>NC_140796.1:13782074-14184574 GCF_037176805.1 Vigna unguiculata
TAGCAAAGACATTCGAAAACCTTAATATTAGAAATATCATTCAATTTATCATAAAAATTTTCAAAAGAAGTGTTATTAAGATAAGGAGTAAGAATTTTATTTATTAAGTAAACAACATATTTGGCAGCAAAACACTAAAATTGTTAACTTAAATTAGCTTGATAAAGTAAAACCATTTCAACATTTAGGATATGTTCGTGTTTTCTCTCAACAGTAGCTTTTTGCTTAAGAGTTTCTATGAAGGATGTATTCAATAGTTTTATGAAACTAAGTCATAACATATTCAATAAAATCAAGTAAGCATTTCCTAACTCCAAATTTATTTTTCAAAAGGAATATCCAAGTGAAATGTATGTTATAATCAACAATAGTCAAAAAAATATCTATCACACTCAATATGAGAAATGTGAAATCATGGTCCCATGTATTAACATGTATAAGCTCAAATTTACACTCAATTTGAGCATTTACTATTATTGAAATGAGATTTTCTTTGCTTTGTCAAATGACAAGTGTTATAGAATAAATCGCTTCTACTGTCAATAAAAGGATATTGTCTTTTTTTTTATTAACAGGTCTTTTAGTGGATAAATGAATTGTTCTTAAACGCCAAATATAAGTGATGTTATTTATAGCAGTAATATTCAAGTAGCAAGAAAGATCGGTATCTACACATATAGCATACAATCCGAATTTCGCATCAACTACACCAATCCTTTCTTTGGTTTGTATATCTTGAATAATACAAGTTTTTGAAAAGAAGGCAAGCTTAAGATTGTGACCGAAGGTTGATTGAGAGACAAAAGTCATATTATAATCAAAATCAGCTATATACAACACATTTTGTAAAACAATTTTTCAGTGATCTTAACAAATCCTTTATGAGTAGCGTTAATATATTTTCCTTTAGACAATTTAACAATGACAAGTTTCATAGCATTACAACATTACAAGATAGGAAATTATTTAGGGAGTAAGAAAATGGTCAGTTGCACACCTAATCAAGGTTCCAACAACATTTATTTCTATTGAATTTGTTAGCACAAAATATTTTACCTTTGAGCTTAACTTTCACACATGTTTTTTGAAGCAACTTGACTAGCTTGTGTTGGACCCGAATTAACGTTGTTATCAGAATGGATTGGATTTTTAATGATCCAATCCACATCCATTTTAGATCCAAATAATTGGATTAGATTTTCAACTCAAATTCATTTTTTTTAGCAAAACTAGTTTGGATTCTTTTAAAATCCATATCCAAATATTTAGATCAAGATTTAAATTCAGTCCAAATATATGGATCAAGTTCAAAATTCATAATCCATTTTTTATAAAAGAAATTTAAATTGAATTTTCTAATATTGATGTCCTTAAGGCCAATATAACTCAGTCTATACAAATTGTCGGGCACGACTCGTCTAAGTCGTCAGGCCAACCCATCCTAGTCCATCTGAGTCTTCGGGCCCGCTGGGCCCGTTTTCGCCATCGGGTCTGCCTAGCCTGTTCAATTATTCGAGCCCGCCTAGTCCGTTCGGGTCTTCGGGCCCACTTGACCCGTTTAATTCTTTGGGCCCGTTCGGGTCTATGGGCCTGCCTGACCCGTACGAGTCATCGGGCCTGCTTGACCTGTTTATACTAAAATCTTATATATTTAATTATTATTACTAATATAAAAAAAGTATATATAATTTAGTATTGAAATCCTTGTATATTTTTTCTTAAAAAAATTATAGTTTTGAAATTGTATTTGATATGAAACTCATTTTAAATAAGTTTTTCTAACTTCATCTCTTTTCCCGAATATTCTCATATTTGAAAACGTTTTCTTATAATAAGTTTCAAAAAAATAATATAAAACATTCCGCCTATAATTTAAAAGAATTAATATGAAATTTTCTACTTACAATTCTTTGAATCTTAAGAAATGGTCCTTTAATTCAACAATTGAATTCCTAGTATCATGCTTGAAGATAGGTGAAGAAGTAAATTTGTATTGTTTTCATCTTCAAGGGTATCTTCCCTTTTATCACTTAAAACAAATGAATCTATTATTTCATTTTTCATCAATAATAACTATTTAAAAAAATTAAGACTAAAAAATAATTTATCAAAATCCAATCAAAAATTGAGAGATGTAATTACTAAAAGAAATATGATAATGAAGTCACATTTAAGAAATGGTTATGAAAAAACATATAATACCTAACTTTTCTTTTTATATTTATAAAAATATACAAAAAAACTCATAAGATGAAAAAAAAAACTAAATATCAAACTAATATTTTCCTATCATAAGAAAATTATCTTTTTTTTTTATCTTAGAAGAGAACGGATGAGAATTGAGAGTGCGAGACAATAAATTTATGCAAGAGTAATAAATGAATAATATACCTGAGAAACTTCAAATGAGAGAGAACAAAAAAATATCTCAATAAATTTTATTATTCTTTGTTATGTTTAATTTTTTATTTTATTATTTATTAATATTAAATATTATATTTTATAAAAAATAAAAATCAATTTTAAAATTTTTTAAAAAAATTAAAATATTAAAAAAAAAAGTAAAAAATCTTGGGGGGCCATGGCCCCCCGCGGACCTTAGAAGGTCTGCCACTGCCTAGGACATGATCAAGTTAGTGGCTAGGACCTCCTTCATCTCTTCACGACATAACCTACTCTACTTTATTTGAGTGTGAACAGTTATTAGAGAAAGAATATCACCATAAAGAATCATTATGCTAATGCATACACTAATTACTTCCATCTAGAATTTCTCCTTGAAATTCCATAATCCACATTTCATTCCATACTATCGAAAACACAAGAATATGCATTTATCATCATCAATTAAGAACAAAAACATAAGAAAATATGTAAATTTCAAATTGTCAAATATATGTGTAGAACCTAGAACACTCGCCTATGAACCCATCCTCTCATTAGGCGAAACACATGTTTCGACCAATGACCAGGTAGTTTGCCCAACGAGTGTCTCATTGGGAGTCTAGGGAATTAAATCCCCAATAAATCATCCAACGAGAAATGTTTGCCTAGCTAAACACGAATAGAGGTATCCCTATTTTGAAAGTCGCCCAAAGAGAATCACTCGTCCAGCGAGAATCACTGGCCCAACGACTCCCACATGAGGGCTATCCCAGATTCATACCAGCGAGTATATACTCATTTAGCGAATTTGCATAATTATGCAGAACAATAGTTTTCTACATAATTGTGCAACCATAACCCATCCATACAGCTAGAGGATCCTCACATATATAAGATTTTACATGCAATCTCATTTCATCAGCAGTATCAATGTAATTTGAACTCGTAGAACATATTAGATTCAGGCAATTTCACACAAATATCTTATTATAGTATACAAATAAATTTCATGCATCACAAACATCAATGAACAACTCAATTTCACCAGTCCAACTCAATTTAAATCATAAAATCATGAAATCATGAAATCAATCAATCAATCAATCATGCAAAATTCTAAGCAGTATAATTAGTTTCCCTTACTTGTAGATAACTCATACAACCTATAGAGTACCCAAAAACCTTCTTTCATTGGCAAGGCTCACAATTCAACCTAGGAATAATAGAAACATGATCAGGAACATCATTATTAGAACCATTTATCATTAGAGATTCTCAAAGAAAACTTAGGACTCATATGCGATGCAGAATTGATTAAATGCAGAATCTAAAAGAATTGACCAAGAAAATAGTAGAAACACAACTTACTCAATTTAGAAAACTGATCAGACAGACTTGAGAATCTCCCCGTAGTGATCACTCTAGAGGTCTCCAATCTTCAAAAAGATGAACGTACGGTGAGAGATTTTAGAGAGAAGAGAGAGAGTTCTAGAAAGGGCGTATTCCAAAGAGATGAAATGTTTTCTAAAATAATGAAATCCTTTTTTAAAATTTCTATTTATATATAAATATTTTATTATTAAAATAATAATAGGATCTCATTATTTTAAAACATTGTCACTCTAAAAATAAGATTTTCTAAGTTCTCACACCTTATCCATCCATGAGATACTTTGACAAATACGTTTAGAAATTGGGTGAAGAATCCAAGAAACAACCATCTTATTACACCTCTACCAAGCCACATATTTCTTATTGTCTTTTTTCGTCTCAAGTATGGTTCCATCAACAAATTCTAACTTGTTTTTAATGTTCAACGCATTTTCTATAGACTTGTTCCACAAGTGATAATTATTTCCTTCAAGAACTAGTGAAACAAAACAAGTAGCAGGATTCTTGTTGGGATGAAAATACATGCAGTTGTTCACGGGAGAAATTTCTTATGCCATGGAAGAAAGAAAGAAAGAAAAGAAGACAATAATGGAAGAAAAGAGAAAATAAAATCAAGAAAAATAAACAGAGTGAATCACAATAAAGTTTTTCCTAAAAAGAGCTTTGATACCATAACATAGAATCATTATCCATCTTCAAGAAATAGGACCAAGAGAACAAAGAAAAAGAAAGGAGAAACAAACAAGAGAAAGAAACAAGAAACATAATGTATTTGTGAACATTGTATTATTCAATACATGTAAAGAAAATAATCAAAGTATATATATATATATATATATATATATATATATATATATATATATATATATATATATATATATATATATATATATATATATATGACAAAACTAACAAACTATAGTGTACCGTCTCAACCTAATTACTGGTACAAATTCAAACACCCTAGAGCGGGAAGAAGCTCATCCAAAGGATGAGGTCTTCATAGCAGCTCATCCAGAGGATGAGGTCTTCATAGCATCTCATCCATGAGGTCTTCATAGTAGATCATCCATAGGATGAGGTTTTCATAGTTGCTCATCTAGAGGTTAAGGTCTTCATCCTTGAGACGAGGTGAGGCACCTGGGAAGCAGCTCATCTAGAGAATCGTGTCTTCATCCTATAGACGAGGTGAGACACCTGGGAAGCAGATCATCTAAAGGATGAGGTCTTCATCCTAGAGACGAGGTGAGGCACTTGGGAAACAGATTATCCAGAGGATGAGGTCTTCATCTTAGAGACGAGGTGAGACACTTGAGAAGCAGGTCATCCAGAAGATGAGGTCTTCATAATTGTTCATCCAAAGGATGAGGTCTTCATCCTAAAGACAAGGTGAGATACCTGGGAAGCAGACCATTCAGAGGATGATGTCTCCATAACAGCTCATTCAAAGGATAAGGCCCTCATCCTATAGACGAGGTGAGGCATTGGGGAAATAGCTCATCCAGAAGATGAGGCTACCCAAATGCATCCACCAGAGGGGGCGAACCACACATGCCAAAGCCACAACCTCAGCTCCTAGACCCACACCCTAGCATAAATACCTAAATATCCTAATACCTAAGGAGACGACTTGCAACTTTCGCAACCATTCAAACCATGATCTTGCGAGTAGTTAGCGAGTAGTTATAACCACTGTATCCCGAGTTAAGGGGAAAATATCTCAATATAAAACTGAATGTTGACTCTATAAATATGGAGGAGCTCCCTTTTGCAGAAGGAGTTCAGAGAGCACAAATTAAAAGATTTTGAGTTTAAAGGATATTCTAAATACCGGTTGTCGGTAGAAAAAGTGTTTTTTTTTTATCGGAACAAGAAGTTGGTTGCTAGTTGACATCTTACTCTTAACTCCATACGGTGATTTTTTTTTTCTTTGAGCATCCTTTCATAGTATTAACGATAATCGACTCAGTTGAATTTGTGACATAATTAACTTAATAATTTTGAGTTAATTTTAATGAAGAGTAGATGCTTAGTAAATAAATTATGTCTTATGTTATACACACTGTTTTAAACCTACTTTATTGTTGGAATTACTTTTATGGCCATTACCTAATTATCATCGGTATTAAATAAGAAATAACTTATTATAATATTATTTTACAATACCAAATTGCAAACTAAAGTTGTAACACGATGTGAGAGAAGGTAAAGAAAAATTTGGCATACCACAACAAAGAAAAAAATGGAATATACTACTTTTTGTAAAAGGAAACAAAATAAAAACAATTTTTTTTCCATAAACAGCATCCTATGGCTGAGTTTCTGAAACCCCATTCCACCCAACATGTAATAAACTCCAAAACCCCTACCCTTTCCATTCATTTTTATTTTGCAAACCAACCCTCACAACAAATCGCACACACATACTGCTATCAGACCTTGAATAAAAATTTAGCTAACACCTACTAATTTAAAACAAACAAATACTTTTTTAAGGATAAAAATATATTTAAATTTTAAAATGATTTATTTATTTACTAATAATTAAAATACACTATCTAAATAAACAAATTAAATTATTATATTTAAATAAATTATTTGAAAAATCATACAAATTAAAGGCAGTTCAAATTGCAATACATCTTAATTTCAATTTACTCTACCATTAGTTTTCTAAACTTGAGTTATTACAATAGTGTAAATGAATTGTAAGCAATGGTGGACCCCATGTTGTAAGGTCTTCTTGGTGGTTATTACAATTGCACATGCTTTCATTCGTTCTTTTGTCAAAGGTGAATTCAATACAACAACTTCATTCATCACAACTTGAAGATGCAACCATGGATCTATCTCATACTCATTTATTACTCATTCAGGAACCACTACATCTGCATTTTCATACGCTTCATTACTTTCTCAATCAATCTTATTCTAACTTCACTATGCCACCCACCTTTTTCTTTTAGCTTTTACATACTACTACAAATTTCATATGAGAAACATAATCATAACTTCAAATTTTGTAACCAATTATGATTGAGATTTAAATTTTAAAACTTCAATGGGCAAAATAGAATAACAAGAAGATATTTCTTTATCCCTTGCGCCGCCATTTGGTGAAAATACTTCTATTTTACATTGTTACTTTTAGTTTTATTCAAATCAATTTTAAGAAAATGTTGTGAGAAATAAGATTTTTTAAGTTGATTATTTCCCTATTCAGAAGGATTCCCACGTCAATAAGTTGTTCAAAACTATTACTTTCTATTTTGGTGAGAGTTTATGAAAGAACTTGTTGAAACATACTATATTTTAATTTCTTGTATTATATGACCTGGAAAATATTGATGTAATGTAAAAAAGCAAAAAAAATTATTGAAAGCGTTTTAATTTTTTATCTTAGTTATACTCCTTCATTTCCAGTTCGGCTCTTTATCTGCTACATCCAAAACTCCACGCGAGGTATGGAAGAAACAAATCTATATTTCACCGGAAAAATCTTAATTTGATTTCAATTGATTAAATTCAATTTATTTAAGTGATTATTTCCTTCTTATCCTAAAAATGAAAACATCATATTGAAAATATTACAATATTCCAGGTACAAAACATTCCACAGTAATTTTTTTTTTCATTTTAAGGAAATAGTTTTTTCATTACACTGCAATTCAGTCTTTATTCAACTGCCACATACCCTTTTGGAGTGGAAACTACTCAGAAAATCTGTACTCTAGTATAAGGTAATAATTGAACATCATAAATATAAAACTTAAAAACTCCATATTTAACAAAAATAGAAAAAAAAATTAGAAATCAAACCATACTTGACTCATCACGCTCACGGTGACTCTCGTGCAAATCACCGTTGGGTTTGGTGGCGGCGACGACGGCTATGGTGGCGCGACAAATCGGGCAATTGGAGTGGTTACTGAGCCACAAGTTAATGCAAGAGGCGTGAAACGAGTGTTTGCACGCGCTCAGCTGCCGGACTTCTTCGCCGTCGGCGAACACCGAGAGGCACACCGGACACTCGCCGCCGATCTCTTTGGAGTGCTCCTCTTTCCGGTACTTCACCCCTGCGTCGACGCTGGCGAGTTCGATCTCACGGTGGGATGCCTCCGACGCGACGGAGGACTCGCTAGCTGAGGGATCCCCGCGGCGGCGGCGGTGCGAGGGGCAACCGAAGGCGAAGATGAAGGTGTAGATTAGCGCCGGGATAGTGACGACGGCGAGGAGTGCGAGGAGGAACTCGAACGGGGAGAGATCGACGGAGCTGGGAGGGTCGGCGAACGGCGGCGGCGGGGGAAAGGGGAGGACGGTGATCTGGAATATGGAGCTGGGGGCGCCGTCGAAGGGATGCGGCGGCGGGAAGGGTATGACGGTGATTTGGCTGGCGGGACGCGGCGGCGGAGCCGCGACGACCGTGGGTGAGTTTTGCATTGCGATAGAGAAAGAGAGAGAATGGATTATAATTATTATTAATATTTATTATTACTATTATTATTAAGTGATATGTGGTTTCATTTGGGAACTTTTTTCGTTTTTAACTTTTTTTTTGTTGGTTTTATTTTTATTTATTTATGGTAGAAAAGGTGATTGAAAATGGTTGTTAGTAATGAAAGGGATTGAAGGTGGATGAATTCTTTGAAGCAATAATTGGTTTGGGTGGGTGAGTGAAGAAAATGGAGAATTTTTTTCTAGGTGATATGTGAACAAAGAAGTCGTAGCTGGACCCTCTTTAATTTGTTTCTTTCTCATTCTCTATTTTTTTTTTCAATATTTTTTTTTACTTTTATAATTTTATAGTATTAAGGGTACTCGAGAAACTAAATTGATTGTTGATAAGTTTCTACCTTTCAAGTTCAAAACATTAGTCTAAGTTAATTCTTTAATATGGGTCTTCTAATATTTTAAAATAATCTATCAATTTCTTCATCAACAAATATATACTCTTACATTAAAAGTAGGAACAAAAGCTTCAAGCTTTGATCCTAGTTGTCAAAGATAATGGAAGATTTGACATAGTTTAGAAAGTATTTTCTAATATCAATCCATTTCAAGATCATGAACATAAATTCTTCTATTTTCAAGCATTCAATATAACAACCAAATCACAAGATTGCAAAACAAAATCTACTTCTTTCTTTTTACACATACATATAGTAGAAAGTTTACATAAAAGTCACAAAGTACATATGATCCCAACAGAAAGAGGATTAATCACTAAGCAATTTAATCTTAGATACAATAAGAGAATCAAAAAAAAAAAAAAAAGAACAATTGTTTGTAGAGTTTTTAGTTAAATGACCAAGTTTGATCTCTCCCTCCATTCGTGTTCTCCTTATTCTCTATCTTTATTCTATTTATAAGTTATATTTTTCATATGAAAGAAAATTTCACAAATATGTAATTTAATCATATATGAATTACATATATTTTATTTGAATAAGTTAATCTAATCAGTATTAGTCAAATTTAATTTGTTCACCTTATTTCACATACCTCTAAAAAAATAGTTATTCTTAAACAAATTTTCTAGTTTATTATTTTGTTTACTTAAATTGCTGTCATCCTTCAGAGTAAAAGAGAAATTTATTGAACCTTTATATATATAAACTAACTATTTTAGTTGACTAATCAGACTAAGTAAATAAATCAAATGCCTTCATATTCTTATATTAAAAATGACTATTATTCATATATATATATATATATATATATATATGTATGTATATTTTTTTTTCTTTTGAATTCATATAAAATATCCCATGTCCACAAAAATCATACGTTTTTTCATTGACTAAAATTTGTAATCTAATCTAAAATTGTATTAAAACTAAAACAAGGTGAATCATGCGTGAATTGATTTATTTGAGACAATCAAATGTACAGTCTCAACTAAAGGAAATATTTTTTGCATTATCAATAAAATGTAATAAATCCTTCCTAAAGAAAACTTTGGACAAAAATCAAGATTATTACAAGTAACTTTGCCATAAAATATATTAGAAGACTACGGTCAAAACTAATACAAAGTATTAAGTGTAAGATTGATTTGCAATAATCAACCTATGTAAAACAAAACACATCGAACACAAAATAAAAATAAAAAACAAAAATACAACTACATCTAACATTTTAAATTTTTTTAATGTTTATTTTTCTATGCTTTATAGTATTCTATCTCCAAATTACTGTATATCTTTTACTTTTTAAAGTTTGATTCTAATCAGAATTGTCTCCCTCGTATATTTTCTTTGAGAGTTGTATCTATTATTTCATTTTTTATCTACTGGTTGCCAAAAATAACAATCTAGAAGGCTCTATAGCTCTTAGTCATGGAGAAAATTAAAAGATATAGTTAGGAGTGTCTTTATGTATTTGTAGATAAAAATAAAAATGACATTATGAATATTTGGTGTGTAATCATTTATTATAGTAGAACTTTTAAGAAAAATTTAAAGGAGAATAGGACATAGTCTAAAGTTGGTATATATATATCAACTCAAATGAAAATCTAGTGCTTATTAGCGTTTATATACATTGATCAGTATTTTTTTTATCATACTTTGCGAAAAAATCTCAAACCTTATTCATACCTCATTTTAGAGTTGACCTACTACTTCATTTGAAATTATAAACTAGTCTGAATAGAGTTGAATAAACATTTTTTGCAAGTATTTGGGTAAATGATAACTTGAGTTAAAGAGTGTAAATGTGAAATAACAGTAGTAATGAACACCAAGTTTATATTGATTCACTCATGTTGACTTCCATTCAATTCTCCTCCAAGAAAACCTAGAAGAATTAATATAAGAACAAAATATAATTCTAGATCAAGGTTGTGAAAAAAAATGGTGTAATTGAGGTTATAAGCAAAAAGAAAAATAACTTGGGAATCTAACTTAATTTAGAGATATCAAATGAGTTGAATGATTAAGAGAGATAATGAAAAACTGTACGACAAAATAAATGTTCTTCAAATAAAAGGAAACTAGTGACTAAAGATAAGCTTGAAAATAACTTTTTATATTATCTAATAAACTAAACATATTTAAATAATTTAAAACTAGAACGAAACATGAGGATGTGATAAATATTTACATACTTATTTTTATTTTCATGCCTGCTTTAATTGAGGATTGCACATATCCATGCTTGATTAACACATATTTTTCATCAAAGTTAAAACGAGTTTAAAAAATAGTTGTGGGTATAAATGTGCTTGTTTATGGGTGACCCTATGAAATTTTTATATGAACTTCTTAACCTTTTGAGCGAGAGACTTATTTGATAACTATAGTGTTTTCTATTAATGTTATGGAAATTGATATTTTGACAAACAAAGTTTGACAAACTTTTGACAAAGTCTAGCCGGCTCTTATGTGTCACCTGAATTATTTTATTTTTAATTGTATATTATTTTCTTTGTTGGCAAGGGAAAGAGGGAAAGGGAGAAATCCTCGTTTCTTTGAAAATTTTGATTTCTAACACCAAACTATCTTGCTTTCATGCTTCGTTCTCTCTCTCTCTCTAGGTCTTTCGTCCACATTGTTCTACTACAAAGGTTTCTTTGTTTCCGTCCTCACTGTTCCACTTTCGTTGTTCCAATGTTGGAGTTGGGCGACATCGTAGGTAGGTTTTCCTTTTTTTCTTGTTATTTTTGAGGTCCTTTTTCAAGTGTTGCATCCCTGCTTTTGGTCCCGTGTTTTCATGTGCTTTGTACTGGTGTATATATTTCATTTTATAGGTTTAGGGAAAATAAGTAGAAGTCAAGTGTCATGAGCACAAGAAGGTTTAGGCAAATAAATTTACATAATTATGAAATTACTCTTTTGATTTTGTCAGTGTTAGTCCTTCGACTTTTTGGATGATTGGATTTATAGTTTTATCTTGAAATTTATTTAATTCCATGAGTCTTCACCATACATTTTGTGCTACACCAATAAAGAGGAACAAATTTGAATCTAATGTCACATTGAAAAATCATTAAAATTTTTACTCTTTCAACATATTTTCTAGTGCACAATCTAGGGATACCTACAACCCACTCAGTTTTGAAACAAAAAGGTGGACATGTGTCCCTGATGAAATGCAATATCAAATCAATTGGACACCTTCATCTGGGATACCTTTCGTTCAAAAACATGTACCGCATTTGCCACTTAATCAATCAGTGTTTGTTAGTTAAGTATTGAATACATTTTTCCAACAATTTTTTTCAACATATTTTCTAGTGCATAGTCTGGGATGTTATGTTTGTGATTCATTAGTAATTTTAGAATTGAAGAAATGAGGAAATAGTCTTATATGAGCAAATATTAAGTAATTATGGTGGCATTTACAAGTTTTTACTCTTCAATGTAGTGGTTTTGTATCATTGTCGACATCTGTACAATCAAATTTAGATATACCTCAAACAATTGGTACAAGTTAAGTATTTGTGTTTCCTTGATAAGTAAGTAGGATTTGCCTTTTGAAATTGTCGAAGTTGTAGTTACAAAAACATCTAACAAATTCCATTATGCTGGATTTTATAGGTGAGGAAATGCTGACCATTTTTTGGGCCACTTTTATAAGTTGGATATGACATCGTTAAACACCTTTTTTTATGTTGGTTGTGTTTGTCAATGACATTCAATGTATATATAAAAAATAACTTAATGTAGGATGTACGTTAATTGGTATTGATTGCCCTATAATTATTCATATTGACCAAAATTTATTTTAGACACTATGTTGCAGTGGTCTGATATGAGCATGGAATTGTTTTAGACACTCTATTTCAGTAGTACGTACAAAACACAAGGTAATTAAGTGGCAAATGCTGGAAGAGTTTTTGCACAACAGGTAAAACATATTATCTATGTCTTTGTATTTGGGGTGGCTGAGAACTCAATGAAGTTTTTATCAAAGGTTGTGGGTTATGGGTTTTTGGTTCACTTGAAAAAAAAATAAAGGACAAAAAACTCACAAATTTATGCAATAACTATGTACCAAACTCAAGGTAATTAAGTGGCAAACACTTTAAGAGTTTTTGCACAACAGGTAAAACAAATTATTCATTACAACACATTTGGCTCTACATTTGGGGTGGGTGAGAACTCCATGTGAATTTCGTTAGAGGTTGTCGGTTGTGGGGTCTTGTTTCACTTCAAATAAAACTTAAGAACAAAAAAGACTGACAAATATATGCAATACCTATCTACTAAACACAAGGTAACTAAGTGGCAATCTCTGGATGAGTTTTTTTACAACAGGTAAAACATATTATCTATGACTTTGTATTTAGAGAGGGTGAGAACTCCATCTGGATTTCATCAGAGGTTATGGGTTATGGGTTGTATGTTCACTTGAAAAAAAAAATAAAGGACAAAAGATTGACAAATATATGAAATAACTATGTATCAAAACACTATGTAATTAAGTTGCAAACACCATAAAAGTGTTTGCACACCATGTAAATAGATTATCCATTACAGCACATTTGACTCTGTATTTAGGGTGGGTGAGAACTCCATGTGAATTTCGTTAGAAGTTATGCATTATGTGGTCTTGGTTCACTTCAAATAAATTTTAAGAACAAAAAACACTAACAAATATATGCAATACCTATCCACCAAACACAAGGTAATTAAGTGGCAAACGTTGTTAGAGTTTTTGCACAATAGGTAAAACAAATTATCTATGACTTTGTATTTGGGGCGTGTGAGAACTTCATCTGAATTTCGTCAAAGGTTACGAGTTGTGGGTTGTAGATTCAATTGAAAAAAAATATATAAATGAAAAAAAGACTGACAAATATAGGAAATAATTATGCACCAAACACTATGTAATTAAGTGGAAAACAATGCAAGAGTTTTGCACACCATGTAAAATAGATTATCCATTACAACACATGGTCTGTGAAATAAAAGGGATTAAAAATTGATTTCAAAAACTATATACCAAACGTAGT
Organism: Vigna unguiculata; assembly: GCF_037176805.1. Taxonomy (NCBI): domain Eukaryota; kingdom Viridiplantae; phylum Streptophyta; class Magnoliopsida; order Fabales; family Fabaceae; genus Vigna; species Vigna unguiculata. The sequence continues at coordinate 13,795,810 of NC_140796.1, forward strand.
TAAAATAAGTGACAAATGCAACTACAATTTATGTACATAAATGGAATCAGTTAATTCCTCACAAGTTCTTTCACGATATACTTAGGCTGGCTGACAAATGCATTTCAACAAAGGGTGTCTGGTGTGGGTTTCCCCATGACTTCAAAATAAACATGGTCTGCGAAATAAAATGATTGAAAATTGATTTGAAAAACTATGTACTAAACGTAGTCTCAATAAGTGGCAAACATAGTTAAAGTTTTTGTACAAAAATGGAATCAGTGAATTACTTACAAGGTCTTTCAGTGTGAACTTGGGTTGGCTGAGAAGGGCATGTGCACTTCAACCAAGGGTGTTTGGTGTAGGTTTTCCCATGACTTGAAATAAACATGATATGTGAAACAAAATGGATTAAAAATTGATTTTAAAACGATGTACCAAATGTAGTCAAAATAAGGGGCAAACACAGTTATAGTTTTTGCACACAAATGGATGTAGTTATTGAACATCTATATTTGTAACCCTATTTACCACAAGATGAAATTATATTGGGTACCTAGTTCTTGCAACACTTTTGGTTGTTTTTTTTTAAATCGATACCTAATACTTTGGAAAAAATATATTAAAGACTTTACTTAGTAACTCTAAATTCAATAATTGTACATATAATTAGGGAGATTTAAGGAGATCTATGAATACTTAATCTACACATAGTCCATCAGATAATCATTACACTTCCTTAGAGTCTCAAACACACTATTCTTTAATAATTATGATTTCATTTATTAGATACCAAACATTATTTATATTATTGTAAAATGTATTCACGTTATTCTAATCAATTTCTTGGATTATTTCCTCAAAACATATGTACATTTTCAGTATGAAATTCTTCACAAGCCTTTTGAAGCTCATCCTTGTGTGATGTAACTGCTTCCACTTCTATCAAAACATGAAAAAGCTGTAACTAAATGATATTATTTGTGAACCTCTTTTAAATGCAATGTTGCAACTATCAATTGTACCATTATTATCAACATCATCCTACAACCACTATTATCAACATCATCCTACAATCAGAAACAAAATTGGGAGATGGATTATAAGGATGTGGTACTAAAAATGTGCAACATCCTATGTGTTCAAAGAAACCAAATTTTTTGATTCAAATAATTCAAATAAAAAGTAAAAAATCACCTTCCATAATTGCTGTTAGAGCCAATGCAGAAGAAATAATATCAAATAATAAAATTATATGGTTGAAGATTTGGAGAATGTCATTTTTCACAATAAAAGGAATATAAAAGTATTGAGATTTCTTGAACTTGGAAGCACATGCAATTAAGCATGTTTAAATAAATGGTCAAAGATGAAGAAGCAAGAGACTACTACTCATTGGGTTTCTTGGAATCTCCTAGGCCATGAAGGGAATATTTCCAGTGCAACTACAACTCTAGTTGTGAATAAAGTTGCAAGAATCACAAGGGCAAAATTTCAAGAGGATCACCAAACCAAGGTGTTGAAGATTACAAAATAAAGACTGAAGGACTTTCAATTATAACAACAAAAAAAGGCAAAGGAATCTAATCCAAATTTTCATCAATTATGGAGTTGGTAAATCTTGCAAAGGAGGTCAATTTCTAACATTGTAAGCCAACGCCATCCAAGTCTATTGTCTCATAATCATTATTGTCTCAGTCTAAAAAAAATGATTATTTCCCCTAAATTAGAAATCAAGATCCAAATAAAAAAGAAAAAAAATCCCTAAACCTACAAAATGAAATACATACACCAACACAAAGCACACGGGACCAAAAGTAGGGATGCAAACATAGAAGTTTAAAAAAAAATCCTTAAACCAGAAAAAGAAAAATAGCAACGCTTGAACAAGGATCTCCAAAATAACAAAATACAGAGAAAAACAAGAGGAAAACTTACCTACGATGTTGCCCAACTCCAACAGTGAAACAATGAAAGTGAAAATAGTAAAGATGAAAATAAAGAAACCTTTGCGGTAGAACAATGTAGATAAAAGGCCTAAAGAGAGAGAACGAAACATGAAAGCAAAATAGTTTGGTGTTTGGAAATAAAAAATTTCGAAGGAACAAAGATTTCTCCCTTTCCCTCTTTTCCATGCCAGGATAGAAAATAATATACAATTAAAAATAAAATAATCCAGGTGACACATAAAAACTAGTTAGACTTTGTCCAATAGTTTGTCAAAGAAAAATTTTTTGTTTCTCAAACTATCGATTTCCTAATGTTGTATATGAATATATACAAGCAACTTATTTTTATGTTTTTAAAAAAGTTAGTTTTCGAGGGCATGCAATACTAGAAATACCTTTTATGTATTGTTGAGATATAAAGCAAACAATTAAACTATGGTGTAAAAGAAACACGTGAAAATAGGAGGTATAGAAGCATGGTATTGTTTTAAGTAAAACGTGGATTTTTATAAAATGGTTATCAATATACTATTTTTTAACTCAAAGTTGATTATATTTAAATAGTTCTACCTTGTAACATTTAACACCGTATATATTCGATATTAGCACAAGCAATGATAGTTTTAATACAAGTATTTATCAATTCCTTTCAAACAAATATAATTCACAATGTCATCTTAATTTAAAGATTTTCCTTTTATGGTTATTGAAAAAAGAAAGTTTTAAAGAAGAGAAAAGAACCTTAAGGCATATGAAATAATAATAAAAAGTTGTAGAGATACATAATAAATCAATTAATCTTGTTTATTGTCATTTGTTATGGATCATGTTATAAAGACTTGTGTTAAAAATGTGTATTATTCTATTCTATTATAACGTGTCTACCACATCCAATTTATAGAGTTACAATATAGTAATTATATTTAAAAAAGAAAAACTAACTTTCATTCCACTCTAATTATTGCTTTAACTACTATCCACATATAACACATTTTTTTGTCGTTTTTGTCTTTTTAACTACTCCTCAAAGTACTCTATTTATAACTTCTTTCATGTTCTTGAAGCGAAACCATTTCTTAAAGTAATTCATTGAAATATGAGATGTTATGAGATGCTATTGGCAAAATGGATAAAGTGAATCTTGTCAAGCATATATCAAATTTACAATTAATGTTTATATCTTCTAAATAACAAATAGAAATACAATTATTAAAAACTATTACAAGTTCAAAACTTTGTACTTTCTTATTATTTAATAAATAATAAAAAAATCATATAAGTGCAATATTTTTTAATTATAAATTATGGCATAACATAAATTCATGAAATTCTATAATAATTATTTCAACATATATTTTTATTAGTAGATGTGGATAGTGATTAAATTGGTAACACTTTTTAATCTTAAATTATAAATATTGAAAATATTTAGGCAAAATAATGAAGAATTTGATTTTAAAAAATAAAAAATTCTGAATTTGACGATTAAAACCAGTAATCAAATTAACTCATTAAACTAGTGGTTCTTTTTTTGTGAAAAAGAAACTAATAATTGGAAACATACGGGGACTAAGCGTGAAATAATGGGCCGGTCCGGGCGATGGGCCTGATTTGTGACATTCCAGAATAAATTTCAGCCCATTGAAAATGAAGGTTGCAAGTCTGGAGGAGCGTGAAGAGGAGAAGGTTGAGGAGTGTTCCCAAAATCGCAATATCTTCAATTCTATCTGCAACCACAAACCTTCTTGTTCGTAGTTGATCACAAAAAAATGGCGACGAAACTTCATATATTCACAGGATTGACCCCGGCGCCATTTCAATCTTCTTCCTCCTCCTCCACTCTTTGCGTAGTGAAGAAGCCTCTCAGTACATCCTTTTTCGGCGCTGGAGGAGGTACTCTTACTATTCCCGTTGCTCGCTGCTCGCAATAGTTAATTTCCGTTTAATTTGTTTAAACGCTGCGGTTTAGCATGTGATTAGTTTAATTAGCCATGTTTCTAACTTCTGATCGTTGCAGTGGAAGCTCTGAAAGTGAGCGCGATGAGGATTGCGAAGCCTGTGCGTGGTGGCGGTGCTCTCGGAGCTCGCATGAACCTATTTGACAGGTTCGCCAGAGTTGTGAAGGTGAAAAAAAGCACCGAAACGACAGCGTTTAGTTTTTTATGGTTTAGCTTTAATATTTTCTTTGTCGTTATGGTTAGATTTTGTCATCTTAGTAATGCAGTCATACGCAAACGCTATCATAAGTACGTTTGAAGATCCGGAGAAAATATTGGAGCAAGCTGTGCTGGAAATGAACGACGACTTGACGAAAATGCGTCAAGCTACTGCGCAAGTTAGTTACAATTGTTCATTATCTGTTTGTTTTGATTTTGATTTTTTAAATTTGTTGTGTGTGTTATTGTCTTATTTATTTTTTTTCGAATAATTAATATATAATGTTATAATTGTTTTAGTTGTTTGAGTTTTTATGATTGTACACGAGCTATTTAACTGTAAACTGACTTCAAAAGAGATTGCTAGTTTTCCCTGTTTATGCTATCTCTTATTCAATTTTATTTTATTGATTTTTTTTTTCTATTTCTTGAGGTATTGGCATCTCAAAAGCGGTTGGAAAATAAATACAAGGCTGCACAACAAGCTTCTGAAGAGTGGTAATGTATGAAAGATTTATTATCTTAATTTGCTAATGATGTCTGGTATATAAAATGCCTTTGTGCTTTTTATGTGTTGCAGGTATCGGAAAGCACAACTTGCTCTTCAGAAAGGTGAAGAAGATCTTGCTCGTGAAGCACTTAAGAGGCGTAAATCTTATGCGGTAAATTCTCAATTTGTTGAAGGTTTTTTGTTAAATTTTGTCTGATAGATAGATAGAAAGAGAGAGATTCCTTTCAAATGTTTGATAACACTTTGTCCTCCTCTCATTGCTTAATTATTTTTCCGTTCATACAAGCAAATGTAAAAGCTTGATTGAAACAAATCTATAGGTCTATGAAATGGACCATTGCCAAGGGTTTTAATGTGTTTTGATTAGCTGAAGTTGTTGGAATGTTTAGATGAGGACTTGACAGACTACACAATAGTTGACCTTTGAAAGTGCTTTCATGTATGCATTTTGGCTCATGTTAGATAGTATTGATGAAATATGAATGTCGATGTCAGTATTGTAGATTAAAAAGTTTGGATTTGCCAAAGTTTTAACTTTTATAGGATACTGCATCTTGAAAATAGAACCTTAGTGTAATGGAAAGCTCATTATGCTTTTAATATGTTGCAGGATAATGCCAGTTCTTTGAAAGGTCAACTTGATCAACAAAAGACTGTTGTTGAGAATCTTGTCTCTAATACACGGGTAAGTTAAGTTCTTCTCAGTATGTTACCAGTCCGTTGTGTTTACTTATGTGTTAAGAGTGTTCGAAAACAATCATTTTGAAGCACTGGGCTGAATCGAAAACCTAAGTCAAAGATCATCAAAGCTTATCATTTTGGATTAGTTTGATTCTTGATAATGTTATGGCTATATATTCCTAAAACCTTGTTAAATTATAGTTGTATATGTGATTCTTAGGAAGAGTAAACTGTGTTGCTTGAGTTCATTGTATAAATTTTTCCTAGTGATGTTTCTCGATCACTAGGATCTATACTTTTCTTCTAAATTACTTAGGCACGATTGGTTATTTTTTAATGTCCTAGCTTTTCTCTTGGGTTTGGACTTTGGTAGTAGTAGAAACTGAGAAATTTCATTTTCCATCATGGTAGGATAAATTATCGGACATCATTTTAAACACTGTAATGTCTTTTTAGATGAATGATTGTTTTAATGGATTAATGTAGAAAGTCGGTGTGCCCTTGGTTGTACTGACTGTGTAGAAAGATATATCATATTGTACCTGTGGTATCTTATGAAGGAACTGTAGACCGTCCACCAGGTTTTGTTAGCTTTCCACTTTACCTTCTACTGTGACCTTTTTTCATCAGCATGTCACACTAAAGTCCTATGTCAAAAGTTTCTTTCTTCCCTCCTTCCTTGAATTAACCCCAAAGAATCCACGTGCCATGGTTTCCACTCCTTGTGCTGTTCACATCGTAAAGGCATTAATTTACCCCTATTACCTTTCATATAAATTGCAATCTTTCGAGCTCAAAAATACATACAATAAATAAGACTTGTGTGCAATTGATCAGAAAATGATGTCCTCCTGTAGCTTCTGGTGAGCCTGTCTTTTCTTTAGCTATGAATGTGAAATTATCTTGAGAATAAAATAACAGGATAAAGAAAGTGGCAACAAGAATTTAGCAAAACTGTTTTCTGGCTCTTGGTTAAAGCCTCAATGTATCAATGCCCTATAATGTTAATGGGAAGCATGCAGTTTAAAAATTGAGATTGAATTTTTTTTGCTGGAAGTGGACACAAAAAAACGCACTTTGACACCTTCATTGTAAGAATTGCCTCCTTCTGGAAATGATTGGAATCCGTTTAGCAATTTTAGTTTAATACTCTAATTCTGGAATTTTATTATACATAAAATTTATTTATGACAGCTATGAGCTATAATTTTTTTATTTTGTAGCTTTTGGAGAGTAAGATACAGGAGGCAAGGTCAAAGAAGGATACCCTGAAAGCAAGAGCTCAATCAGCAAAGTTTGTCTTTTAATTCTTTTTCCCATTGACTTCTGTCTTATTAAAGTCTTCTCTGGGTATTTTAGTGATTGTTGTTGGTTGATGTTTCTTCAGGACTGCAACCAAGGTGAGTGAGATGCTGGGAAATGTCAATACTAGTAGTGCTCTTTCAGCCTTTGAAAAGATGGAAGAGAAAGGTTAGAAAATTTTACATGTACTTTTTTGTTGAATTGTGGCTTATACTTAATGAGTACCTTTGACCATATGCAAACATATAATTCCATTGCCATGCCAGAGTTATTTTGAGGTTCTATGCTTCCTATCCTGCTCACTTTCCTTTTTCTTTTTTGCAAACTGATAACCTATTATTATATTGATAAACTATAGAATCCCGGAAATAATCTGACACGTTGGAGCTTCTAGTGATTCACAGCTTTTTTTTTTTTTTTTTAATGTATTTTGATTTTGACAAATGACAACGGCAATAATCATGCTACATTATGATTAAGCCCAACCTATTCTTTGTGAATTATGCACATTTTGACCTTATGCATGCTCATTATTAATTATCTTAATAAATGTAATAGTATTCAAAATCTATAATAATGAGTAAAATTATAATGAAACATGGCATTGGATAGCATGATATAACATGCTTATAAGGTTTAGTCTATGGGATAAAGTGTGGGTATTTGCATGAGTTATTTATATAATCTTTTATGTGCTCTTACTATTGTGTATGAAATTATTTGTCTTTGTAATTATTTTCTATTATCTTGATAGTGATGGCAATGGAGTCCCAAGCTGAAGCTCTTGGCCAGTTGACAAGTGACGATCTAGAAGGAAAGGTAGTAATTATTTTCTATTATATGTTGTGCATGGAAATGAACGAACTAAAAGGGGGCGAACCAGATTTGTTTTATTTTCATTTTTTTTTAGGAAACATAAATGTCCAAATAATGGAAAACGAAATCTTCTGAACTATTATGATCATAGCTAGATTCACTACAGTTATGTAATCTATTAAAAAATAATGTAGTTTTCTTTGTCGATTTAACTTACTGTTGGAAAATGTAGAAACCATTTCCTCGGAAGCTATTTAGTAAGGAAATAAACCCTGAGCCCATTAATTCTGCAGCAGAAAAATATAATCTTCTTTCTGTAAATGTTTTTCTTTGTTAGATAGTTTGATTAAGCTCAGAATCACAAAACTAATTGAACAAGAATAAGTTTCAAATATATTTTGTGGTTTGCTATATAAATCCCTTGGCTTCGTCTGATAGTTTTATCATGCGTTAGACTTGGGGGAGCTTGGAGTGACAGACCGTAAAGTATTTTTGTTTTTTTCTTTTCTTTTTATATAAGGGTTGACGTGTTTGATATCACCGTGAAAGAAAGAGATCCCAACAAGGTTGAAACCCCTAGGTTTCCCCAATCATTTGCAGCACATCAAGGATTTATTTAAGAAAAAAAAAACAAAGCAGAGACTGTAAAACTTATTGCTTCATTACATTATGAGGAAATTGCACTTATCCTCCATTGAGTATTTTATTGTGCGTTAGAGTTGGGGAGTTTGGAGTGACAAAGATTGTAAAATGCATTCTTCATTACGTACATTACATAGTGTGGAAATTTTACTTACCTCCTATAAGGTTATACTATATGACACTCACATCCCTTTTAGTTCCAAAATAGACACTCACATCCTTTTTAGTTCCAATATAGACACTCATCTCTTTTATGTTTTTAATAAAATAACACTTAAATCTCTATAGTTTTTAAATAGACATTAACCTCCCTCATTTTTAATAAATGATACTCACTTCCGTTATGTTTTTTATAAAGTAACACTCAACTCCCTTTATTTTGTTTTTATAATAATTTTTTAAAGTTTTTTTTTTTGTTTATTATGTTCTTTAATTTTTATATTTTAAAACTTAATTTTTAATTTTCATATTCTTTTATTGAAGTGTTTGTTAATATGATATTTTAAAATAAAATAAGGGAAGTGTTACTTATAGTTTTTTTATTAAAATATAAGGGAGATGAATGTTATTTATTAAAAGCATAAGAGGTGAATATTTATTTAAAAACTAGAGTTGTGAATGCTATGTTATTAAAACTATTGAGGAATGTCAATTTTAAAACTAGCATATATGACTTAATGGAGGCAAGTTTAATTTCCCCATCATGATTGTTTGTGAAATTCTTGGGTTTCATTCTTCTGCAGCGATTAATTATTGATTTTTGCAGTTTGCATTGCTTGAGGGCTCTTCAGTTGATGACGATCTCGCAAATTTGAAGAAAGAATTGTCTGGTGGTTCAAAGGTAAGCTTCAAATGTGAAATAGCTTCTGTTTGGGTATAGTGCCACGAGAATTTAATTCTGTCTTGCAAGTTTTCCCTGTTTTGTGACTAGAAGTTGGTAAACCTGTGAAGGCAAGGAATTTCTTTTTCTTTTTCCTAACGCATTACATTTTGCTAACGTAAAATTAGACGCTAGGTGCCGCGTTTCAAATTTTTCATTAAATTGTTTGACTGTTTGCTTCAAGCAGAAAGGTGACCTTCCTCCTGGAAGAAGTGGCACCACTAGCACCAACACTGGAATTCCATTTCGAGACTCAGAGATTGAGTTGGAACTTGATCAATTGAGGCAAAGAGCAAAGGAATTTTGAAGCATGGAATATTTTTCTTTTTTGTTTCTTCAAATTTAGCTTGAATTTAGTTTCCGTACTTTTAATATCAACGCTGTACAGCTAAAAGGCCAATCACGATATTGTTGACACTACTGGCCAAAAGTTGGTTGGAAAATTGAACAGATTAACTGCATACTCATGTTTTGAACACTCTTAAGTGTGATGATGTTTAATACATGTTTGCACAAGAGCTCTACACTTACAATTGCTATTGTTGATAATCTTCATGAGAAGAGCAATGCTATTTAAAATCTCGTAGCATGTCCAGAACTCAAGGTTAGCAGCAGCACCATGTTCATAAATCATAAGGGTGCATCCCCTTTGACCCTTTGTTAAGTGGTTGGGTATTGTAATTGTATTTTGTTTTGGGCATGCATTTTTCCATCTTAAATTGCGGAACATACGTTTATTTTACCATAAAAATGTTTAATGTCTGCTGCCCCCCGCGCTTATTTTTGTAAACTTTTTTCACGTGAAGATGTAACCTAGCATGAAGCAATGGCAAATGTGTGGCCAATTCCTACCTTATATGCAAAGGTTTTTGAACAAAGTATATACTACAAAGGTTACGTTGAACTATGTTTAACTTAATTGCTGGGGCTAATCGAAAGTTTCACCTTTTTATTTAACCATTAATAATTATACTAGATTTGCTAAATTAAAGTATTGGATACTCTTGATGCTAAATCAAATGAGGAAGAAAACCAAGTGTCTACAAACTGATAATAGTGTGGCGTTTTTTCTTTCCGGAGTTAAATGATTTTTGTGGAGACAATATTGTGAAACAATTGATTGTTCGTCATACGCTATGACAAAATAAAGTAGCAGACAGGATGCAAAAATATTTTCTAGAGAGCAAGATATATGTTGTCACATTTTGGGTTAGATAATTGAAATTGAAGTGATGCAATTACCAGTGCATGTTTCTTGGGGAATCGTTCTCCTTCATCGACTATCAAATTCAAGATTCCCGTTGAGATGTGGTCTAACAAATCTGTTCGTTACACAACGCGAAGGTGTTTAGATGTTCAACTTAGGTGAACTTGAACCCAAATCAAAGGAGTTGTTTGTAGATTGAGTTAAAAATAGACAACTAGATCTAACTTATTTTTTCGTAGTTCAGAAATTTTGTAACTTAACCTTATACGGATCAATGAATTGACTCACCTAAATATATTTTTGTTGTTCAAATTTATTTTATATATTTATTATAATATATCTAGAATGAATTGATTAGTCTATTTGTAAGAGCATATTCACTTATTTTACCAAATATTTTAAAGATAGCAAGAGAAAATTAAAATGTCAACTTATATTATTAAACAAATAAATAAATTAAGTGTATAAATTATTCAAACATAATTGAATAACATTACTAACATTTAAAAAAAATCTACGTACATAGATAGCAATAAACAATTATAATAAATAAAAATGAAAAAAATAATAACAAAGAGTTATTATTGATAGGTTACAGTTCCAACTCACCTTTAAACTTGTTTAACTTATAATTAAATACAACTTGACTTACATTTAAAAAAATTATATTAATTTCCAATCCAATCCGATTCGAATTCATGAATTAAATTATAGATTTGAATCCATTTAACATTTCTATTTATGTCTAAAACCTAAGAAAACAACTACAGAAGTGTCTGGTAGACCTAAAGTGTATAAAAAATTCTACACCTAACCACTTAGTACAACAAGAACAATATAATCCTCAAACCTCTGTTTGTTGGTTTAAAAGGAAATGAGGTAGTAAAAGAGATAGGGGTTTAAGGATACCCTTGCCTTTATCTTGATGACAATAGAAGAGGGAGTCTTCTAGGTTTGGTTATTTCAAGATGCAATTGCTTGTGTTAAAGTAAGTGAGTAGTTGGTATGGATGAAAAGGTAGAGTATCCATAGTTATTTCAATTAAGTATTCAGACTATCAAGTCTTAACATATCATGCGACAATAGTTAACCGTAAGACTTAACCAAAGTCTTAATGGATGGAATGACAAGATTTTAAACTTAAAAAAAAAATCTTTCTTTACGAGGTTACATACTTGAATAAGAAAAAAAAAATCTTTTACCTTTAGTTACTATTCATGATATGATAAATATAATGCAGTGGAGACCCTTCAAAATAAATTTTCTATTCTACTCCATTAAAAAAACTTTAAGGTGTAAATTATTAAATTATATTTTTACATTTACCTAAGAGGATTTATCCTTCGGCTATCTCACAAACTATATTAAAATCTTAATCCAATTGAAACTAAATTGTATACTAGAGTTTGAATGGAGAGAAATGTAATAATTACAAGTTAAAATATAAATACAAAGAATTACACCGAGAGTGTGATACCATTTTCTTGTTGGAATTTTTTTCTTCACTTCCAAGATTTGTTCTGCACCTCTAAAAAATTTTAAACTCTAAAAATATGTTTTGACCATTTAATCACATTAATACAAATCGTATCTCCAAATTACGTCTGAATGTCAACTTAAAGATACTTCCAACTTCCGGATGTCGATATCAGGGATGACAACAGGGCGGGACGAGAACGGGTTTCGCTATCTCATACCCATCCCTCTAAAAAATTATCCTCATCCTCATACCCAAACTCAGTGGGTATCAAACTGTTGTCCCATCTCCATCCCCACCGGGTAACGGGTATAATCTCGTACCCATTTTCTTACTACTTTAATATTAATTTTCATAAAATAATACAATATTATGGTAAAGTAAACATAATATTATCAAATATTCAATATTAGTAGGATGATTGTTTATTTGATATCAAATACATTGAAATAAATTATAATTGTTTACATTTTATATTAGAATACCATATAAAATTTCATAAGAACCAAAATATTTATTGAATTTGCAAACATTAATGAAACCTAGTTGATAAAATTTAAAAATATTTTAAAAAAATATAAAAGAAAAACAAATATTCAAATTAAAATATATTTTAAATGTTTGTTTACTTCAATTTTTTAAATTCTAATGAATCTCTTTTTTATACACTAATAAAAGTTATAATACATTACTTTATCAAAATGACGCAAAAAACAAATAACAAACATAATAATAAAATTTTAACATAGATCTTGTATCTTTTGAACTCTAATATATGTTGGATGTTGATAAAACATATTCATGGCAATCATATTAAATTTTTATATTATAACAAATAAAATTTATTTATACAATTATAATGAGAAAATTACAATATGATTGATAATGAGAGAAAATAAAAAATAACTAGATAAAATATATCAAAATAGTATTCTATGTGATGAAAATAAACAATAAATAAAAATATTAAAAAATTAACAAATGTGTATCTTATAAACAATTTGAGAGACTATTGAAAGGAATCACATAATGCAAAAAATAAAAGTATAATTAAAGGTATGATAAGATGAAAAATACATTAAAGATCTAAGAAAACTTTTCAAATATCAACATATATACTCAATGACTGAGAAATAACAAAAATTATTTTAGCGATACAAAAGAGTTCTTCAAATGAAACAAAAATTAATAATAATAAGTAAAAAAAAATTATATTACCTAGTAAATGAAAGATTTATGCTATTAAACACTTAAATTGAGAGTATTAAACATTTTCAGGTGAAAGGAAAATATACAATAAATAACAATATTAAAAAATAATAGAAATATTCAAATGTGAGACATAAAAAAATTTTAATTGACATACATCATTTAACATAATTACTTAAAAGGTTATGATAAGTTAAAAAATATATTGGAGATGCGAATGAGTTTCATGACAAACTAAATAATTAGAAAAAATAAAAAATAAAAAGTGTATATATATATATATATATATATATATATATATATATATATATAATGTTACTTAATTAATTGTGAATATTTTAGTAATTTCAACAAGAATGAAGATATGGAGATGGCAGGTATTATGGCAGGGATATGTACATCCCTATAACGATCCCCATACCCAATTGAAAAGTCGGGAATTCCCCATATCCATACCCATACCCAGTCAATGTGGGGATTTCCTGTCAAAACGGGGACAGGTTCGGGCAATACCCATGGGGACAGGTTTATTTGCCATCTCTAGTCGACATTGATGGGCGTCCTTGGTGGATAAGTGGAAGGAGATCCATGGAGAATGCTTAGAATGAGTTGAAATGCAGCGAAATTGGAGAAGAAGGTGAAGTGAGCTCTCAAAAATGGAGGATTGGTGAAGATGAAGAGAAGAATTGGAACTATAATATGGAAGGTGGCTAGAGGAGATGCTGGAGAAGGATAGCCAAGTGTGCTTTCAAATAAGAGTAGAAGAAGTGGGGTGCTCTTAACAACTATGCTTCTACTTTTCAAATTCAAGAGTAACCCTTACATGTGCATAGGAAGCTATCATTTATAGTAGATTAGCTTCCTTAATGCAATTCAAATTAAGCACAAATGTAACAGAGATGTAGCTTGAATAACAAGCTTGATTGGAGGCAGTGTGATGTAAGAGATGAGGTATGATGGCACCAAGTGGCATGTCACACACTCCTTGCCATTGTCACACTCTCCTTGCTTTGGTCATATTTTGCTTGCTTATCTCTACATTTAGCACATTGCCAAGGATTCTTGGTCAAGAAGGAAATAGGGCTTAGCCCAATTTTATGCACCATGTAATCACACATGTTCTAGCTTATTTATTGAAAGCAAAACCTAAACAATGACCCAATTTAAATCTAAACTATGACTTTCCATGCATCAACTCATATTTTATAGATTTCTTTAGCCCATGTGAATAAAGTGAAAAACCCATCATTGACTTGATCATCTTGTGAGAGGCCCATGTGGATCTTCTTCATCATGCTTCTAGTGATTGGGCCTCGAGGTGGGCTTGGGCTTGTTGATGCATTTGGGCTTAGGCTTGTTGAGATCACATCATCCCCTCCCTATTGAAGAGGATTTGTCCTCAAATCAAGAGGGTTCTTCAAAGCCCACAGCAATCGAAGCTTGGTTCCACTATGATATTTTCAAAATTTAGATTTGAGTCAATCAAAGCAAATCTGAATTGCAGAAAGAAACACAAAACCCGTGAATGCTAGACTGATGTAGCGCCCAAACTTAATCAAAGATACTAAGCGAGCAATAGCACCAAAAAGCATGTCTCAATCACGAAACATAACTCAATCAATGAATACAAACTACTCAAGACAAGATGCTAACATAGTCTATGCATTCACATGACCAAGCTTGAGTTTCCACATAGATATTGTGATACAAATCAGATAGCACAGTGGTGGAATGCTCATTAACTGCTTCGGTCTGAATCAAACATTGGCCAATAAATGAATTTCAGACAGCAACATATTGAATCAACAGAACACAAAAAGCAATTTGAATAGAAAAAATAAGAAAACCAGCACAAATGAAACACGAATTAGTGAAAAATCAAGCACTGCAGAACAATTTGCTAATGATCTAATAGTAAATTCAGAGCACGGAACATACACAACTCAAAATTACAAACTCAACACATGACAGAACATGCTCCAACATCTGATTGGTTTCTTGATATTGTATGAATAATGCATAATGCCTCTATATGAATATGAAGAGTTTGGTACTATATATGATATTTATGGTTTAAATTCCAAATTTTGTGATTAGTTGAGTCTAAATTATGCCATATGTGTTGCGCACATTTTTCAATTGCTGGTTATTGATGTTGGGATGTGAATTGGGCATGTTTGCTGGTGTCTGTTTGCGCAATAGTGTAAAAGTCTGTAATTCTCGCTCAAGCGAGCCAGGCTCGCCTAGGCGAGATTAGCAGAGAATCGAGTTTGTTTCTGCTCGAGCGTTTCGCTCGAGCAGAGAGTTTTGGTCTTCAGTGACAGGTCATCTCGCTTAGGCGAGTGTGCCTCACCTAAGCGAGAACTCGAGAGTGTTGGGAGCTTTTGCTTGAGCATCTCGCTCATGCGTGATGCCTTGTCTTGGATGAAAGCGCGTCTCGCTCAAGCGAAAGACCCTCGCCTAAGCGAGAATTCGATGGATGATGGGTTCTGTTTAAACCCGCCGCCTAGGCGAGGCACATTAGTTCTGGATGAAGGACCGTCTCGCCCAAGCGAGAAGGAGCTCGCTTAAGCGAGAGTTCATGGACTACTACTGTGCAACATGCTCGTTCAGGCAAGTGAGCCTAGCTTAAGCGAGATAGGCTTGGGTGTTTGGACAAAGACTTTTAGCCTAAGCAAAGAAGAGTACAAAGGGTGTATTTCAAGGCAATCAATAATGTTGTATTAGTTTGGTTATGTTTGATTCGTGATGCGTTGTCTACAAGGCTTCTAAGAGATCTCAAAGGTGGGCTTGCTGGTGTTTCTTGTGTTGTGGCTCGGAACGTATCCCTTGAGTTATGGCTTGGGATAGGGTTAAGCACGTGACATTCTCTAAGTTGTGGATCGGAATGACGTCCCTTGAGTTGTGGCTCAGGATAACGGATGAACACGAGGAACTCTTGAGTTGTGGCTCGGGTTGGCGAGTGTTGTCGGTGTGATTGTGCTGGTTGTGACTAGTATGAATGGGTCTTGATAGATTGCCCTCCTCAGTAAATAGCTGACGAGTTTGGTAGCTTGGGATGTTACGAACTATGTTCGTATTGGGAACTTCACCTGGTGTTACGATGTGTGATCCGTAGCATGGTTTCCCGCATGTGCTCTATCGGTTGTGGCCGATAGGTATGACAACAAGACATCATGAGGTACTCACAAGAAGATGTAGAACACGGTCAACATGGTTGTGGCCATGTGGAAGGAAATGATGAGATTCCTTTGATGTTTCTAGATATCAAATCATGGTTGTGGCCATGTGAGATCAAAGGGTGATTTTCCTTTGATGTGCTTATGATATCAAAATATGGTTGTGGCCATGTGGGGGGAAGGAAGGGAATTTTCTTTGGTATAATTAATTGGATATATAATTTTTTATATACATATGATTGTTTGGTATTAAGTCACCCTATCTGCTTGTGTTTGGCGATGATCGTGTACGCGGTACACGGGAGCATATGATATTGCAGGTGGTTCTGGTGAGGTATAGGCTCAGAGCGTGAGCTAGCTTGGGAATTTATCAGAGTATTAATATGTTTTGGAATAGTTGTAATAAGTTATATTATTAGACTTGGATTTTTTTATTATGAATTTTTATGTTGATTTATAGTAGAAGTTTTGAGAATATTCATTACTATTATAAAGTTTTAAATTTCTCACGTTTTTGGGAAATGATGTTTTATTAAATGAAGTTATTTATATTTTCTTTATGATATTAATTAAATCCGTAATATCCATTCGGGATGTTACAATTATAGTGGTGGCTTTATCTTAATCTCCTTCTATATTAGGTAAAGGTGTGAATGAACCTTAATTCGAAGACAAAAAGTAAAGAAGTATCTCAACCTTAGCATATATCACTAAGGCAAAAATAATTTTTTTCTTTGGCTGTGGGAGTTAATGTTTTATTTATAGTGAAATCAGTTACATCTTAAAGATAACTGGTCATCTTTTAGATATATGTTTTTACAATATATCTTTTCAGAGTTCATTTAAAATAATAACCATCAAAAAATAATAACTACCCTAAAATAATAATAATAATAATAATAATAATAATAATAATTCCCCTACAACAACTTATAATAACTATTGTATTTTGGTTTACAATAACAACTAAATATATAAACACCTAATTGAGATATGCCTTTCTGACTTGAATTGTCGCCTGATTCCTTGACCTATTGAGTACCTTGATTTATTAGAGATCCTCTGCATCCGGGAGGGCACATAACTCTCCAACTTTTGAGCTTCTATCTCTATACAATAGGAGCGAGAAAGTTGCTCTTTCAATAACTGTCGTTTGCAGTTCCCCATACTTCATCATTACTTTTTAACTAATTCTGAATAGGTCGTCTATTTTGTGAGCTCTCAGCATTACACATTTTACCTGAATAGGTCATTTGTTTGGTGAGGTATCAGCATTATATACATTTAACCTGAATAGATCGGCCGGTTGACGAGCTTTCTACATCAAGCAACTTGTAAAATCAATTACACTAAGTTAGTCGGTTGGTTGACGAGTTCTCAACATCAAGCAATTTCTAAAATCAATTAAACTGAGTAGGTCAACTAGTTGACGAACTTTGTACATCAAGTAACTTGTAAAATCAATTACACTGAGTAGGTTAAGTAGGTCAGCTGGTTGACGAGTTCTCAACATCAAATAACTAAAAATCAAGTAAACTGAATAGGTCGGCTAAATGGTGAGCTCTCAGTATCGAGCCATTTTTAAATTTTAAAATCAATTATACTAAGTAGGTCGACTAAATGGAAAGCTCTCAATATCAAACAATTTCTAAAAGTATATTGAGTAGGTTGGCTAAATGGCGAGCTCTTAGTACCAATTACGGGCCCTACCACATGTATGACAAAAGATATGTTGAGGGCTCTTCTCGCTCATAACCTTGTAGTGCTCTATATCTTTCTAGTACCTAACTTAACACCAAGCACGTAGCTTGACATCAGGTGTGTAGCTTGACATCAAGCACATAGCCCAAAATCAAGCACGTAGCTTGGCATCATCAAGCGTGTACCTTGGCATCATCAAGCATGTAGCCTAACTGTTATATTTTATATAATTTTATAATATAAAATTATTATTCTCTATGTTGTTGTTATTATGGATTAGCGTTAATAATAAATTAAGTTATTTGTTAATATTAATTATTGTATGGGTAATATATATAATTTTGGGTATTCTGATGAACGATCCGTGATGGGGTTGGATTGTTTAATAAATGGTCTGTGATGGGTTTGAATAATCAGATACATTTTGAGAGGTCCCTGGTCTCTATTGAGGGGTTATAAAACTGATACCATTAGTCAGTTTTTAAGTAACAACGTAAAACACTCTTACGTTTGAGAATACATATCAGAAAGAGAACAGTAACATCTCATACTACGTGCTTCCATGGATCCTTCATTAATTTCAGATACACAATTTTTAACTCATACTTGAATATATTGTATTATTGTATCTTATACATATTTTATTTCTATTAATTGATATCAGAGCATATAAGATACAAAATATAATTATTCTTTTGGAAAGTGTGTCATAATTTTCATAATTTTTCATTCTTACGGAATACCTTAACTTTTGATTGCATTCAAAATTTGATTAAGGAGTTTAATTATTTATTAATTATTGGTCTGATGTAGTTTAATTAATATTATCAAAGCACCAAATTTGGAACCCTAATTAGGAGTAAAATCCCCTTTCTGGAATTTCACGATCTGTGCTCGTGAGATTTTTTATTGTTTTTCAAAACCTAATATATCAATATCAATTGGTTTTTGGATAAATCAATATTCGAAATCAAAGCCCCAAATCATTGTGCATCACGTTTCAAAGCCCTAAATCAAAGCCAGGTTTCTCTCGTTTGACCACCAACCATTTTCATTTTCTCTTTCACGAGAAATGTTTGACACTGCATCCCGACGCTGCTCGATCTGCGTGGTGATGGTCTGCGTTATGCGCAGCAGCAGTGATCATCGTTTTCATCACGGAGCAGTGGTTCGCGTCGACGTTATGCTCAACAGTGGTTCGTTGTGGATGATGGTCACTTTTGGTGGCTTATGTTTCGCACCAATGGCCCACGTGCACCAGATTTATGTACATCTTTTTGAATCTTTGAAAACAATGAACACTGCATTGACTATAGGAAAAGAACCCCGTAACTACGGGAATAATAATAACAATTAATAATATAATTATATTTAATAATAATAAAATAAATAAATAAATAATTAAATTAATAATAATAATTATTATTATTATTATTTCATGCATTATATAATTTATTATATTTTTGTTAAGCATGATATAATTTTATATAATTGTTAATTCACCTATCGTGGGTACAATTGTATGAAATTTTGTGAGAACGACATAATTTAAATATTTAATTAATTAATTTGATATTACATTAATATTAATTATACCCCATCGGTATTTTATTATTAATGCATTTTACTTTTCTTGATACAATGTATTTTTTGAATTTTATTATGTCACGTATTTGTCTTGTACCCTATCGGTATTAGATTTCTTTTGACATGAGATGTGCATTGTATTTTATTATATTTTATATTTTATTATATTTCTTAATTATTATGATTCGGGACCCTTAGGCGGGATCATAGTGAATGAGAAATAATTTGATATCATAGGCATATTTTGCTGTGTATTCAGAAACATTTATTTTGTTTATTTACACAATAAGTGTGTATTAAATGTTTCTTTGTTATTTTGATACCAGCTTCTTTGCCTATGCCATTGACTTCGGTCAAAACTTTAAATGGGACAAATTTTGAGGACTGGAAAGAATTTTTGGATTTGTATCTAGTAATTACCAACATGGATTTTTCTTTGAGAGAAGCAGAACCTTCAGCTCTTACGCCTGAGTCCACTACTGTCCAGAGAGCTTCTCGTGAAAAATGGGAACACTCGAACAGGGTGTGCCTGATGGTGATGAGATATACCATGGAGAAGTCTATTCGACAGAGCATTCTAGATAATGACAATGCTAAGGATTTTATGAGATCAGTTGGTGAGAAGTTTAAAACTTTTGATAAAGCTCAAAAGGGTCAATATCTGTCACTTCTTGAGAAGACCAAATATGATGGTGTCAATGGTGTTCGTGAGCATATGATGAAGCTTGTGCACTATTATAACAAACTCAAATCTCTAAAGGTAGATCTTGGTGATAGTTACTTGATTTGGCAGGTTATGGAATCTCTTCCTTCTCAGTTTGATGTGTTGAAGACTTCTTACAACACTCAGAAGGAGGAATGGACAATTGATGAAATGATAGCTATTATTACTCCTCAGCAAAATGGAGTTGCAGAAAGGAGGAATCACACTCTTTTGGAGATGGTGAGATGTATGTTGAGTCATTCCTCTTTACCAGATTTCTTTTGGGGAGATGCTTTAAGGACTATTGTGTATATTCTTAATCAAGTACCTAACAAGTCTGTTTCAAAGACTCCTAATGAACTCATGTCTGGGAAGAAGCCAAGTTTGAGACATTTCCATGTGTGGGGTTGTAAGGCGAAGGTGAGGCCTTATAATCCTCAGTTAAAAAAACATGATCTCAAGATTGTCAGTGGGTTCTTTATTGGTTATTGTGTGGGTTCTCGTGGTAGCAGGTTTTATTGTCCTTCTCACTCTATGCGGGTTATTGAGTCTGACCATGCGATATTCTTTGAGGATGATTTGGACAGTGGGAGCAATACACCACGACCAGTCACTTTTAGAGAATACCGTGTTGTTATTCCCATGTCATCCATTTATCTTCCTGCAGATAATGTCATTTCAGTTGTCTGTGATGAAAATGAATTTGTTCCAGATCTTGTGGATGCCACATCACCTGTAGTAGATGAACAAGTTCATGATGATGTTGTTGAAGAAATTTCTTTGAGGAGATCTCAAAGAGTACGCAGGTCTTCTATATCTGATGATTATCTAGTGTATCTTCAAGAGCATGAATATGATCTAAATAATGTTGATGATCCTACTACTTTTGAAGAGGCTATCTCTAATTCTCATGGTGATGATTGGTTAAATGCTATGCCTGATGAGTTAGCTTCTATGGCCCATAATGATGTTTGGGATCTTGTGGATTTGCCACTAGGTTGTAAACCAGTTGGGTGTAAATGGGTCTTCAAGACTAAGTGTAGTCCAGATGGAAAAGTTGAAAGGTATAAAGCCAGACTTGTAGCAAAAGGCTATAGTTAGAGGGATGGCATTGATTATAAGGAGACTTTCTCACCGATCTCTACTAAGGATGCTTTTCGTGTTGTTATGGCTTTAGTAGCTCATTTTGATTTGGAGCTTCATCAAATGGATGTCAAAACAGCTTTTTTGAATGGAGATTTATTTGAAGAAGTGTATATGGTTCAACCTAATGGTTTTGCTAAAAAAGGTAAGGAGCATTTGGTTTGCAGGTTGAAGAAGTTTATTTATGGACTAAGACAAGCTTCTAGGCAATGGTATTTGAAATTTGATCAGGTGATCACTTCTTTTGGCTTCAAGGAAAAGGCCTCAGATCAATGCATTTACTTGAAGAAAAATGGGAGTCATTTCATCATTCTTGTTTTATATGTTGATGATATTCTTCTTACTAGTAGCAGTGTTGAACTTTTGATTGAGAAAATTTATACTAAATAGCCACTTTGATATGAAGGACCTTGGTGATGTTTCTGTTGCTTTGGGCATTCAAATCTCTCGTGACAGGTCACGTGGCATTCTTGGTTTGTCTCAAAGAGGATACATTGATAAAGTCCTCAAGAGGTTTAACATGCATTCTTGCTCCTCATGTGCAGCACCTGTTCAAAAAGGTGACAAACTCTCCAAATCTCAGTGTCCTCAAAATGATAATGACAAAGTTGAAATGAAAAAAGTCCCATATGCTTCCGCTGTTGGTAGTTTAATGTATGCTCAAGTTTGTACTCGTCCCGATATTGCTTTTACTGTTAATGCTTTAGGGAGATACTTGAGTGATCCAGGTTTGGATATCTGGAAAGCTGTTAAAAAGGTCTTTAGATATTTGCAGGGAACTAAGGATCATATGTTGACCTTTAAGAAGTCTGATCAACTTCAGGTCATTGGTTATTCTGATTCTGATTTTGCTGGTTGCCCTGACGACCGAAAACCTACTTCTGGCTTTATTTTTATGTTGGCAGGAGGAGCCATTTCTTGGAAGAGTGTTAAACAAACTCTTACAGCTACTTCCACTATGGATGCATAGTATGTTGCTTGTTATGAAGGTACTTGTCAAGCTGTGTGGCTTAAAAATTTGATTTCTGGCTTTCAAATTGTTGAAAGTATTTCTAGGCCACTTGTGATATATTGTGACAACACTGTTGCCGTCCATTTATCTCAAAACAACAGAAGTTCTACTCGCTCAAAGCATTTTGATATAAAATTTTTGTTTGTTAGAGAGAAAGTTTTGGATTATCAAACTCGGATTGATCATACTGCTACAGAAAATATGTTAGCAGACCCACTAACTAAAGGCTTATCTGTTGGTGTTTTTCAAAATCATGTAACTCATATGGGTGTGGTTAAGTCTTTTGATGTATTGGGTTAGTAGGAGTCTGAGATTTACACTTTATATTATTATGGTTTTCATGAGATGTAAATTTGTTAATGACGTCAGTTTTGTTACATCTTTTCTCTTTCTACATAGAGAATTTATGAACCATTTTGGGATCACATATTTATTATGTTTGTTTTTATTCTATATATTATCCATTATTTAAGAAATCTAAGCATATGGTAAGTATCCCTATCACATATTATCTTTGTGATTCATGTTTATATTTCTTAATTGGTATTTGTACTTATGTTGCAATTAATATAATTAATTAATTTATTAATGTTATCCAAGTGGGAGAATGTTATATTTTATATAATTTTATTATATAAAATTATTATTCCCTATGTTGTTATTATTATGGATTAGCATTAATAATAAATTAAGTTATTTGTTAATATTAATTATTGTATGGGTAATATATATATATATATATATATATATATATATATATATATATATATATATATATAATTTTGGGTATTCTGCTGAACGATCTGTGATGGGGTTGGATTGTTTAATAAACGGTCTGTGATGGGCTTGAATAATCAAATACATTTTGAGAGGTCCCTGATCTCTACTGAGGGGTTATAAAACTGATACCCATTAGTCAGTTTTTAAATAACAACGTAAAACACTCTTACGTTTGAGAATACCTATCAAAAAGAACAGTAGCATCTCATACTACGTGCTTCCATGAATCCTTCATTAATTCCAGATACACAATTTTAATTTTTAACTCATACTTGAATATATTGTATTATTGTATCTTATACATATTTTATTTCTATCACTAACATCATAAAGCGTGTAGCTTGGCATTATCAAGCATATAGATTGGCATTAGACACATAGCTTGATATCATCAAGCACGTAGCTTGGCATCAGGCGCATAGCCTAGCATCATCAAGCACGTAACTTGGCATCAGGTGTGTAGCCTGACATCATCAAGCATGTAGCTTGGCATCATCAAGCGCGTACCCTGAACATATGGTTTTGATTAAGCAGTTATCCTTCTACTCTTTACTAAGCCCTCGATCTCTTCATAATTCATCACTTGATTGGTTTGAGTATATTCAACCATTTTCCTAAGCTGAAGATATCAAATTTGTAGTAACAAGTGCTGAAGAGATGAATCTTACCTTGAGATCGACACTAAAAGGATAGGTCTTACACTTGCCGAGCTGTGAATCAGTCTTACATTTTGCCGAATTGTGAATTAGTCTTACATTTTGGGGAGTTTGTAAATTTCTTTCACGAGTTACTTTGACCACATTGCTTTGATGGCCTAGTTTTATAGTAAGTGAAGAACCTTGTGACACGTTTGAATTTCATTTATCCAACATTAAACCTTATTTGTAACTCAAGTGAATCCCTTTAAAAATGTATATCTCCAATTTCATCCGTAACATTTTACCTTCGTTTTCTCGTTCCTAGACACATAAACATACATATCCAAGGTTACTTGTTATCCAAGGAGCCATGATGTACCAAAAGAATGATATTGTATTTGTTGCGTCCAAGGTTTCATTCAATCTTAGTTGCAACTTCAAATAGGAGTTGTCCTGTTTTCTCCGAATTCATGACTGGATTTTCGTCTATTTCCATTTGCTTCGAAGGTTTTGTTTAGTTGAATCTCTTAAAGGAGAAAGGAATATTAACTATAACTTGTATTCTTAATCTTATTGTGCACATATGTCCTTACATAGTGGCCCAAAATCATACATACGCAAAATTTTACATAACTTGTTTTTTCAAAATTTATAGAAATAGATTTATGTGAGAAAATGTATATTGGAAATTTCAAGTGTAAGTTTTTACCATGAGTTTCAATGACCGGTACTACTCTAAAACATATATTAGTGCAGTTTTGTTATGATTATGCTTTGTGAATTTAGGAAGAAGTTTAGATATGTGAGATATTGGGTTGGTGTGGTATCTACTATGATTGTATTTGAACATATTTTTATCTTATTGAAATTCTCACTTCTCTTTTTGCACTTCTCTTTTTCCTTTAAGCCAACGGCATTCCCCATTATTAACCACCCATTTCATAGAATTATTTGTGTGTCTAAAGGAGTAATGTTTAGATGAAAAAAAGAAAATAATTGGAAGACGATAATAAAAAAGATAGTTTGTTTAAAGGAACAGAAATAAGAAAGGAAGAAAACAGATAATGTATATTTGTTTGTTTGGATAAATTGAAAAGAGTGCAAAAATATAATAATTTCTTGCATTAACGAGTGATAGTGGTGAAGTTATTGATCACATCACAGAATTTCTCTGATCCCTTTAATTAATTCTAACAAATAGCATGAGAAGCCAAGAATTTCGCCACGTATGGAGTCGAAGGTGAAATAATTTCTGCTCGGGCAAAAGGTTTTCCTGGTATCACCATCTCTGCATCCGGTACTGAACAACAATATCAAAAGCTGATATTTTAAATTTGTTGAAGGATAATGATAACAATGGCCAACCTTTTGGGGTGATTTACAATTAAACATAGGCCAAAGCTGTGATGACTTTATTTCTGACCATATGTTGGAAATTGTTAAACACTCACTAGCCCTAATTTGTAGTTTTGGTGATCCGTCAACTCAATTTTTGGTTTTTTCTTATTTATTTAATAATGTAACTTTTTTGAAAAATTAAAAATTAACATATAATTTTAAATTTTAAATTAATTATTGTATTTATTTTGTATACTGTGATTTATTAGTTAAAATACTTATGCTAATTCAATCTAATTTGACAAATAAAAAATAAGTAAACTAATAATTTGAATACAAAAATATTTCAAATATTTAAATAAACAACAACTGAAATTAATTTTTGTTAGTGTATATATGGGATAATTCATCATTTTCTTACTTATTGTCAAAAAGTAAGTTATGAATCAGAAAATAAAAATTTACAATCTTTATTCTTTTTCAAAATGTTGATGAATATTTGAATGTAGATTAACTAATCATTTTCCTATAAACTTTATAGTTACAAAGAACAAATTAACTGATCATTATATTTTATAAATTTCATAGAAGCAATAACTTTTGGATAACAATGAAAAATTCTAGACTTAAATATGAACAATTATAGGAGATATCTTAATACAAATGTCATGCACATTTAATGTCTGAGTCAAGATTTTTTTAGTGTAGATCTTTTGGTGTTATTTTTTTATTGAAGATTAATGTAGATATTTTAAATTTTTTTAATATATTTTAAAATATTAAAATTAATAAATATATTTTAAGACATGTTAAAAAGAACAACATCCATTAGATGAATCAAAATTCATTTGATGGTATCTACACGAGTTCTTGAGCTCCAACATATAATTGGTAAAATCTCTTCATATACCAAATGCTTTGTTGGTCATCCAAACTTTATGCCATACTCATCCCACTCACTTTATACTGCTACACAGTCATCTCCAGAAACTATGTAGCAGTCCTCAATTTTTACATTTGTGCAAGAGTCTAATACCAAAATAACAAGTAATAAAGTTGAGTTATGTGTAAAACTTCTTTTAACCACATTTTAAAACTAAGAAATGGAAAATGATTTATAAACTCCAAAATTGTGTATTGACACCTAATAACAAAAATAACAGGTTTACAAGAAATTGAGATTCTTTATTCAGTTTTTTGGTAATGTAGCATTAAAAATACATTACATTTATTGATAATATATTTTAAAATTTCAAAATGCGTGATCATTAAAACTTCAAATAATAAACATATAAAATCCAAATTAATAAAAAGAATAAAAAGATATAAACCGATTTAAATTATTAATGATAATGTTGTTAATAATTTGAAGTACTTTTATAAGTTCCGAAATTCTATTCTCCTCTTTCATGTATATAATTATTGCATATATTCAAGAGTAGTTTTGTTAAAATGTTAATTAGTGTGATTGAAAAAAAAAATTATAGGGAAAATAATGTAAAAGGGAAAAAGGAAAAAATTCCAAAGACATGCAGTAAAAATAGATATAATAATTTTGAATTCTCACAATTTTTACAAAATATTTTAAGCAGAGTTGTTTTCTTTCTTTGAAAACATTGCTTTTCCCGCTTTAAGTTTATGTTTGGCTTAAATTCTAAAAATTGACTCTATATAAAATTTACTATTTTTTTTTTTTGTGTGGAGAAATTGAGTCTTAATATTATACTAATCACGGGAGAAAATATAATTGAAAATTTAACTTTTAAGTTTACCTAGCATATCAATAGAAATGTCTTATCTTTTCACATAAATGTTTTTCTAATATTTTTCCATTTTATTTTATCTAATTATAATAAAGTAAAGTATTTATTATTAATGGTGAAATAATTTCCATTCAACCTATTTTTATTTATAAATTTAACTTAAATTTAAAAGTAGCCAAATAATATAGAAAAAAAAACAGGTTAATATTAACACACATTTGAAATATAAAATATAATTAAATTGTATAAATGAAAATAAATTGAAATTAATTGGACATTCAAAAATAAGATTAAAATTTAAGTAACATATTTTATTACAAATGAAATGTAAAGCAAGAACACGTATAAGGTTAAAAAAATAATTAGAATCATACAATAATATATAAATCACCAAATTAATACTCATTCTCCGCTACCAGTGGTTTCCTCCTCCGTCGTCGACGTCGATACCTTGCTGGCCACGAAAGGCGAATCAACCACCAAGCTACGACCTCAGCGACGACAAAGGCCGACCACCACGAACAGGTTCATTCCTAACTCGTCTTTTGCTTCCCTAACACTCTGATTTGTAGCCCTAATCCTAATTTTGATTTCCCCTCATTGGAGTCGAAGGTATCTGCCATTGGTGTTTGTGTGATCCAACCCCCAATTTCGAGCCATTCTGTGGTTGGTGTTGCTGTGATTTATCCCATTTAGATTTCATAGCTGTTGCCGGAAAAGGCTTCTCTGGATTAGAGGTGACCATATAGAGCCTTTCATTTTATTTTAATGAACAATTGTTTTGGTAGTAAATTGTTGTAATTATTTGCTGCAAATTTAATTGAGATGTTTCTGGGCTGCCATGTATTTGTGTTGTGTTGCTGTTTTGAGCTCACAGTGTAGCGGTCTGTTTTCAGCACATTGCTGTTAGTGAGTTACCACACCACACCACACACATTCTTTTGCTGGGCTGTTTTTAGTTTCATAGTCATTTACAAAGAGATATGAAATCTTACAAATTCCTTTCATATCAGTGTATAGATTGTCATTTTACATTTTTTTGATTTGTTTTGGCAGATGATTAGAAAAAATCTGACAGATGTGCCTAGACAGGATGTGTTAAACTATTATGGGGCTGTGAAAGCTGGTTGATTCAGCTGTTTAGAGATTGTTGTATGAGACTATATGCCAATTATAATGATTTTGTCAATTGGCATTGAACCAAAACTCTGGCCACTCAAATAAAATTTGTCTTGTCTTAGTGTAGAATCATGTGTTTATCAGAGCAAGACATTCTTTTGACCTCTAATGAAGGTTGTTCCTATTGTTCTTATCTACAAACTATTCATTTTGTAATTGTATACATCATCCTGGAAGAACTCCATTTGATTTTGTTGTGTTAGTTATTGAACATACAAGGCTTTATCCATTATTCTAGGCTTGAAAGAAAGAAGAGAGACTTTAATTCTGTAGAGAAGAGAATGGACTCCATTGTCAATGTGGCAGTGGAAGAGATATGTAGTGGAATTGAAGATGGAATCACTCTTGCAGCCTTATGGGTCAAACTTCAAGGCTCACCCACTCTTTCATCCTCCAATCTCCATTTGAACCGCACCGTCAAAAGAGCCATATGGAGGAACCTCCTTTGCATTCCGGGTCTTCGTTTTGAACCACAACCATCTTCTTCGGAATTGGAGGATGCTGAGAAGGTCAATATAAAGATTTTTCCTCAATTGAGCCTTGTTGACAAAGGTTTGAGTTTGAAATTACTAAATTCAACTCCCCAGAAGAGGAGGAGGAGGAGGATGCAAATGGAACCACATTTCAAACAGATGTTCTAAAGGATTATTCACCTCAAATGAAAGCTATTTGTGACAAACTTGCAAAAGCCAATGGCAAGGTTCATTTTCATTCAGTTCTCTTTTAAGTTACCTTCCACTGCAGCTAATACACTCATTTATGCTCGCGTTTTTATTGCGATATATTTCTTCAAGGTTCTTCTTGTGTCGGATATTAAAAATGATCTTGGTTACTGTGGATCGCGTCCAAGACAAAAGGGCTTGGAGACAAGTATGTTTTCTCTGACTTTGAACTTACCAAATTATGATTATGTCTTCTGCTATTTCTAGATTCCCTTATTGCTCTTGTGTGACCAGATTTCTCAAAGGTTGAAAGCAGATGATATTGTGGAGCAGTTTGATGCTAAGGTGAATGGCAGGGTTGGTTAGTTTACACTGTATCATTACTTTTATGTCTCATTTTGATGATTTTTTAGTCTCTGCAATGTCTCTCTTGGAAAGCATTGCAAATCATCTTCTTCTTATGGAGAGGAAATTCAACTTATCAAGTAAAGATTTGTTTATTAGTGCTGCGTCTCCTTGATGATTCCATAAATTTGAATATTATTGCCTTTTCACTTCAAATATATTGGGTGTTAAATGTAAACAGATATGTATTCTTAGTTATAACTTGTATTCTTAATCTTATTGTGCTCGCATGTCCTTATATATGAAAAATGTTACGTAACTTGTTTTTCAAAATTTATAGAAATAGATTTATATCTTGGCATTGTACGGTAAGAATGTGAGAAAGTATATATCGGAAATTCAAAGTATAAGATTAAGTGTTTCATTAGATAGAGGTGAAAAAATTAATTATTATATAAAAAGGAAGATTTATAAATGGGTTACATATATGTTTTTTTGTCCTTATACTTTGATACAAAATTGAACCTGATTCTGATACTAAAATGATACTATCCTTATTAGAAAGATGATAATCTTTTCTATCTTTGAATATATTGGATGATATCGGTCTATAGGTAAGTTTAATTTTGTTTTAAATTCTTAAAATTTTAGAGTGAATTTGTTTTTTATCTCTTCATTAAAATTAAAATATTTTATTTATTTTACCCTAAAAAGATGAGATGAAATGGGTTGATAAAAGGAATAATAAGGAGCGTGGTTCTTGGGAATCTCCTCTAATTCAATAGGGATAGTTTATTAGGCACCCGCTTTTAACAAAAGAAAATAATTAGGGAGGATTTATCATACAAGGTCATGTTTGTGATAATTCCAATGAAGAACTAAAATTAATTTCTATTTTCTTTCACTAAATTTTTAAATAAAGACATTTTCATTTGTATTTTTTTCTTTTTTCTTTGATTTTTTAAAACAGTTCTTATCCTCAGCTCCGAATAAAAAATGTGTATTTTAATGTTAAGAGAATGGATGATGTGATTGTTAGGATTCGGTAGTTACTATTAGGTCAAAAATTATAGTTTTTAGTTAGGATGTAACTTTTTTCGTTTAAGAGTGTAACACAAGTTCAAACATTACAATTCAATTGTAATCCGATCTATTTGGTCTTTGTCACGTGATAATTGATATCACCTTCAACAGTAACAGTGATATGTATTAAACACTATAATTTTATTTATTTTGGTACATTGTTCAACGAAAAATAAATGCATGAATTTAACAATTTAACAAGAGAAATCAATGTTATTTGTTTGAAAGATATAAAGGTCAAAGTAAAAAATTTGATCAAAAAGTTTATATAAATTTGTGAATGATTTAATGGATATGATAAAAAAATATTTTAATAGATTAAAATTAATTTAAAATAAAATAAAAACATTATTTGTTGAAAATAATTTATTAAATATTACATTGTAATAAAATTAATATTATTGTCATTATTATTTTATTTAGATGTTGTGTTATTTTTTTATTAATTTTATTTTTAGATACCTTTTATTTCATTATTTCAATGTTTCATGTGCAGTTTTTAACGGTGTCATGCACAATTTAATAAAAATGAAAAATACTCTGGTCAAATAACATTGCATAAATAATATTACTCATTCCGCGTGTTCCCTCAAATAATCGTCAAATCCCTTTACGCAAAAACAACCTCATTTGTATCTTCATCCACTACAATAAATAAGCACAAATAAACACAATGATAAAGAAAATACAAACATAATAAATTGAATGATAAAAAGAAAATTGAAAAAACAAACGAAGAATTAAAATTGTAATTAAAAACATGTATCCTAATTGTTTTCTTTGACACTAATTTTTGTTTATTTTTATTTTTATTGTTATTTTATTATTATCTTTTTAATATTATTGTCGACATCCGTAATAAAATTTCAACGGATGTCAGGTTATGTTGCGGATGTCGACATTCGCAACATACTTTTCTTTTCTTCTTTTCATATGTAATTTTTTTGGATAAAATTTGTTATCCATAAATTTCAGTAAAAATTGTATAATATGTATAAAGATTAATATAGTGGTTCGATAATTTTTTTTTTCATTTACTTGAGTATGCTTTCATTAAAAAAAAATTAAAAACAGGGGTAATTAAAAAATGTATTGCGGATGTCGACATTCGTAATACAATTTCAATAGATGTCAATTTATGTTACGGATGTCAACATCCGCAACATACTTTTTTTCTCTTCCGTTACTTTTACTTTTTTACTGCAAGGGCAAAGCGGAAATTAAAAATATTTTTTGGATACAAGAAAAAGGGTTAGGGTTGTAGGGAGAAGTCTCCTTTTAAATTGTATAATGGACTAAAAGCCCATAAAAAAAATACCTCATTTTTTGTTAATTAAATTAGTGTGAATCTAATAAATTGGCGCCCCATTAATATAGGTGACATAAAAATAAAAAATATCCAATGTAAAATGTCTCTTATGTAATAATAGTGTCTAACAAGTGCACAAATTATCTAATTTAAATATAATATTAATTTAAAGTAAATTAAAAATTTCATATAAAATATAATTTAATCAAAACTAGACTATTAACAAATTGTTGAAGTTTTTTTACTAGAAAAGATCGAGTCGATCATCACTGTAGTTAGATCTTACCACAACGAAACATAATTATCTCGATATGAACCAGACACTAAGACAAATCAAATTATGATATCACTCTTAAATTTTTTTTATTTACTGAAATAGATTGAAATTATTGACCACCTCTGACGTATGAGTGATCTATGCAGGAGATCTGATACTCTCTTTAATATAAAACCTTAAGATCCTATTTTTGTGGATTTTATTTTTGTTCATATAGCATTCAACTTTTTCATTTATTCTCAACGTGTGAATTTCAACTTATACTTAAGTTTTTTTTTTAAAGATAGTTATAGTTTAATGCAATTTTTTTAATTAGGTGATTCATTAATTAAATGATTTAATATACTTATTAACGTCTCTTTTACTCTAAGAAGGAAAATTTTATCACTCTATCGATTTCCGTAAAAATAGTTAAATAACACCCTTTAAAACTGATAATGTGGACCTTATTTAATAAAAAATTAAATTAATTTAAAAATTAAATTTTAAACATTCAATGCTTTAAATAAGTAATTTATTAAATAACTATATTGATTTTTTTTACCAAAACTTTATTTTTGAATTAAAATGTCCCATAAGTACAATGAGTATTGCATGATAATCCTGAATAGCATTTATATATAATGGTTAAATATGTTTTTGGTTCCTTAAGTTTTAAGTTTAAGTTTTAAGTTTTAGTGAAATTTGGAATTAGTCTCTCTTCAAAACTTTTGACCAATTTAGTCTTTCATCTTGAAAGATACGTGAATTTAGTCCTTTTAACCAAATTTTGTTAAGTTTATCTGACTTTTCAAGCACATTTCATTATAATATTTGAATTGTTTATACCATTTGACACATTTTTGTTTCAATATTAACTCGAATATTATCATAAAATACGTTTAAAATGTCAAATAAATTTAACAAAAATTTGGTAAGAAAAAACTAAATTTACATATTTCTAAAAACGAAGAACTAAATTGGTATAGAGTTTTAAAGAAAAACTAATTTCAAAATTCCTTGAAAGTTGAAAAACCAAACACATATTTAATCCTATATATAATGGTTAGGATATGAAACATTCATCTCACCACCAGAAGAAAATATCAATCTGAAAAATAAAATTCTGTGGAAATGGCTTCTCGCTTCTGTCATCCTTTTCTCTTCAGTGTTTTGTTAGTTGCTCTGGTTTTCACAGCAGGTGATTAGAAAAATAAATCACTTTCATTTCTCCAATTTGGTATCTTGTTTTTTTTCTAGAATGAAGGAAAAATACACAAATCCATATGAATTTGATGGTGAAATTTGATATAATTTTTTGGTGGTCTTAATAACTCAGGAGTAGAAGCAGCAACAGAACCAAAAATAGGATTTCTGAATGATTGCATCGGGCTTTGTTCTGGTGGATTAGCAAAATGCAAGAGCGATTGCGCAAAACTGGGCTATAAGGATGCTTTGTGTATCGACAAAATAAACATAAATGAATGTTGTTGTCAATGATTCATTTATACTATACCTATCACTATTTTATCAAATTTTAATAAAACGTGTGTTTCAATTATGTTCTTTTACTATTTATTTAATTTTAAAATATTATTTAAGAGATATAAATTTAAGATAAAAAATTTCGAATTCATCATTTAAACAGATAAATGATATGTGAGAAAGTAACAAAATTAAAATAATAAAAAACCAAAATATAATCTTGGAAGCCGGAAATCAGATTTGATGATTATTTGAAAGACCATAAAAAGAAATAAATAAATTGATTATAAATGAAATGTGTTATTTGTATGAAAATGAAATAATACATGGCATCTTTGTTTAACCATTTTTTCTAACATCCATTTTACACCAATGGCTTTTTGACCTTTAGTTATATCACATAGCTCTCAAGTGTCATTCTTTTCAACGAAATTGACTTCATCATCCGTTGCTTTTTTCTTTATTTTTTTTTTCTTTGAATGCAGTTTAAAAATTGTGGGATCACGATTTGCAAATAAAGATAAATGAGTAATTTTCTCTTCATTAATTCCCTCTACCCTAAAATTTTCTACCCACACAAGTCTCCTCATATTGGGTCGAGGACACTCATTTGTTGGTTCAGTTGCGTTTAATTTTTAAAAATGGTGTTCTCTGACTTGATATAGTTCATAGAACGAAGACTTAAGCAAAGTCGAAGCAATGAGTAATGATTATCTTCACTGCTCACCGTACTTAACTTATGAGAGGGATAACTCAAGTTCATAGTTTGAGAGAGAAGCCAATGAAATTCTCTTCTCCCATTACTAAAATTTTTCATATTACATAATTTCTTTTTTGTAAATTTGTTAAAAAGATTTGTAAATTTTTTTTTTCTATTATTGTTTCTAAGAATCTTAATTGGTAGGTATTCTTTTCTGGATAATTATTTCCTATAAAATTATAAAATTCGTGAATATTTTCTATAAAATTTGTTGTGATAAGTGTTTCATACAAAATATTTTGCAAAAAAAATGACAACAATTTCCTGAAAAAAAAAATTTCATAACAAAATTTATAAGTATTTCTTACAAAAAAAACTTCAAAACTATTGACAAGAAATATGAATTTTTTTAATAATATCCTGAAGTGATAATGTTAAGCGACATTTGCTCGCTCAAGTTCAAAGTGTGGTGATGTTGCAAGGGTCATAGATGATGCAATTATGTTAAGATGGTGAAGCGTTGGTGAAATGTAGGGGTGGGCATGGATTGGATATTTAATGATCCAATCCACATCCATTTTATATCCAAATAATTGGATTAGATTTTTGACCAAAATCCATTTTTTTAGCAAAAGTAGTTTGGATTTTTTTAGAATCCAAATCCAAATATTTGGATCAAGATTTAAATCCAATCCAAATATTTGGATAAAGTTTAAAATCCAGAATCCATTTTTAATAAAAGAAATTTAAATTGAATTTCTTAAAACTTGTGTCATTAAGGCCCGAATGACTCGGATGAGATCGACAATCCGGACGGACCCGACAACCCGGACGATCCAGACGGGCCCGACCACCCGAACAACCCAGACGGGTCCGATGACCCGAACGGGCTCGACAACCTGAACGGGCTGGACAACCCGAACGGGCCCGAAAACACAAACAGGCTCGACGACGCGAACGGGCCGGACGACTCGAATGGGCCCAACGACCCAGACGGGCCAGACGACCCGGACGGACAGGTCCAAATAGTCGGGCCCAAACGGGTAGTCGGGCACATTCGAATCGTGGGGCCCGTCTGGGTCGTCAGGTACGTCAAGGTCATCGGGCCCGTCTGAGTCGTCGGGCCCATCCGGGTCGTAGGGCCCGTCCGAGACGTCGAGCTCGTCCGGGTCGTAGGGCTCGTTCGTGTTATCGTGCCATCCGGGTCGTAAGGCCCGTGTAGGTCGTTAGGCTCATCCGGGTCGCCAGGCCCGTCAGGGTCGTCCAAGTTGTCATGTCCGTCCGGATCGTCCGGCCTATTCGGGTCGTCTGGCCCGTTCGTGTCGTCGTGCCCATCTGGGTCGTAAGGCCCGTGTAGGTCGTCAGACCCATCCGGGCCGTCGGGCCCGTACGGGTCTTCGGGCCCGTCCGAGTTGTCGGGCCCGTCCGGGTCGTCAGGCCCATCCAGGTCGTCGGGCCCGTCCGGGTCACCAGGTCGTCCGGCCCATCCGGGTCTTCGGGCCCGTTCGGGCTGTCAGGCCTGTTCAGGTTTTTGGGCCTGCCTGACTCGTTCGGGTCTTTGGGCTGCCTGACCTGTTTTCGTCATTGGTTCTGCCTGGTCCGTTCGGGTTTTCGGGTCCGCATGACTCATCAGGTCATTAGGCCTGATCGACTCGTTCGGTTTGTCGGACCCGCCTATCTCGTTCATATCTTTAGGCCCGCCCAACCTCTTATGGTTGTCAGGCCTGTTCGATCTGTATAGGTCGTCGAGCAAGACCCATCCAAGTCTGAATTTAGCATAGTTCATCTCAACCTTTAGTCTAACCCAACTAAAAATTTAAATTGAAAATTTGGATTGGATTTTTTGGATTATCCATATTTAAAAATCTTAATTTATAAAATGGATATCCAATCCATAAGATATATAAAATGTAAATTAGATTGGAATCCATATCCATTAAATGGATTTTAAATGGATTATAAATGGAGTGGATTGGAGCAAAAGTGGATTGGATCAAGAAAATTAAATTTTTTGCCCACCCCTAGTGAAATGGTGGGTTTCATGTTTATGGGACTTGCTGAAAGTGGTCCAACAAATATATCATTCAAGAGTTATGAACACTCAAGCAAGCGATGAGCTCTCAAATGTGCAAATAGGCATTTCAGCAAGAAGGGACAAATTCTATTATAATCTTTGGAGGTATCTTGCTAAAGTAGCATGAGAACAAACAAAAAAGCTTTTTTTTTAGGTATAGGAAGCAGGGCTGGAGAAAGTCGCTCAAGTGACATATTGATAAAATGATGATGTTTGTTGTTTATTTAATATAGGGTTAATTATTCACATAGTTCTCATTTGGTATGAATGTGTCAACTTGATCTTCACTTTTAAAAAAGTTTTAATTACATCTCAATTTTTTAAAAAAATGTTTCAATTAGGTTATTTCTAAAAACATTACTAATGTCATTAATAACATGTCACGTGTTGTGTGATATATGTTAGTGTCACTGTTAAATGTCATTTCAATTTACTTTCTATATATGTCTTCCTATTAATGTCAAATTACTACTAATATTTTCCTGTGAATTAATTAATTATAAAATTATTTTTTAAGAAAAAATCCTCAAAAAATTATTTTTGTACTAATATATCTCTATTAAAATAATTATAAAATTATGTTTGAGATAAAAAAAAAGTCTCAAAAGAATATTTTATTACTAATATAGATCTATTAAATTAATTATAAGTTTATGTTTGAGAATAAAATTTAATTAAATTATTATTAGTGTATGTGAATTTTTATTGGTATTAAAAATGATAGTTGATGGGTTAAAACTTTTATTTAGTAAATTATAATTTTGTTTACGAAGACGAGAATGATTAGTTATTTTTATTCTCTTATAATTATATTTTCTTCTTTTATCTTTTTATTTCTTTGTGACTTCTCTTGTCTCTCCTTACTTTCTTTCTTCTCTTCTAAGAGTTGTTGTTTGAGAGTCTTGGCAGATTACATTCCTTCAATCTCATATTGTTTATGTGTACCAATTTTTCATCCTCAATCATGATTAGTGTGTTTTTTCTTTCTATTTGTGTTGTTGTAGTTTTTATTCTGTTTTGGATTTGTACTAAAATTTTAGAAATGCATTTCTTTTGTCCAATTTCATTTTTCGGTACTTTTCGATTTACGAGTTTCTAAGAGTTTTTTTATGTATATTTTGATGAGGTATTGGAATTTTTTTACAAAACTATTAATTAAATTAAGGGTTAGTCTTTTGGTGGATAATAGATTAATTGTAGCATAATTAAAAATTGAGTTTTCTATAGAAAGATAATTCAAGTTTAGGAAAAAAAATTCATTATCAAGTCAAAAATAGCCTAAGTTTTGTGAAAAAACATATTAGACGGAAAAAGAAATAATTTATTGTAAAATCTCGTTTAGAACCGTTTAAAATTGATTACTTTTTGTATATTGTAAATAAAGAAATTACCACACTTCAGAGTATATTTGAACAATTTAAAATATATGAAGATATTTTTTGTTTTTTATGCAGTGTTAAAAAATTAAAGTCTAGATTGTACACTTTTGAAAGAAAAAATGCTTAAACTTTGAAAATCTTTAAAACATGATAATTTGTTGGGTAGTGATAGATTTGATTTATTTTCATAATTAAATATCTTAAGAGAAATTACAGGTTTGGAAAATAATAAACCAATTGACATTCTTAATTATATAAAAAGATAATATTCTTTTCCATATATATATATATATATATATATATATATATATATATATATATATATATATATATATAACTTACACAATATGTTAACAATTCTACTGTTAACGATGTCTCAATAAAGATTAAATGGATTAGCTTGAAATGTTAAATGAAATTAATTATTACAATTTAATAAATAATTTTGTATAAAAAAAGCTCAAAAAATAAATTTTAAATAAAATGTCTCATTTTATAAGTTTGTTTTAGGTCTCCCAAACTCTTAATTGCCCTTGTTTTGCTTCGGTTTGGTCCCTACATACGTCTTTTTTGTTCAATTTAGTCTCAATTATTTTCAAAATAGAGTAATATTGTCCTTCTTCAAGACAAAAAATATTATTTGTATAAATATTATACAGATAATTTTATGAAAAATGACATTTTAACACATTATATTATTGTATAGTATTAACTCATGTTTTGTTAATCATGACCTTTAGTACTTAATTTTCTAAAAAAATTATACTTGATTAGTTTTACTTTTATAAAAAAGCATGGATTAAAAAAACATATTTTAATTATTAATCCCTTTTTTTATAAGATCAAAACTAATTAAATATAAATATTTTTACAAAATTAAGTATACCATTTTTACAAATAATAAATTTGGTGTGTCACACCAAGTACCTGACACGTGACAACAAAAACAATATTGAAAAAAATTAAAAAAATTAAAAAAAAAACGACAGATTGACACGTAGAATACCGTTAACTGTGGTAGTAATTTTTTTTAAATAACCTAATTAATTCTCATTTTCAAAAGTAGGGACACAATTAAAACTTTTTTAAAAATAGAAACCAAGTTGAGATACTCTTACCAAAGTGAAGACCATTCAAATAATTAAAATATGTTTTTTAATTCATGTTTTTTTATAAGATTAAAATTAATTAAAAATAAATATTTTGACAAAATTGAATATTTATATTTATATTAAAATATAATGATAAAAGTTAAGATTAATAGAACCTGCGTTAATAATATAATAATATGTTAAAATTTCATTTTTAATAAAAATATTAATATAACATTTATACAAATAATAAATTTGGTCCAAATTTAAAAAAAAATAATTAATAATTTTTTTAAAGTACCTAATTAAATCATTTTTTTTAAGTTGAGATTCAGTACTCTATATTTTAATTTAAACTTGCTAATATTTGAATTCCCAACATGTTAAAGCATAGCTTTCATTACAAGACTTCGTGACCTTGTAATATTATTGTAACTTTTATCAAATTTTATACCATCAATACTTTTATAAAATTTGTTATTTAAATGTTAAGTTGTAAATTCATATATTACGATTATTTTTATCAAACTGTTTAATAATACTACAGTGATAAAGTTATTTAAATTTTGATATATTTTAAAAAATTATATTAATTATATAAACTTTTATCTATATAAACCAAACATTTTTATGCGAAAAAAGGTTAAATTTAAAAATATTAAGATTTTAATATTTCATAAAAATTGCACCTTTGATTTCACACTTTATATCTACTATTTTATCTTTCAATATTTTTCTTTTTTACAGATACAAAAGTTAATTATTTTAATAACCAAAAATACTCCTAAATATTGGTTGTGAAGTGCATGTCAAAAAAGTATTTTCCATGTGCAAACATGCAGTCAACATGTAACGCATGCATACAAATTCACACATTTTTAGTTGTTAATAGACGTACTTTTGAGTTGTCTAGCATTACTAAGCAAATCTCTTACAATAAATGATAAT
Source organism: Vigna unguiculata (assembly GCF_037176805.1). Lineage (NCBI taxonomy): Eukaryota > Viridiplantae > Streptophyta > Magnoliopsida > Fabales > Fabaceae > Vigna > Vigna unguiculata. Next base: position 13,834,974 of record NC_140796.1, read on the forward strand.
AGGAAAAGATATTTTGACAAAGTTTTATTTAAAAAACTTTGAAAAATAACTATTTTTGATAAAAAAAATTCTAAAATTTTATTATTTTATTTTGTAACTTTATTACTCTATTTAATAACTTTGTCAACAAAATATTTGTCAAAAAAACAATTTTCCTAAATGATATATTTTCAGAAGAAGAAATAAATGACTTTATGTGATCAGATGATGTCCCTTTCATAGGCGGTAAAAAGATTATTAACTATTTATCATATATTTTATCATAAATATTTACAGATACAGATATTTTTGTTATTTATGATTATGATCTTTGTCCTTCTCGAGATAATGTTTCACTTTGATAACCTAACATCCTGGTAGCGCTTATCGATACGTTAAGGAAAATTATACTTTGACTCGTATCTCTTACTCCTTTTGTCTCTCTCCGACATGACTTAATGTTAATTATTGATTTTTTCAAAATAAAATATAATGGTACATTAATCAATTGTCTACACTAAACCACGTCAAAAAATAAAAGATTAGAATAAAAAGAAAATGAGAATCTTATTATTATTGTTGATACGTTAAAGGTTTCACTTCTAATAAATACAAGCGAAAACACAATAATGGTGTGTGTGCTCATTTTGTTATTATACTTGTTCTCGGTCGAACGAGGAGACCACAACAGAATTCTTTTGCTCTCGACTTCTGAGAACCGACTGAGTTTATTTTCTACTTTTCTTTCTATTTTCTTGCTTTCTAGGCCTCATCCGTCTTGTCCTTGAAGCGTTCCTCGCACCCCTTTTATCTTCCTCGGCCCCAGGTGATGGTCCGATCTTCTCGTGAGGTCGGTGCGGAGGTTACCGAGGATCTAGGATAAGTACCGATCCTCCCCTACAAAATAGGGGTTACTTGCCTTTAAGTTTTCGACGTGGGGGCTCGGTCAGTTTCACCCGAGGTATGTTCGGGGATATGGTTCGAGTATATATCGGATTTGGCCAGGGGTACACTAACCCTCCGACCTCGAAATTCAAAAAAGTTTTGAACTAGAGTCGTTACAACTTCCCTAGCGCGTGAGTTTGCGACACTTGATTGCAATTTACTGATAAGATGCCACGTGGCGTGTGTCCGATGGAGGTTATGTTTTTTCAGACTGCAACCGCCGTTTCTATCTTGTCAATCATTTATGAAGCGTGAGGGGTTTTTTATACTATTTTCTTTCCTCCATCCTCATATATCCGTGACTTTTCCCCTTCCTCAAACTTTCTTGCGACTGCATCTGATTATACTCTAATCTCTTCAGTATTCGTTGGTGAAGTGGCTTGAGCCAGGTACATTTCTTCATCTTGTCTTTTTATTTCTGTTTCTGATCGTGTTAGGGCCTTGTTTTATGAGTGTTTGTGGTCGTGGGTTAAATTTTAGGGTTAGTATTTTGGGGGGAAGATGAAAAGATCGTTTCGTTTCAGAGATGCGGGGTTTTAGCATTTTCCTTTGCTTGGTGGTTTTTGCAGTTTTTCCTTTTCTGCATTGTTGGTAGAGGGAAACGCCCCTTCGACGCTGGGTTTATCGGCAGTACTGGGTAGGGTGAGGCTCTTTGTTCCGCGAGTGTTGGCGAGGTTTTTTGTTTATTCGAAGCAATGACCACTTACGACGATTTTTATCCGTGGGCGCCCTCAGGCCTTAGGCGAGAATGTTCATGCTTTACATCGGATCACTTCATAACACGGTACCGTCGTGGTCAGCAGTTATGCCAGAGTAATGAGCAGGATGTTTTGGTGACTAGGTGCGAACTGGACGAGCTAGTGTGCGCCAATGAATCCACTGATTCCTCGGGGCCCTTTTGCTTTTTCTATGCGACCTTGTTCTCGAAAGTGGGGCTTCGTTTGCCTTTGAGTTCCTTCGAGAAAGACTTGTTGACGGTATTGAATGTTGCTCCGGCTCAACTTCACCCAAACAGCTGGGCGTTTGTTCGGGCGTTCCATATATTGTGTACGCATTTTGGGGTCGTCCCGACACCAAACGTTTTTTTGTATTTTTTTGAGATGAAGAAACCCCATAAGAATATGTGGTCGTCCTTGAATAGTGCTGGGGGTAGAGGTCTGTTGACGTTATTTCAATCGTCGTACAAGGGGTTTAAGGGGGGTTTCTTGAAAATAAGGGCTCCTCCCCATAAGGCGGATTTGTTGGAGGGTTTTCCGCTCTATTGGACACAAAACCCGAGCAATTCGAGCCCTCGACAATTATCCGATCTTTCATCGTCTGAGAAGGAGTATTGTCTTATGCTAGAACAACTAAGGGCGGTCTTTGACACCAAACAGCTGCTGGAATTAGAGTTTCAACCGACTAGCCTAAAGCGCTATATCGGTATATATTTCGTGAAATACTTTCCAAATTTAACTTGGTTTATTTTCTTTGACCTGATCTTTGTAATTGTGCAGAGTCCAGGATGGGGATGTCGAAACAGGATTTGGCTAAGCGCTTCAAGGCTTTGAGAAGCTCTTCCCAGGCTTCCCTAGTTCAAGCAACTCCCTTAGCTCAAGAAGGCGTGACGGTAGTGTCTGACGAGGAGGCCACTCAATCGGGATCAGGTCTCAAAAGGCGGCCTTCTCTGAGTAAATCGAAAGCGTTGGTAGGTGAGACGGCGGGGGTTTCTACTCGGTCCGAACATACATTGTCGTCGAAAGGCCCGCTGTTGCAAGAAGGGTCGAGCAACGTCTGCTGTAGCTTTAGGGATTCTCAGTTCAACCACAGAGCACACAGCCGAGCACATAATGTTTTTGATGGGGATCTCCACTGTCTCTTGAACCAAGAAGTTGATACCATTCAAGAGGACATAGATAGGTTCCTTCATAAGACTGAGGTCTCGGTGGCAGCCCTATGTGATAAGCTGAGTCGGGTAAGTGTTTTGGAGAAGGATTGGCTTGCGGAGTTGGCTTTGACTAAAACGCATTTGATAGCGGCGAAAGAGGAAGTGGCTCGACTTTCAAAGGAAGTAGATGGGTTACAAGGGCTTAAAGTAAAGCTAAGAGCGAGGGGAGAGGATAACCGAGCTGGAGACTGAGCTGCAGCGGGTCAAAGATCAGTTTTCCGAGAAGGAGAAATCTTGGCAAGCTTTGGAGGAAAAGCTGGCGAACGAAGCTGCTTCTACTTACGGAGTGGGATTCGAAGCTGCATTGGAGCAAGTGCGGCTATTGTGCCCTTCAGCGGACATCTCGGCTGCAGATGCTAGTAAGGTCGTCCTTGACGGCCGCTTGGTGGAAGAGTAAACTTATAGGATAGGTTTCTCCTTGTTTTAGTGTTTTATGAATGTTTGTAATGACACCTATGTTATTTGCCACATTTTGCTATACATTCTTTAGGAAGTAATTTAAATGTGACGTACCTGTTCTTCGTTGATATTTACGAATATATCTGATCGCCAACTAGTCGTGTGGATTTGTTGAAACTATGCCTAATACTCAGCTTCTTGGATCGATGCGTAACCCTCAGCCTTTAAATGTCAGGTGCCGATTTGAACTAACGCGTAACCCTCAGTTTCCGAATGCGTAACCCTCAGTCTTTGAGTGCGTAACCCTCAATCTCGAATGTCAAGTGCTGATTTAGGCCCAGCTTCTGAGCCGAGCTTAAGGGATTTGTTGAATGCGGACTTGAATCCGACCCCGAGCCGAGCTTACGGGATTTTGACGTTTGCGGACTTAAATCCAAACTCGAGCCGAGCTTACGGGATTTCGACGTTTGCGGACTTAAATCCGACCCCGAGCCGAGCTTAGGGGATTTCGTCGTTTGCGGACTTAAATCCGACCCCGAGCCGAGCTTAGGGGATTTTGTCGTTTGCGGACTTAGATCCGACCCCGAGCCGAGCTTAGGAGATTTTGTGGTTTGGGGACTTAAATCCGACCCCGAGCCGAACTTAGGGAATTTTGTCGTATACGGACTTGAATCCGACCCCGAGCCGAGCTTAGGGAATTTTTCCGAATGCAGAATGAATATAGGAACAGATTTGTTATTAATTTTGCTTGACCGACCTCATTAAAAAACCCTTTTGTTCCTAAGAAGGGAAAAAGAGTGTCGGCGAAGTTACATGAGTCCTCAGCTAAAAAAGAAACGTAAATTCTTCGCGTTCCAGGTGCGAGGTACTTGAGTGCCATCTAGAGTCTCGAGACGATAGGCGCCCTTCCCAAGGGTTTGTTTGATTCTGAAAGGCCCTGTCCACTTGGGAGAAAGTTTGTGTTCGAGTTGGAGTGGGTGTGCCTTCCGAAGTACCAAATCGCCTTCTGAAAACGACCGAGGTTTGATTTTGGTTTTGTAACGAGCTTCGATTTTCCTTTTGGTTGCTTCACTGCTGATTCGCGCTTGGTCGCGAACCTCTTCCAGTTTGTCGAGGTTGAGTCGTAAATCTTTGTCGGACGAGGTTGCGTTGAAAATCCGCACTCTCCAGCTCGGTTGAGTGATTTCAATGGGTAGAACGACGTCTGTCCCGTAAACCAGACAGAATGGAGACTCTCGAGTGGTAGTTTGGGGCGTGGTGTGTTGTTGAGCGGGGAATGGTTCGGCGGTTCTTCATTGGCATTGGGACTTCTCGCCATGAAAGTTATAAGAATTAGGGCCTGGGGATCAGTTTTACCAGGGCCTCACCGTGGGCGCCAAATCTGTTCTCGGTCGAACGAGGAGACCACAACAGAATTCTTTTGCTCTCGACTTCCGAGAACCGACTGAGTTTATTTTCTACTTTTCTTTCTATTTTCTTGCTTTCTAGGCCTCATCCGTCTTGTCCTTGAAGCGTTCCTCGCACCCCTTTTATCTTCCTCGGCCCCAGGTGATGGTCCGATCTTCTCGTGAGGTCGGTGCGGAGGTTACCGAGGATCTAGGATAAGTACCGATCCCCCCCTACAAAATAGGGGTTACTTGCCTTTAGGTTTTCGACGTGGGGGCTCGGTCAGTTTCACCCGAGATATGTTCGGGGATATGGTTCGAGTATATATCGGATTTGGCCAGGGGTACAATACTATTAAATAAGAATCAACATTTAATACTTATTTATTATTTTTAATTTTACATAATTATTTAAATAAAAAATATATATTATTCCTTTACGCATTTTATTGTAGAGGCACTATATATCTCCATTGAATCCTTTGAAGTCTTCACATCAGTCTTCTAAGAAAGCATCGGTGGTGACACAAATTCTGCATAATGGCTTTTCGCATCAACCAAACTTTTATGCCTTGCTTTGCTTTATTCTTTCAAGTGAAGAACAATAAAATGAAAAAATATACTTTGATTCTCATAATTTATTTTCTAATGTAGTTTAGTGTTAATCATTGATTATTTAAAAAAATAGTGATACATTAATTAATAATTCATATTAAGTCATGTTAAAAAATAAAGAATAAAAATCAAAAAATAAAAATCATATTATCATTATCCAAATAAAATTGAGGTGAAAATTGATTATTTAATTTCTCTTACGGAGCTTATAGTACACGACCCAAAAAGGATTTTTTTCAAATGAATTTAAACTTTTATATATATATATATATATATATATATATATATATATATATATATATATATATATATATATATATATATATATATATATATATATATATATATATATATATATATATATAGCATAGAGTGTGGTGAGAGATGTGTTAACATGGGTTTCAGGAAGGGAGGTACATGTTCAGCATCGGCTCCTGCTATCTGCTGCTGTTACACATAATTCTTCAACAAACTTTGCATTCAAACTTTCATTACTCAGAATTTTATGTACTGTGTTTCAATTTTATTCAATAATATGAAATTTTATATTAATGTCTTCAGATTTCGTCAAAGTTTCAGAACCAAAAATGACAAACTTGAATAACATAAAAAGAATATCTATATTTATGTAGATCGAACTTGAATTTTGGTGTTGTGTTTATCTGATAAAATCTTTCAAAAGATCAATCTAAATCTCGATCATATTTTCCATTGTCTCAAATTTTTTAAATATAATTGATTTAATAAAATAATTAAAATGAGTCTTTTCTTTGGTGGGCCAGAATTATCACTTTAATTTATTATTGTCTCAATAAGTGTTTAGGTAATATACTAAACATTATTAAATAATTTATATTACATTTCAAAATTTAATATTTTCTTTAATCGATAATAAGAAATATATTTATTGGTTTAGTTGCTTGTTTCTCACTTTGTACGTGCATTCTTGGTGGTTCCTCTCTCCCCCTACCTACTCTCTGAACCCCTGCCCCCTTCATCCATATCATTATCTTCATCAAAATTAGTTTGTAGTTGTTGTTTAATTTTTTCTGCATCCTAATTCCAGAATTGATCCTTAAACACCACATCATAATTAATAACTATTTTCTTACGATTCTATGTACGCTTTTGATTGCTCACTGGCAAAAAAAAATGTATGTTTCTCCTTTAATTATTATCAAACTTTTTTCTCTTTTCATTTGGAATATTATGAGCATAGGTAACATATCAATAGATTTTGAAATGATCTATAACCATTTCCACTCCAAGTCTTTTCATGTGTAATGTTTTGAATAACAAAAGTTGAACTTCTGTTTAAAACATGAGCACCTCCAATCCAATTTATAGCTTCCGGCCAAAATGTTTCTGGAATTCACCCTCATGTTACCAAACTCTCACCATGTTGAAAATGACTCTATTATTCCTCTTTGATACACAATTTTGTTGTGATGTATAAGTAATCGAAAGCTCTTTCCTAATACTGTGTTTTTTACAAAAAAAAAAAATGCATATGAGCATTATTCTCCATCATGATCTCTTCGGAGATTTTAGTGGTCATTCCTAATTCTTTTTGGACTCTTGGTTTGAAAGTTTTAAATACGCCAAAGGCGTATGAGTTCTATAATAAAAAAGTAGACGCATGTTTTCTTAAAAAATCATCAATAAAAGTAATTAAATAATATTTTAATTATTTGTAGATTAATATGGTAACTAATGCAAAATTTGTTGAGTATGATGAAAATAATGCATATTGGAATGTACCATATCACCTAAAATAAGCAGGGTGGGTGTTGATGACTATACAATAGACTCTAACTCCATGGTTTTAGTCGCCCCAAGTCAAAGACACTTTAAACTTGTATTTAATTTTTCTTATACTCTTGTAGAGTGTCCTGAGATTTAGGTTAAATTCTTGCTTTGGAGAGTGTGAGTGTACTTGGGGTCAAAAGACATGAGAGTGTTGTCTATGTGTTGTACAAAGGGTCACTAGTGTTATTCTCATGTTGGCTACATGTTGTACTATGACATGTGTGTGAAACGATGGAAACATGATATGCTCTGATGGTTGATCGCAATGGCGGAACGGTTCTACTATTTAGGTGATGCTCGATCTACGTGGTGACAATGAGGCATAGGCGATTGACGATGTCCAGTGTTGTTCTGGTGATGCACGCAGTGGATAATAGTGTCCTATGAGTCAACAATATGATATCTTCTCGAGCAAGGTGTAAAGAGGACCAATTTTGCTTTCCTAGTGGTAATAAAATGAAGATGAAGCCATATTGTATCTCTAATAGAATAAGGAGATGGCGTGACAACTTTTGGTTGATCAAATATGAGAGTGGAGGATTGTGACACTTAGCATCTCCTGGTTGGTCAATATGGATTATTCACATACCCCTTCAATATTTTCATGTATCTCTCAATTGGGTACATCCATCTTAAGAACACTGGTCCACATATTCTAATTTTCCTTACCAAATGAACTATTAAATGGACCATGATGTCAAAAAATGAAGGAGGATTGACATAAGATAACAATAGCTTCATTTTCCAAGTCATCCAACGTGGTAGGCTCAATTACTTTTTGACAAATACTATTAAAAAACATGCAAATACGAGTGATAACATGTCTAACACTTTTAGGTAAGATGCCACGAATAGCCATTGGGAGAAGTTGTTGGATGAGAACATGACAATCATGAGATTTTAAACCAACAAGTTTCAAATCTTTCATTGACACAAGACTTCTAATATTTGAAGAGTATCCTATTGGTACTTTCATTCCTCGTAGAATATCACAAAAGCTTCTTTTCTCAAGTCTAGACAAAGTAGGAGGTAAATATGTTCGTTTACCGTGCGCTTTTGGCTGTAACTCCAAACGAAGACCCATCTCAACTAGATCTTTACGAGAATTAATATCATCCTTTGTTTTCCCTTTGATTTTTAGCAATGTTCCAATTATACTATCACAAACATTCTTCTCCACATGCATAACATCTATGCAATGCCTGACATCTAATTTGGCCCAATATGGGAGATAAAAAGAATATTGATTTTTTCTTCCAAATGCTTCTTCCAACAACTTCCTTTTGTCTTTTCCCAAACATGACATTTACTTGGCACACACGATCATAAGTTAAAGGTGGTGGTTGGATTTTTTTCTCCTGATATCCATTGAAAGCCTTTTTCAATTGACGATATGGGTGATTACGTCTCAAAAATCTTCGATGGCCAATGTAACAAGTCTTCCTCCTATGTTTTAGTTGATGATAACTTGTGTTTTCTTCACATATTGGATAAGCAAAATGTCCTTTCACACTATAACCGCTCAAATTTCCATAAGCTGGAAAGTCATTAATGGTGCAAAATAATAAGGCTCGCAAATTAAAATTCATTTTTCCATATGCATAAAAAACCTCAACTCCTTCATCCCATAACAATATCAGATCTTCTATCAACGGAGTTAGATAAACATCAATATCATTTCCAGGTTGCTTTGGTCCAGATATCATCATAGATAACATCATGTATTTTCTTTTCATAGCCAACTGTCAACACCCAATTTCGTCTCGGTGAATAACATAGTTTTTTGAAAAATAATAATAATAAATAATAATAATAACAAAAATAAATAAAAGAAATATATATATATATATATATATATATTAAAAATACGTGTTAAATAAAAAAAGAGAAGGATAAAAATAAATTTTTTAAAAAATAATAATAACAATAAAAATTAATTAATGTTTTTAAGAGTTGAGTAAAATAATATTTTGGTTTTTTTTTAAATAATAAAATAAAAAACAGATAATTTCGTTTTTTTAATTAATTAATAAAATTCAGAAATTAAAAATTAAAATTTGAAAATGAAAACAGTTTTTTTGGTAGGATTGGAGGGAAAGGTTTCTTATCACATCAAGCACAAAACCTCTATTCAGTTTTTTTGGGGAGTAAGGAAGAAAATGGGGAAAAGAAAAGGTTTTGGGGGCAGTTTTTGGGACATCCATCTTTTCCACTGTTAAATTCACCGGCAAGCCTCTAGAACGAAAAAAAATGTGTGTCAACGGTCTCTTCATCACCTATCACTGCAAATTGCGGGTGGCATCTGTTGGTGCGTTGGGGTCTTTGTTTTCGACATTTCTTGCGACAACAATCTCTGTTATCTTGGTGGTCCTACTCCTTTTGTTGCTTACACTAACAAGGTTCCTCACTTCTCTTTTATATTTTTTTGTTTCTTCTTTATGTTGGCTTGCTCTTTTCTTTGTCTCGGTGTTGAATGAAGGTGAAAGCACTAGGACATTGTGTTAGGGTTTTGAATTTAGATTTCAATTTTGGGCTTTGTATGTTGATATTTCATATATGGTGATAAGATACAAATTTGGTTTGGGAATATTGGAGGCGTTGCTTTCCATAGTGTATGCGGGTCATGGTTATTTTAGAATGAAAATTTTGTTTGCATTAGCTTCAAATGTAGGTGGTGTTTGCATTAGGCTGAACTTGAGGGTGGCTGTTAGTTGAGATTTTCCATGTATAAGGAATGTTATCGGTAGGGGTATACATTTGAACCAGAAAATTTTTGAATCTGTTTTCGTGGAAATTTTATCAGTAGGGATACACGGGATACATTTCGGCTTAGTCCATGAGTCTGATTTTGATTAGAATATGTACAGAGATTTATGTTTGTGTAAACCGAAGTGCAAAGTATATATATGGAATGAGAGACCCGCATGCAATCCAAGTCTGGAATTATGGGTTTGTTTTGTTTGATAAGACATTGATTGAATCATTCTTAAAAGTCATATACAGGTTTGTAAAAATATAAGACAATACATTCCAATTCATGCAAAAGTAGTGGAGGTGGGACCCGTGTTTTTTTAAGCATTGAATGATGATTTGAAATCATGCGTACGTGAGTTTTGTTTTTAGTTTTTAAAAGTGTAAATTGATTTCTATTCACATGTCTATTAGTTTTGTTTTTTTCATAGGATGGTGCAGGAGGCCAAAATCTTGCCACTAATTAGCCATTATTACTCATTTGCACCCTATAATTGCTTTGATATTTCCATTAGGTTACTAATTCATTTTTCTTCGTGCATCTCCATAATTAATTCGCGCATCCCTATTGTTAATTAGAGTTATCAGATTTAACTTTTTCTTCACGTACCTCCATAATTTAAGTTGTGCATCCCACTTTTAATTTGGATTCTATTTACTTATTTATTTCATGCACTCTCCAATATAATAACCTCACATCCCTTACATTAAGTTTTATTTTACTTTATTAAGTTTTATTTTACTTTATGTATCTGCGTTTTCATAAACACACACACACCACTCCTTTAATTTCCCTTTTTAGGTTAGGATGAGTTTACTTTATGCACCACGCGTTTACTTTATGCAACCTGTTTCCGTGTTAGTTTTTTTTTTCTCATTACACCATGCACTCTTATTTTCTATTTTCAATTTTATCATTTTTAATTAAATCTCACATTTCAATCACATCATTTTCAAAAATAATAAATGTATTTTAAAATTGAAATAAAAATTAAAATAATTTTTTAAAAATGATAAAAATAAGAATAAATAAAAATTTAAAATTATTTTTTTTATTTTTCTTTTAGTGTCTAATCGACCATTCGCGTCGCACGAAATTTCTTTTTAAAATAAAAATTTATAAAAATTATTTTGGTGTCTAACCGACTGCTTTCCTTTTTAAAATACAAAATTATAGAAATAGTTTTGGTGTCTAATCGACTGCTTGCGTCGCATGACATTCCTTTTCAAAATATAAAAATCATAAAATAGTTTTGGTATCTAATTGACCGTTTGCGTCACACGACACTCTTTTTCTCAAAAATACAAGATATAAAAAATATTTTTGGTGTCAACACGGCCGCACGCGTCGCATGACACTTATTTTAAAAAATGTCAAAAGACAATTTTAAAAATTAAATATTCTAGTCAAGTTTTATCAAGAACTACATGATCCTTGATTCTCCATTGTGAATGGAGATATTTAGGAGCAAGACAAGTCCTTGTCAGGTTCACTTCCCAAAAATCAAAAGGTTTTCCAATTCATTTTCAAATTGTTTTATAAAGAATTACGTAGCCCTGATTTCTCATTCTTAATGAGAATACGTAGGACTAAGGTTTAAATCCTTTTCGGGTCCCTTTCAATCCAAAAATTATTTTGTTCAATATTTTCTTATTTATGGGAAAAATAAATATTTAAAATAAACACATCTCTTTTGCAAATTTAATTAAAGGTACCGCCTTTGGGCGAGCGTTTTAGGGTACGCGCAACCGACTCCTGGACCCTAAATTTGGTTTTCGCAGACTTTATATTATTTTATGGTTTCCATTGTTTTCCAGAATAAACTATGGTAGCGACTTCTAATCTCTTATACCAAATTAATTTCTTTTTTATTTGTTGTCCTGTCGTGACATGGTTGCGACACCAACCAATAAGGCAAGTTATATATGATCAACAAAATCGGCCATGAACTATGTCATCAGTTGTAAGACCAAGCCTCTAATTTCTTGGATCACTCCCAAATTGTGGGTAAGGAGTATCAATTTTCTACCATTGGGGTGAATCAGCTGCATGACGTAACAATCCATCACTTTTTCTTCCATTTGCATGCCATTGAAGGTTTTTAGCATCATCAACATTGGCAAATAAACGCTTAAGTCGAGGTATGATTGGAAGATACCATAACATTTTTGCAGGAGGACCCTTCTTCATGTTATCTTCATCTTCATCATCATCCTTAACTTTGTATTGCAATACTCTGTATCTTGGACACTTAGTCAATGTTTCAAACTCTTTTCTATAAAGAATATAATCATTAGGACAAGCATGAATTTTTTTGGTACTCATACACATGGGATATAGTATCTTTTTCACTTCATAATGACGGGTTGACAATGTATTACCCTCTGGGAGCATTACATGCAACAATTCTAGTAACTCACTAAAATTTTTATCAGCCCACCCACTTTTGGCTTTAATGTTAAATAATTTTAATGTCGCTGACAAACGTGTGAAACTCGTACAACCATGATATAAAGCCTTTTTTGAATCATCTTTCAATGAATCATAGACGCGTGCTGATCTTAAATTTTCTTGTCAAATATCTTCAATCATATCTTCCATGAGATCCTCACAATGTGGATTAAACTCTTGACTTCGAGATACGGTTGGTAGGTGTACAAATTCACGATGCCAGGTCCACGTTGTATAACGCTTTAGGATACCATCACATAGAAGATGTTCTCGTATCAACTAAAGTTCTTGTCGTCTCCCGTTCAAACAATTAACATAGGGACAATAATATTTTCCATTCAAGGCAGTCTTATGTCGTTGAGCAAATTGTAGAAAATCATCAATGCCATTCTCATTGACATCACTGATTTGGATTGCATTCATCCAACCTCGATCCATTACTACCAAACATGAGAACTTGGTTTAAAAAAATGTTCCATAGACCCAAACTACATGAAGTAATCATGTTTCTTACTTATGTAATCTAATACGTTTTCATTCTCCAAAAAATACTATTCTAGAAAGTAATCTAATGCTTTCCAAACAAAAATATTCTTGTCTAAAAGTTTTCATTTAACCTTCCAATTCTCCTTTCTACTATATTATATATAGTAGAATATTGAAAAAAATAATTTCAATTTTGATATATGACACATGCCATTGGCCTAAGCAAGGAACAACATTAAACATATATAAGTTTGATATTCAAACAAAGGCAGCCAACAATTTCAATTGTAATAAAGTTTGCAGTGACGACGATAAAAACAATTAAGGGCAATCAATAACGACAGCCAATAATTTCAATTTCAATCTCAATTTCAAACTAACCAGCCAATAATTTCAATTTAAATTTCAAATTCAAGCAAGAGCTGCCAACAAGGGCATACGAACTAACCTCTACCAATGCAACAATGACAACGATAACTCGGTGGAGTAATTGCTACGAAGAAGAGGAGGCAATCTTGTTCTGAGCATAAAGGTCGTGAAGTTTGGAGACTTATAGAGACTACAAAGAAGAACTTCTACCTTTGGAGGCTCACAAAGGCAGCAACAACGATAATGGCTTCAAAAGTGGAGCACCTTCCACTGAGCAGAGCACCCGTGGACGATTATGGACCGTGGATGACTGAACAACGACGATGACCTTAACGGGGCAATGACAGCAACAACGTTAACGACGCCACAAGGCAGCGGTTTCTGGTGCAGCGAGAACGGCGGAGGTTCGGTACAACTTCAACGGTGGAGGTTTGTTGCGACTTCAACGGTGGTTCGTTGTGGAGGAGGCGAGGGAGGAAGAAGAAGAACGGTGGTGAACAGTGGGAAGCGGAGAAACTTTGATGGTTCTCAGTGTTGCTAGAATGACGGTGGTTCGCAGGTGGCGAAAACGGTGAGGTTTAGAACAGTGAGGCGCGAGAAGGAAGAAAAGAAAAGGGTTTCACGGGTGTCAGAAACTCACCTATTAGATCGGTTCTCATAATAACCGATCTAATACACTATGTTGATTTTTTTTAATTTAAAAAAGTAATATTAGATCAGTTCCTCCGAAAACCGATCTAATAGGTAAATATAAGATCGGTGCCCCTCACACCCGATCTAATAAGAATACTGAAATGAACCAACCAATAATAAGAGGATCAAATTAAACTAAACAAAAAAATTAGGGACTAAATCAATACTTATAAAATTAAGCTTTCTATTTCCTGCTTTGTCACTTTATCAAATTACTTTAAAGATATAATTAAAACATTTAATTTTTATTTATATATAAGTGTTTGCCTGATTCATGTTATAAGTAATGCTTTTAATTTTATTTGTTATTTATAGAGCTGTCAAGATGGGTTGGAACCCGCGAGCCAACTCGGCTCACCACGGATTTGGGTCAGGTTGGGTGGAATTTTTCTTACAAATTTCAATACGGGTTGATTTTTGACCCGGCTCACTCAGGTTGAACCCGTGGTGAGCCGGGTTGGCTCATCAACCCGCAAATAAAGGGTTACATAAGTTTTTTTTTTAAGTTGGGCTTTGTATTTGGGTCATGTTGGGTTGTTTTTTTAGCCAACACATAGATAATTTGTATTTTTGTGATTTTGATTTGTATTTGAATTGTATTAAAGTTTATTTAGATTTTAATTAGAATTATAATCTAGTTTTGACTCAAACAAAAAAAAATTGTATTTTTTTTAATTAAGTGAGCCCGTGAGCCAACCCGTTTAACCCACCAACCTGCGGGGGCCAGGTTGGATTGAAATTTTTTTTGCTCACTAATAAGTGAGTCGGGTTGGGTTGACTCACTAAGTGATCAACCAGTGGTGGATTGAACTGGGTTACCCATTTTGATAACTCTAGTTATTTAGCGTTGATCTAACCCACTATATAATTAATATATTTAATTTTCATTTGTTGCACACTTAAATAAATATATTTAATTTTTATTTATTATTTAGTGTTGGTATAGAGTGGGCTTGACCCATTATAGGAGAGTCTTCTTTTAACAACTCACTTTCTTATTTTTTAAGGTTAAATTATTCTTTTGGTCCCTTTATTTGTCATGAAATTTCAGTTTAGTCCTCAAATTTTTCGTTGTCTCAATTTGGTCCTTACTAATAACTTTGATCAGACGATGTTAAAGTCAACGTCGCGTGTCAATTTATGGTTTTTTGAAATTTTTTATTTTTTACACGTGTCACTTTACAATTGTGTCACGTGTCACACTTTGACACGTGTCACAACTATGAAGTGACACATGTAAAAAATTAAAAAAAAAATTAAAAAAATTAAAAATTTTAAAAAATAAAAAATTGACACGTGACGTTGATTTTAACACCATCTGGTCAAACTAACAGTGAGGACCAAATTGAATCATTTTTAAGAAAATGAGGACCAAATTGAGACAACGAAAAACTTGAGGACCAAACTGAAATTTCATGACAAATAAAGGAAATAAAAGAGTAATTTAACCTTTTTTTAATTATTTTTAAATTTTAAATAATATTTTTAAGTGGTTGAACCAACTCTAAAAAAAATTATACTTTCTTTTCCTATTTCACTTCGATGGGGCAAACGCTAGTGAGACGTTGTAACTTCAAATTCCGGCATTGTTTAATGTATATTTTTAACAAATAGTAGTATATGTATGTTTATATAGTTTATACTTACTAGTATTTGAATTTGTGGCCTTATAACATTGTTGTAGCTTTTATCAAATTTTATATCATCAGTAATTTTATATATATTTTATTTAAATGTTAAATTATAAATTCATATAATTATGATTATTTTTATCAAACTTTTTAAAATAAACAGTAATTATAAAATGATAAAATTATTTAAATTTTGATATATTTTGAAAAAAAAATACATTATGTCTACTTTCATTTATGTAAACCAAACATTTGTAGGTGAAGACAGTTTCAATTTAATACTATTAAAGATTAAAATTTCATATTGTTTCCACATGAATCAGTAATGTGTAAATTGTCAACAAGTAAACGCAAACATAAATTCACACATTATTAGTTGTTCATAGACAATACTAACCGGAGTCAATGACAACATAATTAGCCGATTTAACTTTATATATTGGCTTAAATACCTTATTGATCTTCATTTTCGTAGTGTTTGTTGCAGATGGTCCTCATTTTCACAGAATGTTTTAAATGGTCCTCATTTTTACCGAATGTTTAAAATAGTCCTCATTTTCGCAATTCATGTTTTATTTGGTCCTTTTCTGTAACGCCGTTTAAATCATTAACGGAGCATTGTACAAGTGACACAGTTTGTATTAGGGTGTGTTACGTGTATTGTACAGGTGCGTAATTAACGTTAATTTTTCAATTTAGGGAAAATTTTGCAATTAGGGAAATTTCTTCATCTTCGTCTTTCTTGAGCTCGGATTTGCAGAGGAAACAGCTAATACTTTTCATTTCATCATTGGATTGCAGTTGCGCTCTTCATTTCAATTTTTCAATTAATCATCATCAACGAGGTAAGTGGGTTTAGGGTTTTATGGGTTGTGTTTGCTCGTGGGTTAGGGTTTTCGTAATTCTATCTTGGGGTTTATTTGTCTTTCAATTGTTGTGATGTTCTACATGGTTTCTAAATTACCTGTTGAGACTGAACCAGATGCCTAAACTGTTGAGAATGCACCAACTGCTGAAACTGCTGAGAATGCACCAACTGTTGAAACTCAAACAACTCAACCACTAAGGAATGAAGTGGAGAGTCAAGCAGCACCACTACCAACACCAAAAGAATCATCTCAGCCGTTTATGATGAAATTACAGATTAGGAGGAGGTCATGATAGAAGCTACAAACGTCTTAGTTATTTTTTGAAATTTCTGATGTAGAATTCATTATTGATTTAATGCATTTTGACTTTCCTTAAACTTCGTTCAATTTCACTTTTGTCAAACATCGATGTAGTGCATTTTGATGAGGATGAACTAACGTTATGAATTTAAGTTCTTCCAGACTTAGATCAATTTAATTTTTCCCAAGCTTAGATCAATATCACTTACTTCAATGCTCAGATTAAGATGTCATTTTGAATATGTTGGGACTAATATCAACATAATCAAACTAATTCATTTCTTCATTTAACAATAGTACAAAATAGATTGGACTTTAAAAGATTACACACAATAACAGTACGAATAATACAATAACAACACAAGTGAACCCTATTACTAATTACAGCCTCTTCTCAGCAACCTTCAATGACTTCTCCAAATCATTAATCTGCCTCATTTGTGTCATGATGATGACATCCTTTTCATCAACACCACTCTGTAAATCAATAAACCAAAAATTAAAACCTATTTATTATTAAAGCAAAAATAAAACAGATTGTACCCAAAATTTTCTACCAATATTCTTTGGAGTTCTTGTCATCCTCAAAGCCGCCATCTTTCCGCAACTACAACTCGGGGTTAATCCATTTCTCATTGAACCACCAACAGTGCACGAAGATTGGGACCGTAACATACCTATATAATGAGATTGTAGGAAGAAGAAGATTGCAGCAACACCAATTGGGAATGGAGGAACAAGATTGTCAAAACTCACCAACTGCCCAAACATTCCTTACCAAAATCCTAGCTCACTTATTTATCCCCAAATATCTAATTACCACACCTGTACAATACACGTAACACACTACAACTCAGGGTTAATCCATTTCTCATTGAACCACCAACAATGCACGAAGATTGGGACCGTAACATACCTATATAATGAGATTATAGGAAGAAGAAAATTGCAGCAACACCAATTGGAAATGGAGGAATAAGATTGCCAAAATTCACCAACTGCCCAAACATTCCTTACCAAAACCCTAGCTCACTTATTTATCCCCAAATATCTAATTACTACATCTGTACAGTACATGTAACACACCCTAATACAAACCGTGTCGTGTCACCTGTACAATGCTCCGTTAATGATTTAAACGTCGTTACAAAAAGGACCAAATAATCCGCAACAAACACTACGAAAATGAGGACCAAAAGGTATTTAAGCCTTATATATTTAATTATTCACTTATTATATATCATAAATGCTATTTAATGTTTTTAAAACAATTTTCATCAATTTGAATTAAAGGTATTAAATAAAACCTTAAAAAAATAAAGCTTTTATTGATACGTTAAAACGTTACACTTCTAATAAGTAAATACAAACACTACAACAAATACAATACACTAATACACCAGTATAACTAATAATTCATTATTTCACTGTATTTATATTTATGTCGAAATCTGATATAATTAATTTCATAGATTAAAATAGGATAAATTTAAATATTTATATAATTAATAATTATTGATTTCACAATATTTAGGTTGAAGTATATAATTATTAACTTTACTAATTAAAATAACATAAATTCATAAACATGTTAAAAATTCTTTTTATTTTTTTTGCTTACAATTGTTTTTTATTTATTTTAAAATAATATAAATTCATTTTTTTTAATTTTAGATGTTTAACACTTTATTACTTGATAGTTAATATATTATTGAATTGAGTTGCTTACTTTTTTTTATTTGTTATTTTCTATGTTAATTTTTTTTTAATTTTTAACAATATTAAAATGAAAGACAAACAATCAAAAACAAGAAAAAAACAATATAACAACATTAAATTTATTTAATTATTTTTTAATCTATTTTTTGGTTACATTAAATAAATTATTAATTACAGTTAAATAGACATTCTTATTTTCTAAATAAAATAAAAATACATTAATGATTATTAAAATTAAAATTAATTTAATATCACAGTTATTATAAATTTCAATAAAATTTAATATTTATTAATTATTGTTAATTAAGGTATGTAGGACACGTGTTAGCAAGAAGACTCTTGTACTATTATAAGTATTAGCATTTTAATATATTATTTTTAGTTTTGTATATTTATTTAAATAATATTTGAATATATTTCATCGTAGAGGCAGTAAATCTCATTGAATCCTTTGAAGTCTTCACATAACTCTTCTAAGAAAGCATATCTGCCGTCAAAAGTTGTGCATAATGGCTTTTCGCATCAACCAAACTTTTCTTTTGGGGCTTTTATGCATTGCTTTGCTTTTTTCTTCAGGTAAAGAGAAATAATTGCTTTTCATCTCTTATGCTACATTTTTAATCCATAATTGAATTGAAAAGTGATTTTTTTTTTGTTCTCTTCGTGTTTATAGTGTATTAGTGGAGATTAACTTCTAGATTTTGGATATGCATGACCCAACAAGGTTTTCTTTTTCAAATGAGTTTTAACCTTCTTCTTTTTTTTTTTTTTTTTTTATATATTTGTGGTGATTACAGGATTAGCAGAAGATTGGGATCTCCCAGGAAAAAGCTGCGAAAACTTCAAATGCAGTAGTAACGATAAGTGTATTAGGGACTGTAATAGGAAGGGTTTCAACGGAGGTTCATGTACAGGAGTGTCTCCATGGATGATCGTCTGCTGCTGTAACAAATAACTAGCTTCTTCAACTTCCCATTCAAACTTTGATGAGTCAGATCATGTATTGTATTTTAATTTGATTAATTAATATGAAATTTGAAATTAATGTATTGAGATTTCATCAAAGTTTCAAAAGGGAAAATAAGAAAGTTGAATAACATAAAAAATATCTATATTTTAGATCGAAGATGATTTTAATTTTTTATGTAAATTAAATTTATATTTTGTTGGTGTTTTTTTTTTCATTTGATAAAGTTTTTCAAAAGATCAAACATTAATTCTATCAAAATATTCACACCAATTGCATCAAATTGCACCTATAGCATACAGTTATTTTCAAACAATAGATAAAACCTAAGTATTTAAAGTATTTATCGTTTTCAGACATCACAACCCAGTTCAAATATCCAACACATAAGTCAATTACAAAATAATCTTATAATAACATCCCTAACAGGTTTGTGAGACATGATAGATATTAGCTTTTCCTTACCTAGTATCCTACTTAAACAACTCTATAAATGTCAAACGTCTCTAATTCCACAGGATGCTCTATCTACATATAGAAACATCACAAGAACAATTAGAACATAGCATTATGATCACTGATCAACAGAGACAGACTCATACTAATAAATAAAACGACGCGTGCAAGCGGAAGATGACTTACATGCAACAGAAAACAGAAAAGACCAAAAAAAGAGAGCGAAAACTTAACTTACGCGAATGGATAAACTAGTCGATCTAAATTGAAGAGCTCACCGAGAAGATCAATCCTACCGTCTCAGTTCTTCAATCAGACGACCAAAACACAGAACACTCAGAGAGAAGACAGAGAGCTCTAGAAAAGTGTTTTCTAGAGAGATAGTGTGTTTTAAAATAATGAAACTCGTTTATAACAATTATATTTATACTAAAACTTTTTAATATTAAAATAATCAAGTTTTACTATTTTTCAAATGTTAGAAAATGATTACTCAAATAATACTAATAATAATCAAAATATGAAATAATATAATAATAATTATTAGAGCAATAATAATGACATGTATCTGAATCAAAGAATATTAATAAGAGATATAATACTATTAATAATAAAATTATTATAATAATAATAAATAATAGATAACAAAATAAATGAGGTAAGGAGTAGAAATAACCTAGGTTAAGGCACGCATAGCGCTATCCTTAGAGAGAAAATGCCCCTACTGCACAGGTCTAAACAAATACACAATCATATGTGTTTCAAATCATATGCGTTTCTCTCCCAAGATACAACAACTCGTCAGATCGATCGAGTGCAGTGAAGGATCTCCGAACCTTATGAATACCATTGTCTTAAAGAAAATATAGAGAAGAAAAGAAGAACATTTTTTTAGAAAACTCTAATGTTTGTTGTCTCTATTGTTGTTGTATTTTTCTCCATGTACCTAGGTGGTATTTATAGGTAGAAAAGGGAGACAAAGGAGTAAATATTAATAAGAATATAGCCGTTAGCCATAAAAAACATTAACCTATAAATTAAAGGTCTATAAAAACATGAGTAACAGTAAGTTTTTTTATATTAATTATTTATTTTTTAAATTATATTAAAATATTTCTAACAATCCCCCACATAACTTAAAAATAAAACAAAATATATTATCTTTTAAAACAAAATGTTGTAGTTTAGCGTAAGGAACCTTCCGGGTCTGACCCTTACACCTAGTGCTTATAAACTTCCACACGAGAAAATGTAGAGACTTAATTGCCTTAGCTACATCCCGTGTGACCGAGTTTTAGTAAATAACACATACAATATTGGTGTTCATTATAGGTTCTAATCAGTGGGTGCACGTTTGTGCATGTATCTTGTTTTATGAGTGTCACTTAGAGACTTGCCTATGTCTCACAATGGCGACCCCACCATCACACTCACTAGGTAAACCCTCAAAGGATGGTTTCTGACTCAGACGCCTACAATAATTGTCATTGGATTTGTTAAGAGGTATTTTATAAAATAATGCACATACCTCAACCATTAGGTTTATTAAGAGGTATTTTATAAAATAAGTATAATAATGCACATACCTCAACCTTATTATTGCCACAATTTATAGTACACCTCGCCATAAGAATGAGACATAAATTTTAATCAAATTATTTGGTGTACTTTAGTCAACAACGACTTCGTTGTTACCCATTGAACTCCATTCCATGGGGTCGCCATTCATGTGGAGATGGGTGTCCATTGTTGCAACTAATTTATGGGCTATAATCTCATTCCCCTCGACGACTCAAATACTTGTTGTTGATGCATCAACTATGAGTAATTCAGTTTCTAATATATTTGTCTATCATCCTCATATGTCAATTTCATTGAAATTTTTACTAGGAACTTTAAATATAACAATTTGATTGTCAGGATGCATCAGAAAAATGAATAATTTATGCTTGCATAGTAGATCATGACAACATATTTTTAACATATTTCCATGATAGGACACCTCATCCAAGGTTAAAACATAACCATAACCAACAGTTGATTTTGTCACCAAAATCAATATCCAATTTACATTATCCTTCAATCATCTCAAGAAATTAGACATATTGCCATAACTAGAAGAAACACAAATAATATTACACTAGATGGAAAAACAATGAGGTATATATTCATTCACTTTATAATATATAACCAAGATTTTTTTTATTAACAGGTATGTTAACCATAACAAGACACCCCCACACTTTGAAATATTTTAAATGTAGTTCTTTTTTCTTTCATAATTCATTATCACAATCTTCTATGTTCAAAATATGGCAAGCAAAATATAAAGTTTCATCCGATATAATTTTATAGACAAAAAGCTAGAACTTGAAGCATAACATTTGTTATATCAAATAAAAGCATTTTTTTTTCTTTTGATGCACCATTAAATTAACACCACATGAAAATATTACTTAATGAATAATGCAACAAGTTTCACACAAAAACACTCATTTATACATACATGTATCATAACTTCTTGATTTAATTAATTTTGTACCTCAAAATTTCATACATAATTTGAATGGTCTCTAACCAAAATTTCTCAACTTCTCAACAATTGTAATAGTAGCATGTCATAAATCACAACTTAACATATGTAATAATCAAAGAGAACTTATAAATATTTTATTATAAGATAAATGTACTTAACTCAAACAAATCATCACAAATATATTATTTACCAATCAAAACACATGTCTAGAAATAATAATTCTATTGCACTCGAAAATGACTTTATAACCTTGTAGAGTAGTAAGGAAGTTTCTAAATCCATAAACATGAAAAACATTTAAAAAAAAAAAATCTAGAAGACAAGTTTAATTTTTACTTCACCATCCCTTCAATTTATGATATGAAGATTTTTTTTTAATCATCACATACATGATCATAAGCATGATGTCAATTAATTCATTTTAATTTCATGTCATAAACAATAATTTTGAATTCATAAATTTGATAAAGATTATATTTATTATCAATCATTTTTCTTTTCATATCAATATCAAGATAATTTTTTTTTCATTTGCAAATGCAAAGCTTCACAACTCAATGATATTTTTAGTATGACAAACATTACTCAATTATTTTCATACAAAACACTTAAAATATATACATGATATAGAACATCTTTATCAATGGTAAGAGTAGACAATATTAAAGCATAAATTAATATAACAACAAAAACATTAGCTATAGACATCACAAAAAATTATTCAATGAGAAAGAATTTTATTTATCCATAATTTCATTGATTGTTACCAACAAAAATAAAAACAATTATATACATAAATTTTTAGGCTTATTTGAGACTGATTTAATTATAACTATAACAAACACATTAGTTCAAAACAAGTGTTTTCAGTCTTCCCCTTTATATTGTTTTTAATTTTAGAAATGAATACAAACGAGTAATCAAAAATAGAAATAACAAGAATTTTTCTATCTAAGAATGTTAGAAAATGATTACTCAAATATACTAGTAATAATCAAAATATGAAATAATATAATAATAATTATTAGAGCAATAATAATGATGACATGTATCTGAATCAAAGAATATTAATCAGAGATATAATACTATTAATAATAAAATTATTTTAATAATAATAAAAAATATATAAAAAATAAATGAGGTAAGGAGTTAGAGATGGCAAATAAACCCATTCCGTGGGTATTGCCCGAACCCGTCCCCGTTTTGATGGGGAATTCTCGCATTGACTGGGTATGGGTATGAGTATGGGGAATCCTCGACTTTTTTAATTGGGTATGAAGATGGGTATGGGGATGTACATATCCCCGCCATAATACCCGTCCCCGCCATATTTCCGTCCTCGTTTAAATTATTAAAATATTCACAATTAATGAAGTAACCCTATATATATATATATATATATATATATATATATATATATATATATCGCATTGACTGGGTATGGGTATGAGTATGGGGAATCCTCGATTTTTCAATTGGGTATGGAGATGGGTATGTGGATGTACATATCCCCGCCATAATACCCGTCCCCGCCATATTTCCGTCCTCGTTTAAATTATTAAAATATTCACAATTAATGAAGTAACCCTATATATATATATATATATATATATATATATATATATATATATATATATATATATATATATATACACACACACTTTTTATTTCTTCTAATTATTTGATTTGTCATGAAATGCATTCGTATCTCCAATATATTTTTCATCTTATCATAACCTTTATATAATTATGTTAAAATGATGTATGTCAATTTAAAACTTTTTATGTCTCATATTTGAATATTTCTATTTTTTTTAATATTTTAATTTATTGTATATTTTCTTTCACATGAATATGTTTAATACACTCAATTTAAGTGTTTAATAGCATAAACCTTTCATTTACTAGGTAATATAAAAAAAATTCTTTAGTTATTATTATTAATGTTTGTTTCATTTAAAGAACTATTTTGTTTCGCTAAAACAATTTTCGTTCTTTCTCAATCATTGAGTATATATATTGATATTTAAAACGTTTTCTTAGATCTCTAAGGTATTTTTGATCTTATCATACCCTTAATTATACATTTATTTTTTTCTTTGTGCGCTTTCTTTCAATAGTTTTTCAAATTGTTTCTCAGACACACATGTGTTAATTTTTTAATATTTTTACTTGTTGTTTATGTTCATCATGTAGAATACTATTTCAATATATTTTATCTAATTTATTTTCTAACTCATTATCAATCTTACTGTAATTTTTACACTATAATTGTATAAATAACTTTTATTTACTATAATATAAAAATGTAATGTAATTGCCATGAATTTTTTTTATCACTATCCAACATATATTAGAGTTCAAAAGATACAAGATCTATGTCAAAATTTTATTGTTATGTTTATTATTTTTTCTTTGCGTCATTTTGATTAAGTGATGTATTATCATTTTTATTAGTGCATAAAAAAGAGATTCATTATAATTTAAAAAATTAAAGTAAACAAACATTTAAAATATATTTTAATTTCAATATTTTTTTTTCCTTTTATATTTTTTTAAAAATATTTTTAAAATTTATCAACTAGGTTTCATTAATGTTTGTAGTTTGCAAATTTAATAAATATTTTGGTTCTCATAAAATTTTATTTGGTATTCTAATCTAAAATGTAAATAATTATAATTTATTTCAAAGTATTTGATATCGAAAAAACAATCATCCTCCTAATATTGAATGTTTGATAATATTATGTTCCTTTACCGTAATTTTTTATTATTTTATAAAAATTAATTAAAATTAATATTGAAGTAGTAAGAAACGGGTATGGGTATGAGTACGAGATTATACCCGTTACCAGGTGGGGATGAGGATGAGACAAAAATTTGATACCCGTTGGGTTTGGGTATGGGGATGAGGATGAATTTTTTCTATGGGGATGGGTATGGGATAGCGAAATCCGTCCCCACCCCGCCCTGTTGCCATCCCTATAAGGAGTAGAAATAGCATGGGTTGAGACACATATAACGCTATCCTTAGAGAGAAAACGTCCCTACTACACATGGCTAAACAAATACACAATCATATGTGTTTCAAATCATATGCGTTTCTCTCCCAAGATACAACAACCCGTCAGATCGATCGAGTGTAGTGAAGGATCCGATCGAGTGTAGTGAAGGATCTCTGAAACTTATGAACACCACTGTCTTAAAGATAATATAGAGAAGAAAAGAAGAATTTTTTTTTTAGGAAACTCTAGTGTTTGTTGTCTCTGTTGAAAATAGATTCATATTCAAAGGGTGCATAACCGCATGGATAAGCTCACACTAACCCGTCAATTTGGGATTCAATTCGATTCCGAGGTATCGGGAAGGAATTGGAATGTAATAATATCGATTCATCCAGATACAAAAGAAAGGGTTCTCTATTGATTCAAACGCTCTACCTACGAGATAGGGATAGAGAAAGAGGAAAAAACCGAAGATTTCACATAGTACTTTTGATTGAAAAATCGATCTGATTTTTTTCGTACTTTTCGCTCAATGATGAAATGGGTCAGATTCTACAAGACCAAACCTTGTGGGAGTTAACGAATGATGAAAGAAAAGAAAAAAAGAAAGTAAATAAAAATGCAGTAGAAGAGTCCTGATTCCAAACGAAAAAATGAAAACTTGATTGAAAATGATCTTTTTGATTTTGAAGAATGGGGCAAAAGGATTGATCGCAAAAGATTTCTTGTTCTTATTAGAAGATCGTGATTGGATCCACATATATTTGGTAAAAAGAAAGAAAGAAATCTTCTTCTTTGAGAATAATAAAAAGGAAAGTGTTCAATTGGAATATGAAAACGTGACTGAATTGGTCCTAGTTACTCTTCGGAACGGAATAGAAGAAGGGGAGAGATTCTCGAATCGAACTAGGAAACGAATCCAATTACTTAAAAAAAAAATTGAACGAGGAGCCATATGAAGTGAAAATCCATGCACCTAGGTGGTATTTATAGGTAAAAAAATTAAGATAAAAGAGTAGATAATAATAAGAATATAGTTGTTAACCTTACAAAACATTAACTCATAAATTAAAGGATTATAAAAATATAAGTAACATTAAGTTTTTTTATTTTAATTATTTATTTTTTAAATTATATTAAAATATATCTAACATAAACCCCTGTCAATTCTAAAATACTATTATCTAAGATTTTACACTAATAATATGACAAAAATAATATGACGCATACAAGCAAAAGAGGGTTTACATGTAACAGAAAACCGAAAAGACAAAAAAAGAGAGGGAAAACTTAACTTACGTGAATGAAGAAACTGATCGGCTTAAATTGAAGAGTTCACCAAGAGGATCAATGCTACAGTCTCGGCTCTTCAATTAGACGACCAGAAAAACATAACACTTAGGGAGAAGACAGAGAACTCTAGAAAAGTGTTTTCTAGAGAGATAGTGTGCTTTAAAATAATGAAACTCATTTATAATAATTTTATTTATACTAAAACTTTTTAATATTAAAATAATCAAGTTTCACAAATTTTAAACCACTCTCAATTCTAAAATACCATTATCTAAGATTTTATACTGATCGATAAAAACTAATATTTCTTTTACACATTAATATTATTAGATAATTTTTAATTTAATATGTTCGCAAAAAATAAAAATACTTCTTGAAACGTATAGAATAATAATTAATCACAATCATAAACAGTCATAAAAGAAATTATTAATTAGTAATGAAAATATTTAATTGAAAACTTTTAACTGAAAATTTATTTTCTAACCAAAATTTATTTTTTAATTTATGTCCAATAAGCTATAAGGAGTAGTAGTGCATGATAATCCTGAAGAGCCTTTATATATGGTGAGTGGACTATGAAACCTTCATCTCACCCGCAAAAGAAAAAATCAAACTGAGAAATAAAATTCTGTTGAAATGGCTTCTCGCTTCTCTCATCCGTTTCTCTTCAGTCTTTTGTTCGCTGCTTTAGTTCTGATAGCAGGTAACTGGAAAAAAAAAAAAAACAAATTAATTTCATTTTTCCAATTTAGTATCCTTGGTTCTTGTTTTTCTTTTTTTGTTTTTCTAAAATGAAAGCACATATAAATGAATAGATTGTTATGAAATTTACGGTGAAATTGATAATGTTATGGTGATCTGAACGCAGGAACAAGAACAGTAGCAGGAACAAGAACATTAGCAGGAACCGCCGACAAAGGACCTCTGTTATTCTGCTTCGAGCTTTGCTATCCAGGCTGCCATGATGAATGTTTAAAAAGGGGGTATAAGGAGGGTTTCTGTTTTCAAGAAAATGCTGATTATTCCTGTTGTTGTAGAGGAAAATGATACCTGTGCCTATTTTATAAAACCTTAATAAAATTCAGTTTTTGATATATTTTTTTTTAATTTTATTCTGTTTTATTTTCATGTGGAATATTATTTAAGACTTTTAAGTTTAAGATCAAATTTTGGAATCATTTAAACGACTAGAGTAAAACATTTGAAAATTATATAAAATAAATGGAATCTTGGAATTATTTGAATAATCATAAAAAGGAAGAAAATTATAATTGTTCATGCATAAAGTATAGAAAAAATGATTTTTTACTACTAAATTTTGACAATTTTCTCTTACAATCTTAGGTGGCATTTTTTAAGTGGTTCACTAGTTTTTCATTTTCTTATTCTCAATATTCCAAAATCACTTAGAAGATGACACTTCGTGTTGTAAGAAAAAATTATTAAAATTTAGTATTTAAAATATCATTGTTCTAAAGTATAAACATAACACTTTTTTTATTTATCAGCCATGATAAATAATTGTTCATAGCATAAGGTATAAATTCGTGATAAAATTACATTACACTCATAAGCAAAAAATAAATATTATGAAACGAAAAACTAAGTAAATATATTGATGGAAAATAGTAAAACCAATGCACCACTAAATAACTCAATAATAAAATTCATTTGCATATCACTAGATTTATCGTTAGTTAATTATGTTTCATTCCAAAAAAAAAAAAACCTTTAAAATACGTTATTGGATTTTATAAATCATTGGTTTCGTAGATTTAGTATTAACTTTCTTTGGCCTACCCCTACTAGGTTTTTTTATAGTTTAAACTGGCTTATCATCCTCTTTAGTATTAGAATCATTCCTTTCATCAAGCATATTAGTCCATTTAGAAGCTATAAAGTGAATTACTACAAAGTTAAAGAACTAAGAACTGCCTCAAAATTACTTTGAGGTGAATTGAGATGTAAACCTTGCAAACTATTGATAATAGGAGTGACATCCTCCCAAGGAGGCATATCAACCAAGGAATTAGTATCTATTGGCACACCACCACCAATAGAAACATTTAGAGTCTTAACAATAAAAGATCCTTGCATAACACAAACATTATAATGATTTGACTCAGTCTATGAGTGAGCAATAAATAGCACCACAAAAGAGTGCACCATAATAGGCTGAACTATAGGCTTCAACACAAGCTGCCCCACATGATTCACTATAGGGTCAATCATAGAAAGCACAAGATCCACCACAAGCTCCAGCATGGGATCCACAATAGCCTCCACGGGCTTTAAAGTCGAACCTAGAGAGTCCTTATTCCAATCCTAGGCACCCACCACCTTAGGACGATAAAGTTGTTATATATTTGCCCAAATATTTTCTCCCTAGTAGAAATTACATTGATATCTTGTTGTAACTATCTACAATTAGATAGATCATGGCCAATCATTTTACAATTTGAACAATAAAAAGATATTTTTTTCATACTCCATATCAACAATAAACATAAATCTAGGCATTTCCACCAAAATTTTATTAGGTAAATCAGATAACAAATCAACATCAACCAAAACATATGTAAAGAAACCTCGAGACTTATTCTTAGTGTAATCATCTAAAGATAAGGGTGTGCCAATGTCATGCCCAATTGATAATATGGCCTTTGACTGCCATGTATGTGCACCCAAGATTGGGTTTTTCTGAGCTTCGTAAAAGCCGAAACAAAATCTTTAGTCTAAGAAAAAACACAAAGGATTCCAGGAGATAAATTTAAAACTCCAACCACCAAAACCCTTCTCATATCTTCGAGGGAAGAAAATGAAAATTAATAGAACTCTTTGCAATGAGGAATTATTTTCCATTGACCCAAATGTTTCTAGTCAACAAAGATCTAAATTTATGAGAGGTTTATAGCCCTTTTTTTTAACAAAATACGTCCATGCAAATGATTTTTGCACTTCTCCAGACCAAAAACATAAACTTCTTCAACAATTTGCACCAAGACCATATCCCCCTTTATGCAAGGAGAATGTAATTGTGATAAAGGAATAACACAAGCATTATTAAAAACCTAGGCAAATGTATGTTTTTATGCCCACACATTCAAAGAAAATGTAGAGGGAGATGTTTTTTCCTGATCATGATCTTGTAAGCAACCCAAATGAATTTAAAACCTCGAAGAAGAAGAAGAATACATACATATCCCTCAAACCACCCATGCTCTAAATTTTGGAAAAGCACCAACGACAAAGCAACCACCCGCCCAACGAAACCAACACTGCCCATAAAATGTTGCATCCAATATTTACATAATGTTTACACAATTACACATGTTACAATGTGTGAGAACTCTCCCATCTCCTTCTCACCACCTAATATATTAGTGTATGTGACGTATATCATCAATGAGGAGAGATATATTAGCACATAGTTGTCGATACTTAATACACAACTCAAACAATGATTCACATATCATCCATATGTATGACCTCAAATTCATACAAATTCAATCAATCTTGATAAGCATTGTAAAACATTATAATCCATTCAAATAAAATCACCAATCAAACAAATATAAACATTTATAATTGTTTTGTATTTATAAAATCTGTAACATCCCGTCAGGATATTACGGATTTTAAATAAAATAAAGAAAATAAATAATAACGTCGCATTTAATAATACCTCATTTCCCAAAATGTGAGAAATTTAAACTTTTATAAATGCAATTGATAAAAGTAAAATCCATAATTACAAAAGTGGAATAATCCAAAAATGTCTCAAAAGAGTTTGCAACTTATTTCCAATAACAAAAAATATATATAAAGATAAAACTCCCAAGCTATCCCCTCTCTGCAGCTAAGCTTCACCAGAACCACCTGCATCAACATCATCTGCTCACGTGTACCGCGTACACGATCATCGCCAATCACAAGCAGATAGGGTGAGCTTAACAGATAAAACATATAAAATGGCATACACACATTCATCCCAAAAGGATTCCATCTTTTAAATTCATACTACCTGGTCACAACCAGGTTATTTGTGTTCTACATCTTCTAGTGAATGCTTCAAGATGACTTGCTGTCATACCTATCGGCCACAACCGATAGAGCACGTGCGGGAACCATTGCTACGGATCATACATCGTAACGCCAGGTGGAGTTCCCAAATGCGAACATAGTTCGCAACGTCCCAAGACTACCAAACTCGTTAACCAACTACTAAGGAGGGCAATCTATCTGGACCCATCCGTACTGGCCACAACCAGCACACTCACACCGGCAACACTCGCCAACCCGAGCCACAAATCAAGGGTTCATCATGTTCATCTGCATCCCGAGTCACAACTCAAGAGATGTTATTCCGAGCCACAACTTAAGGAATACCACGTGCTTAACCCCTATCCCAAGCCACAACTCAAGGGATACATTTCGAGCCACAACTCAAGGAAAACCCGCAATCCCACCTTTGAAGCATCACCAAAAGCCTCGTAGATCACGCCTACAGAATCAACAACACCAATACTGTTGCAGTAAAATCGTCTGGCAGGGGACACGTACTGCCAGGCACTACCCGCTTCCAAACCGCCTGGAAGGTATGATGAGTCGAACCTTAACTCACATTCAATACTTAAATTTTGGGAATTTAATATTATTTTTGCACTTAAAAATTTGATATTAGTTGCATCAAATTTATTATTGGATATTCTTGAGTTTAATAATGCAACTGTAATTTAATTTAGGTCCACAAGAGTGTAAATAATGAATATTTTAATTCATATATTAAGTCCCGAAAATAAGAATTTTGGAGAGAATTAGTTCAGATACTAAATGCACCCCCAATTCTCATGTTTACACCCCTTTTTTTTTCCAATTGGAATCTCTATTTCTAAAAAAACATTCCCGGAGCTAACTGCACCATTGTTTTCAGGTTTATACCCCCTCCTACAATTGGACTTTACATTTCTTTTCTGCACCTCTTCTTTTTACTAATTTACACCACTAATATCACTTAACTCCAGTCCACCATATTGCGCTACGTGACAATCCTCCACTTACTAAATTAACCAATCAAAGCTTGCCACGTCCTCAATCCCCCACTCACTAAAATAACCACTCATAGTTTGCCACATCATCAATCCTCCATTAACTCAAATCATCAATCAAAACATGCCACCTCATCACTCTCTCTCTCTTTCACACAACCAAAACCCTAACCCTAATGTCCTTCTCCCTCTCCATCACTCTTCCGCCGCCGACATCCCCCATGGCCGCCATGAACCAGTCCGGCCACCGCTGCTCACACCGGAACACAGCCACCGTGATGCGTTATCCCCGGAAAACATCATCACCGCTGTTGCACCGATGGTTCGCGATTGCATCGTCTTCTCGCGCGTCCCGCAGCCACCACCGCACCGTGACAACACTCGCATGGACGACGGCCACCATCTTCTACAACTCTTGCGCCTCCACCGGCCTCCGTCGTGCCTCTATCGCACCTCCATCGCGCCTCCATCGTTTCACCATGTGCGAACCAATCTTCGTGATTCATAGAACCACCGTGCCTACCGCCTCCAACCACCGTCTCTGCTGCGTCTTGACTCCCCTCCACGTCGTCCCTCTGCCAGCATCTGCCATCGCAGTACCTCTCATCGTGACCACCATTTATTTTTCTCCTCACTTTCACGCTGTTGTCGCGCCTGCAAGGAGACGAACACAATCGCGAATCTGCACGCGAGTAAAATCGTCACAGATCTACAACAGTTCGAAAAAGACTAAACACCACCACCCTATCACCGTGCGCGTCGTCGGAAGTGCATTCGCAGTCATCGCGAATCATCTGCGGTTGTCCGATCAGTCCTCCTTGCAGCGATCGTCAACCATGGAAGAAACTCACATGGGAAACCCTAATTTCGGAAGGGAAACTAATTTGGGAGAGACTGCTCTGACACATGGCAACCTCTCACTGAACAATCAAAGAGTCAACAATGGTCAACTCTGGGCAAGGGCGGTCAACAATTGTTCAATAGGCTATTTTACACTATATCTGGCAGGTGGTACCTCTATAGAATCGTCTGGCGGTAGGTCATCGCCAACTAGACAATTTCTGGAAATTCCCAAAAACAATAAATTAAAAGGAATAAAATATCAATCATGTTCATACCAATTCAGCATACTAATCAGAATTAATTTAATCGATGCATGAAATTACCCTATTTAGCATACCAATCAAATTTAAATTAAAGTTAACGCGTAAAGCTCCCCTAACTTGGATTCCTTTGCCAAATTTGAAAATTGCAATCTCTTCCCTTGATCACTAAAAGTTTTCCTTGGTTCTTTTCAATTCAACTCCATAAACCTCGTTCAAACCTCACCACTCTACCCTTGATCACTAAAAGTTTTCCTTGGTTCTTTTCAATTCAACTCCATAAACCTCGTTCAAACCTCACCACTCTAACCATATTTGTGTCCTATTTTCTGAGTGCTATTTCAGCTTTGCAAAACCCTCTCCTAACCTAATTTCTTGCCTTACCAATAAGTAATTACCAAAAACGAAATTTAAGTTTTTTTTAATGGTAATGTTTATTATCATTCATTACTCCTTTATGGTCCGTTTTTCAGCCATCATTGGCTGCCTATGCATCTAAGTTTTCCTTCAACTCTTCACATTCAAGCCAAAACTAAGTTTGGCAAGAATAAAGTTTAATTTGGCTTCTCTAAGACTTGAACCCACAACCATGCCAATACCAAGTCAATGCTAAACCGTCAAACCAATTCATGTTTCTTATTAACTAATATAATTCACATATTATATTATTCGACAACATAATTACACATATTATTAAAACAATAATAATTAATTAACACATAAATGGCATATACAAGACTTGAACCCAAGTCAAGTCCTCTCACATAATTAAGTACTCTCAACCACTTAAGTTAGTACTTTTTCACACCATAACAACCAGCATTAAATGTCATAAAGGCTCCCACTACCCGCATTTATTAATTATTTATTTATTTAATTAATTAAATTTCATGGGTCTTACAAAATAAAAAAATATTCAATAAAAATACTAGAAGAAAGAAAGAAAAAAAATTGGTGTGCTAGGCCATGTTTGGGTTGACATGTCAGGTAAAGAAAGGAACTTTTTTTCCACAAGCATATTATTAGGGTGATATTGTGCAGACATTATCTTGACATGTCATCAAAATATGACTGTTGATGCAACTTGTGGTGAAACTTTGAGTGAAGGCTAATGTATAGCATATGGTCGAGGTCGTGTTGCATTAGCCTAGATCATGTCATACTAGTCATGTTACACCAGTTGAGATTAATCATACTAATTAACCAACATCATCACGAACTACATTTAAGGCTAATAATGCATCAATCTAACGTTATATGATATAGAAGTTAATGTGATTTCCATGTGTTACATATTCTTAAAATAGAGATAACATATTTGAATTAGGCTCGTTCAGACAAGGGCCCATGAGAAAAAGGTATATAAGGAAAGTCAATCACTAGGTAAGGTAAGATGTCTTTGATAACACATTCATATAATATTTTGTATGACTTGTTGACTCCAGCATCAAAGTCTTTTCATGTACCACACTTTAAGTCAAACAAAGAAGTAAGGAAGGACAGAACATCCTGGATGAAAAGGTAAGGAGGGAGAGAACATCCTGGATGAAAAGGTAAAGAGGGAGGGAACATCTTGGAAGAAGAAGTAAGAAGAGAACATCTTAAATAAATAGGCAGGAGAAGTTAGGGTCTTGTGGGGACATCTTTCTCACACACTGAAAACAATTAGCTTGAGCAAAAATATGTTCGTTTAAAAGAAAATTAGGTAGAAACTAGGGTGAGTTGTAGTGTTATTTTCTCTTAAGTGAAAAAATCCTTCACTTAAGCAAAAAGTATGGCTAAGAACAACGTTATTTTTAATTCTGTTTTCACTTGAGTGAAAATGAGACATTGAGTAAGATTTGGATATTTGTTCCATTTTTGCTTACATACAAATATCAGAAAGATCAACCTCACCACAAAATCAAACAATTTTTAAAAGATCTTTAAAAAACATTTTAATCACACAACTTTCAAACGATTCAGAATAATCAATCCTAACCATGATTAATTCAAGTATCATTCGTTCAACTATACAAATCTCAACTCAAACATTAAAAGCAAGTTCAATTAACATTTTGACCAATAAAACTAATCATGCATCCAATCAATCTCTATTCTCAAAATTAACTAAAAATCAACTATCCAAATTTCATCAACACAAACTACATTTCTCAAACCAGACAATGTGAACACATCATTCATACAAAATATAGAACATGCAAACCAACTATGTCATCCATCAATCATCTAATTCAACTACACAAAAATGCAAAGATTTTTAACAGTTATTGGGTTTGGTGACCATGTCACCTCCGCGTTCAAATCATCTAACCTAATGTTCTATCAAAAAATAAATAGTTTTACTAACCTGAAAATGCTTATGTTCAAAGAAAATATTACAAATCCAAAGTAGAAAAGCTACTCAAAACTTAGAGAACTAGAGAAAGGTATCCAAACATAGAGAAAGGTATCCAAACATAGTAGAAATTCAATATATAGTAAAAAAAAAGTTAAAATGATTACTTTTCTCAATTGACATCACTAAGATTGATGATAAAATTGTAAAAAAAAAAGTAAGAAGATAAAAAATCTATAGAATAAATAGAAATTTACTTTGTTTGAAATTCTAATTGAATAAAAATGTTCCTTAATTACAGTTGGGTGCAATTAAATTTTGAAAGAGAAGAAGACTGGAAACAGAGACTTAGATAGAAGGGTAAAAGGAGAGAAAGAGAACAAGTACAGAGAAAGAAATGAGAAATGAAGAGAGGTGAGGGTTTTAGAACTAGAATTACTGTAACAAAATAGCCGCAAGCTTTAACTCATAATTAATGTTATTTTTTATTTATTTATTTTGTAAGTCTGAATCCAAGCAGAAGATAAGAAGCATGTACTAAATCTTTTGTCGAAGAAAAATTGCAAAGACATCTAGTAGACAAGTTTCAAAACCAAAACTTTTCTCATGTCCTCTAAGAAGGAAAAAGCAAACTCAAAATCCCTTTCGAAAAGGTATGACCTTCCAAGAAAGGAGTTCAAAATAGCATCCAAATTTGTGCAAACGTCTCCTTTTGACATAATTAGCTTCTCATGAAAGTGATATTTGCAGTTCTCCAAACCAGCAAAAATAAATTTCGTCAATGATTTCGACAAAAACCATATATCCCTAAATATAAAGGGCAAATACTTGGTTAAGAGGGATATTGCAGGCTTACGAAAAGGAACATTTTTTTTACCATAGCCACCTGAG
This sequence comes from Vigna unguiculata, assembly GCF_037176805.1. Classification (NCBI taxonomy): domain Eukaryota; kingdom Viridiplantae; phylum Streptophyta; class Magnoliopsida; order Fabales; family Fabaceae; genus Vigna; species Vigna unguiculata. The sequence continues at coordinate 13,870,943 of NC_140796.1, forward strand.
ATGCCTTAGAAATAAAATCATCAGACCAACCACAACAGAGAAACCCACCAAAAATATAGCAAGAACCTCAAAGACGCAAACCGACAAACACCTGAAGTGCGTTAAAAGCGCTAAGCCTAAGCACGAGGGTTAAGCGTAACGAGAAACAAAATAGCCACAAGAAAGTCAAAGACAGATATCAGAAGCACTTCCTCCCAAAGAAAGGGGACAAAAACAACGAAAGGACAGAAAAGGCACATCAAAACGCACGAGAAAAGCAGTTATCAACAACTCAACAAAGACACAAACACCAAGTAGGCGAGCGAATCGCTAAGCGTAGAGCATTTTGGCTTAGCGTGACGCCTAGAGATAACTAAAAACGCATAAAAAACCTGCCTTAAAACGAGAACTGCACTACGGAACCGGAAACGCCAGTCCAAGAAGAAGCAAGAACAGCCAAAAGACAAACACTTGGTGTGCAGAAATATCCCAATTATACTACCGTCAACAAAAAGTGAACAAAATTTACTCATATTCCTCTTTTGAATTCCAGGTTCCAACCAGGTTTACTTACACAAGGGGTTTGGGTTGGTTTATATTTACAACAAAAACTTCTAATTCATCGTTGATGTACATGATTAATTCATACTATATCCCTATTTTATAAAACTTCAATAAAATGTGTGTTTCAGTTCAGTTTTTTAATGTATATTTGTTTATTTTTAGATTTTTTTATCAAAATATGAAATATTATTTAAGAAATTTAAATTAAAAAAATTGAAATTGTCATTTAAACATATAAATGATACGTGAGTGAGAGAGTTAGAAAGTTGAAAATTATAAAAAACAAATAGAACTAGTGTAAGTGATTAAAATGAGTGTCAAAAGAGTCACATGCTTTAATTCGCAGGCATAAATAAGTAATATATAACAAAGTTGGTGAACAATGGACGGATTTTTGTTTAATAATTTACAAATAATATTAATTTAAAGAAATTTTGAATCATTATAAGTATAGAATAAGTATTTTTGAAGATATATTCTTATTAACATGATTTTTTTTATTGATATTGTTTTATAGAATGAACCTAAAGTTTAAAAACACACCTACCTATTTTTATTATGATTAGAATTTCAAGTTACTGAAAGAAAATCATGACAATATGAAAAGATTAATTTAGTTTCTAATATTATTTATATTCTACGATAGTAGGAACATATAAAGCTAATGCGAAAAAATAATAAAAAATAACTTCCGGTCAATGTCATTGTCATGAGAATCTTTTAATATGCTTTTTAATTTCAAACTCTAATTCTTTAAACTCTGATTTCTCAACATTTGAAATTTATAGAGTTCTCTGTCTATATCTATAGAGTAATCACCACAATAAATTGTTGCCATGATAGGATTAAGGTATGAAAATTTACGCAACAATTATAAATTTGTTTGACAAATAGATCATATTTATGGAACTAATTGATAATGTGAATATCTAATGTTATCTCACATATTTGAGAAATTGTCAACATTTTCTCACTAGTTCATTTATCTCATAATCAATCAATACAAGAAACTAAATATAAGGATTATGGTAACAGATCCTAACAAAATTGAGTATTATCGCTCATGTATCCCAATATATTAAGTTTCTCATCAAAGACTCTTAACTATAATGAATAAAGCATAAGTTGATTCTGGGTCAAATGAAAATTTTCAAAATAAAAACAAACATGTGTATAAGAAAATGAGAAAAAAAATTGAATAAGAGTTTTACCAAAGTAAAATTAATCATTGTCACGACATGGAACCAAATCCCATTTGCGCTAAATGATCCTTAAAATTCTTTAATGACATGCCTTTAGTCAAAGGATCAACAATTATCAACTCAATGCTAATATGCTCAATGACCATTTAACACGTTCTCTTATGACTAGATATTTAGTGTCAATGTGCTTACTTTAACTTCCAATTATATTATTCTTAGCCAAAAATAGCGCAATAAAGTTATCACAATAGCCTAACAATTGAATCTATAATTCTAACCCAAATATAAAACTCTTCAACCATACACCATGTGAGGTAACCTCGAAAAAAGAGACAAACTTAGCTTCCATAGTGGAAGTAGCATTCAAAGTCTCATTTTTGCTACTCCAAGTATATCTCCACTAGTTAGCATAAAAATATAACCAAATGGTGATTTTCTTAGTATCAACACAACCAACAAAGTCTAAATAAGAGTGGCCTATCACCTCCAAATATCAGTTCATATGTATAAAAGCATGAAATCCTTTGTTCTCTGAAGATATCTCATTACCTTTTTTGCGGCTTTCTAGTGGTGTGAAGCTTATTTCAAACCATAGATGGATTTATTAAGCTTACAAACTAAGTGCTCACTATCACTAGAGAGTAATCCTTTAGTTTGTTTCATGATCACTTTTGGCTCCAATGTTATAATCTGACTCTTGTAAATACTTAATAATCACTAGAAATTGTTGATCTTTTTATTCTTGTAGATTTTCTTAATGTTGCTTTACTACCTTGATGAGAAACTTCTTGTTCAACTTGTTCCTCAACAACTTGATCTATCACCAACAACTTGTGGAATTCGAATAACTGGTTGTCTAATACGCTTTCGAACTAAAAGAGTATGAATGAATATCATCTTATCATTTGATGTAGAGGGTTGAACTTCATTATGATTATTTTTAACTAAACCACTCTTACTAATTAAGTCATTTACAAGAAACTTTACATTCCTTGATTCCACAATTCTAGTGCTGTGAGATAGACAATAAGAAACTCTAATGCTTGCACTTTTCAACATATCCAATGAAATACCAATTAATTCGTCGGAAATCCTTGTAACAACTTTTTGGACTTGTTATTTTGCTTACCCTTTATGCAATCCACACAAGTATCAAAATCAGAAAAATCTAAAGTATTAAGTACTGAATCATTTACTAATCGCTTGATTCTCTAATTGGATATATATCTCAATCTTCAGTGCAATAAAGGAATTGTTAATCACAACACATCGCTTTAACCCAATAAAAACATGCATTGAACTATAAGCATTATAATTTTGTAATTTAATAGAGTAAAGACCATCAAATAGTTTACCAAAGCCAATAACTTTCGATTTATTCATTAAAGCAGAACCATAGTCCATAAAAGTAAAGAAAAACACCCAAATGTGCAATTCATGAAATAGAAATTAAGTTGTTACGAAAAGTAGGAACATAAAAGACTTTTCCTAAGCACAAAAATAAAACCATTAATTAAAACTACATTTCATGTTCTAATGGCTTCCACATGTGAACTCATCTTGCTTTGTAAATAAATGTAATGTTCCCATTCGTCTCCTTAGGTTTTGCATACCTTGTATGGTATTATAAACATGGATTGTAGATCCAGAATCAATTCACCATGTGTACCATGTGTTATGATTAATACTAGTCATATTAGATTCATAACAAACAAAAGCAAAATAATTACATTTCTTCTCTTAGTCAATTCTTAAACTTTGGGTAACCCTTCTTCATGTGTTCTTTCTTTTACAAAAGAAAACACTTGGACTCCTTCTTTATAATTGGCTTAGCAAACATTTTTCGTTCTAATTAACCTGGTTCTTTTTATTCTTAAGAGAAGTAGTTAAGTTCGCCATTTCATCTTCCTCCATTAGTAATCTTTCTTCTTCTTGAACACACATGGTCAACAATGTATTAATAAACCATTTATCCTTATGTGTGTTAAATGAAAAGTTAAAAGGAGAATATTTATGAAATACAAAAAATATAATTTACTAGAAAGGAATCAAACATGGTAACCTCCAAGGCTTTTGGTTGAGCCATAATGTCTCTTATGTTCAAAATATGATCAAACATTTCCTTAATTCCAATGACCTTTAAGGATAAAAAAAAATTGCATGATAATAGTGTTGGCAAGAGATTTAAAAAATGTGATGAATTGTTCATCAATAGTCTTTATTAAATATCTTACATTGTCATATTGATCAACAGAACCCCTAATTCTGACAAAAAAATTGGTCTTTATGAATGTAACAAGAGACAATCTGACCTATCTCACTATCTCAGTTTTCATAAAGATCAACAACATCTTGAGTGTTGGTCCCATTAATAACCATGTTTCTAGTTCTCTAATAGCATTCTCAATGTCCATCAAACCCCCCAAATGGAGAAGAACTTTCTCCTTCCAAAACTTATAATTATCCCTTTTTAATTTTTTTAGTTTGGGAATACCACAATCGATATTAGAAATATTCACAGATTGAGAAATTAAAATTTTTAAAATACATGCTTATAATAATAATTTGAGACTATAATAAACACATAAACATCATGTCTATGGGCTAAGTCTTACCCAATTAGATTCATATAACTAAATGATAAACCTATTAAACTATGTCCCTTTTTTTCAATTCATGTGGGAAATTTAAGAAATATAATCCAATATTTCAATCTAATTAAGTACAGAGATGTTTACCCATGTAAACATGTTTTTCATCAATGAATGACATAAAATTTATGTGGGATAAAGTCTTAGCCAATTAGACTCATATAACTAAATAATAAAATTATTATACTATGTTCCTTCTCTTAATCCTTGTGAGAAATTTAAGAAATATAATCTAATTTCATCCTCATTAATGATAAATATGTTTACCAATGTAAGCATGTTTTTAATACATGAATATAGTGACATAAATTTTGCATATGGACTAAAGTCTAACTCAATTAGACTTCAGACTAAATCATAAAACTATTAGACTATGTTCTTCTCTAAATTCTTGTGGGAAATTTAAGAATTATAATTCAATATTTCATCCTAATTAACCATAGAGATGTAAGAAAATTTTTGTGAGTAATCATTACATCACATATAATTACCAATCATGAATTCATGTTTATTATATGATTATAAATATCAATCATGTTGACTATTCTCTAATTTATTAAAATTATATCCAACATTCAAACATTTAAAAATAAATATTTGTATCAACATTATTTATAATGTACCAAAATAAATAATAATATTTTACATATATGAATTAATTCTATAACATAATTTATATTAACTATATAGTGTAGTAAAGTAACGAGTTTAAAGCTTCACAAAATAATTGTGTCCAACCATATGCTTTTATACTTTGTTATTGGTTTCATGAAAAATGTCATGTACAAAATCATATATTAATATTATATTTTCTTCAATTATATATGAATGAGTTTTTTTACCAAACATATCCAAAATAGAACAATCACATGTCCATCATTAATGAACCCATCCCGTGATTCAAAAAGATGCACTATTTAACCACCACACCATAAAATATCTCACATTGAAATATTTATATTACACGTTATAAAACAAAGTTACACTTCTCATTATTATTCTAACAAAATAAAAGGTGCAATTTGATTTATTTCCAACTTCAAAATAATTAACACACTCATTAGCCACAAGATGGTGTCATTGCCATAAGCAAGCGTAAACTTTCCATACTACAAAGGTATACAAAACAGATCTCATAATCCTTAGAGCAATTCTGGTGAACCCTCAAAGAGTCGTAATGTCAATGCTCTGAGACATTTTGTACCCATAAAACAACGTCCAACTGTGGGTTAGCGTCAGGGTTAGCGTCACCTCATTAATGACAACACCTCCAACATTGACAATGTTAGATATGACATAAACGCAAAGAAAAACACAACTAAATAGTCCACATGGATAACCACGACAGATTCTAAGACAAGGCAAAGGTATTTAACTTTTCTCTCATACCAAATGTAAAACTAATGTGAAAAAAGGAATAAGGATTAACTTCTCGTCATTGCCACTGCCACGATAACTCTTTAATGTGCTTTTTAGTTTCAAACCTTCACTTTGTAAACTCTTATAGTATAGTATATTGTAGAAGAGAATAAATCTGATGACCCAAAGCACAAAGGACTTGTGAAATTTATAGAGCTCTCTTCCCATCACAGAGTAATTGTCATAATAAATTATTGTCAATTTTATAGGATTATGATATCAAAATTTATGCAACAATTATAAAATTGATTGATAAATGAGCAATATTTATGGAAATAATTGACAATGTGAATATCTCATATTATCTTACATATTTGAGAAATTGCCAACACATCAAGTACTTGTTTAACAAAAGGTGACGAAAACAAAACATATGAAATGGATGATGTTAAAAAGAACTATGATTTCAATTTTATGTTCCATTCGAAGAAGGTGAATCTTTTTTAAGATTCCTTGATTAAGAAAATAGTCCAAGTGTCAAATGAATGGTTACCTATCTTTCACAATTAGTGAGAGGATATAATGCAATCTAGATAATAGTACACCAACTATCGAGAAATGCATAATTTCTTTCATAGAATATGGATGAAATTTTGAAAGATTATGACTTTTAGTTGAGATATCATCCTCGGAAAAGAAATGTTATAGATACTTAAAGTCATAAAGAGATACAAGTGGTAGCACTTAAGATTAGAGAGTTAGAGCTTGAGTGAATGTTTTTGGAAGTTTGTGTATCTTCATACCACATTAGTTGTAATATACTTATTATAACTAATGTGTTTCTAGAAAAAAAAATCAGAGTAAAACAACTAACTTGTGGATTTGAATTTTAAAATATTTTTGATTTATTAAAGGCAAAGACTTTTTTATAGGTGTGGATGATATGTTAATGTTTAGAAACAAAAATATGTGTGCCAAACAATGATGAACTAAAGCTCATTGTGTGTTTAACTTGTAAAAAAATCAAAGGTTGAACATCAGCGACTTGGAGGGATGCAAACACAGTTAAAAATACCAATGTTAAAGTAGAATAATATTTTTGTGGATTTTGTCAAACACTTAGTATAGATAATAATGATTATACTAACCAAGATTGCACCCTTTCTATGTATAAAATTGAGGATTTCTACAAAGTTAGCACATACTCATAAATGAAGAGTCAAATTACATGGTGTACCCTCCAACACAGTATCAAATAAGGATTTTGTTTCATTTCTTCTTTTTGTAAGCTCTTCAAAAAGCCTTGGGGACTAAATTTTGAGTCAGTGAAACATATCATTTGTAGGTTGATAGAAAATTAGAGAAAATTATTCAATTTTTAGAGGATTTACTCAAAATTTATGTGTTGGATCATTTGAGCAGTAGATGAGATCTTATCTCTCATAGAATTTTTTTATTATTATTAGATATGTATACGCCATGAGAAGGAAAATATTAACAAGAGGTATTTGATGAAAACAACTCAATAAGAGCTTGCTTATTGATTTATTAGAACTTTGTTCAATATATAGAGTACAATGTCCCATCATATAAAGGGAAAAGTAAAACCTAATAAAACAGAATATTTGATAATAATAAAAGAGAATAAAATATATGATATCTCTATCATTATAAATAATAGCAGAAGATATATAATATCTTTATCACCCCCTCTAAAGGTGGGCATGAAGATTATAAAGTCCCAACTTGGAAGTAGCAACTTGGAAAGTAGAAGGATGTAATAACTTGGTAAACATATCAGCAAGTTGACGTGTAGAAGGAACATGGAGAAGGTGAATAAGGCCAACAACAAGCTTTTGTCGAATAATATGACAATCAATTTCTATATGCTTGGTTCTCTCATGAAAAGTGGGATTCTTGGCAATGTGAATAGCGGAATTGTTGTCACAAAAGGCAGTGTAAGAAGTGGAAACGGAAAAATACAAATTTTGAAGAAGGTATTGAATCCATTGTAGTTCACATGCCAGGGATGCCAACGCGCGAGACTCAGCCTCAGAAGAAGATCGCGAAACAGTGGTTTGTTTCTTAGACTTCCAAGCAACCAAAGAGGTGCCTAAGAAAATACAATATCCAAAAACAGAGCGTCGAGTAGTGGCACATGTTGCCCAATTAGAATCTGAAAACGTCTGAATTTTAAGAGAGGTGTTGGATTTATACAAAATGCCATAACTAGGAGCATGTTTTAAGTATCGAATGATCCGTAACGCCTGCTGCATATGTGGTTCACGTGGAGAAGAAACAAATTGGCTAAGTTGTTGGACAACAAAACTAATATCAGACCTGGTGTTAGTCAAGTAAAGTAATTATTCAATCAAACGCCGAAAGGAAGAAGGATCTGGTAGAAGAGCTCCCTCGTCAACATGAAGTTTGATAGAAAGATCAAATAGGGTTTACATCCAAGCATCCTTGCCTCTGAAAGGAGGTCTAAACAATATTTTTTTTTTGATTCAAAATTAATCCATCAAGAGAACGAGTAACTTCTAGGCCCAAAAAATATTTGAGAGGGCCAAGATCTCTAAAATGAAATCTAGAATGAAGATGAGCTTTTACAACATTAATTTCAGCAATGTTATTACCAGTGAGAACCATATCATCGACATAAACCAATAAAACAGTAATATCATAGGCATATTTCTTCACAAATAGAGAGTGGTCAGCAGAGCTTTGTGTGTAGCCAAGAAGAAGTAGCTTTGAAGTTAATTTTTGATTCCAATTACGATTGGCTTGTTTTAAACTATATAAAGACTTGTTAAGCTTACAAACAAGATTTGGCTGAGGAAGAGAAAGACCAGGTGGAGGCTTCATATAGATCTCTTCATGTAAATCTCCATGGAGGAAAGCATTGTCAACATCTAACTGATGAATAAACCAATCATTAGTAGTGGCCAATGTTAAAAGGATGCGTACAATAGTAATTTTGACAACAGGGGATAAGATTTCAAAATAATTAAGCCTCTCAGTTTGAGTAAAACCCTTAACCACCAATTGAGCTTTAAACTTGTCAACTGTGCCATCTGGTTTATGTTTGAGTTTGTAAACCCAACGACAACCAATTGGCTTGATGCTAGAAGGAGGAGGAACTAAAGTCCAAGTTTGGTTTTTGTCAAGAGCATATAACTCAGCCTCTATAGCCTATTTTCAAAAATCATGTTGAGCAACTTCTTTGAAGGAGAAAGGTTCAGCTTGGGCAAAAATATTATGACAAAAGGCAGTATGGTCAGGAGAACAATTATCATAAGAAACAAATAAATGCATTGGATAAGGTGTGGAAAAAAGTAGAGCATGAAGTGGAAGCAACACCACAATAATATTGATCTAAGTATCAAGGCTTGTTTTTCACTCTATGAGAAGTTCTAAGATTAGGAGCAGTAGCTTCAACATTATCAGAAACAAGAATAGGAATAGGTTCCGTAGTAAGATCAGTGGCATGTGAAACAGGTAAAGTGGAAAATCATACATGCTAATATCACAAGAATAAGAATCATCAATGGAAGCAATAGAGTTATCAGATGGCAAAGAGAATGATTTAAGAAAAATATTTTCATGAAAGATAACATTCTTAGTCACAAAAATAGACTTGGAGTGAAGATCATACAAAACATATCCTTTTGTTCCAGATTTATAACCAAGAAAAACACATTTTTAAGCTTCGGAAATCTAATTTAGTTCTTCTAGTAATGGTGGAACTGGCATAAGCCAAACAACAAAAAACTTTTAGATTAGAAAAATCAGGTTTAATAGAATAAACTAATTCATATGGAGATCGATTATTGAGAAAAGGAATGGGTAACCTATTAATGAGATGAACAACCAATTTAATAGAATAAGACCAGAAAATGTTTGGTATTTTTGCTTGAAAAACAAAACACATTGAGAAGATGTTGATGCTTCCTCTCAACAATCCCATTTTGTTGAGGAGTTGCGACACAAGAAGTTTCATGAAAAATACCCTTACTATTATAGAAATCATTAAGAAGAAACTTTTTGCCATTATCATAACGTATTTTCTTAAGCTTGCAAGAAAATTGATTTTGTGACTTCAATTTTATTTTTAAGAAAAAGAATCCAAGTAAACATATAGTCATCAACTATAGTTAAAAAAATACTTGTATCCATCAATGGTAGAGATAGAAATTGGGGGCCAAATATCAACATGGATAAGTTCAAAAAATTGAAGAGATTTACTAGTGCTTGAAGAATATTTCAGACGTTTTTGTTTGGCAAAAGCACAAGCATCACAAGCAATAGTAGAAGGAGAAAAAAATATCAGAATGATCAAAAGCGAGAAGCTTTAAAATGTTATCAGATGGATGACCAAGTTTCATATGCCACAAGTTACATGGATTAGCATTATTAATGAGAGCAGAATGTGGTAAGGAAATATTTGTGTCAGATATACTCAAGTTACGTATGTCTTGAGAACTATCTAAGAGATAAAACAGGCCTAGATGTTTCCTAGTTGTTCCAATCATCTGGAAGGTATAAAGCTGCACAATAAGACAAGTATTTTGGGAGAAAACCATAAAATAATTAGTAGAATTAAGCAATTTAGGAATAGAAATGAGTTGAACAGAAAATTCAGGAACAAAAAGGGTGTTATGAAGGAGTTTTGGTTGGGTAATTGTACCCAAGAATTTAGCAATGACAGAGTTTTTGTTGGGTAACTATATAGAAATAGGAGAAATAGGTTTGAGATTTTGAAATAAAGATTTAAAAGGAAAAATATGGTCAGTAGCACCACTATCGAAAATCCAAAAAGAAAAGGGAAAGACAAAACTTGTGGGTTTGGTACTACATTGATGAATAATAGTTGTGGGAGAAGAATCATTTTGAAACGGCTGGATCAAGGTGAGAAGAGCTTTATACTGCTCTCTAGAGAAACCAAATTGAGCTTCAACTTTGTCATCCTTCCTAGCACAAAGATCGGCAGGAGATGAGGCGTTATCAACCATACTAGTATAGAGCGTGGAAGAAGGAGGATGAAATTTAATGTTTTGGTGATAGCCTTGAGGCATGCCATGCTTAATCCAACAGTTACCAGAGGTGTGATTGGTTCGGTGGCAATGGTCACAATACTTGGGATTGTGACCACCAGACCGAGCAAAGCGTCCCCGTCCACGATTGCCAAAGAAACCACCGCGAAAATGTTGCCCATGTCCCTCGTGAAAGGCAAGATTGGCAATAGACTCTTGAGAAGTAGAATAAAAAGTAGCCTTAAATTCACGTTCTTGTTGAAGAATCAAAAAGAAATTTTTCGCCATGGTAGGAAATCAATAAGAAAGGAAAAAATGCGGAAGGCGATTTAAATCTAATACCATATTAGATATGCATAAGTCATGAGAAGGAAAAATATTAACAAGAGGTATTTTATGAAAACAACTCAATAAGAGCTTACTTACTGATTTATTAGAACCTTGTTCAATATATAGAGTACAATGTCGCATCATATAAAGGGAAAAGTAAAACATAATAAAACAGAATATTTGATAATAATAAAAGAGAATCAAATATATGATATCTCTATCATTATAAATAATAGCAGAAGATATATAATATCTTTATCAGTTATAATAGTTACCAAGTAAGCATAGTGATGATGTAAGACCCGTGGAATTTAATTAATTAATTAATTAATAAATGCGGGTAGTGGAAGCCTTTATGACATTAAATTTTAATTAGTATGACGTGAAAAAGTACTAGCACAAATGGTTGAGGGTACTTAATTATGTGAGAGGACTTGGATTCAAGTCCTATGTATGCCATTTATGTGTTATTTAATTATTATTGTTTTAATAATATGATTGATTATGTTTGTTATGGGATAGTGCTTGAGTTGTATTAGTTTACATGAAATATGAATTGTCATGATGGTTTGGCATTGATTTGGCATTTGCATGGTTGTGGGTTCAAGTCTTGGAGAACTCAAGTTAAACTTTATTTTTGCCATTTTGGGTTTTTGGCTTGAATTTGAAGGGTTAAGGGAAACCCTAGATACATGGGCAGCCAAGGGTGGCTGAGAAACAGATCATAAAGGATCAATGAATGATAATAAACCTTACCATTAAACATTGGATTCGTTTTTTTGTAATTACCTAGCTTTAAGGCACCTTTAAAAGACCAATGTGAGGTAAGGAGAAAGGTTTTGGCAAGTTGTGAGTGTACTAAGAAAATAGAGACGAAAATCAGAGTGTAGAGAGCGTGCGAGTGATCAGTTGAGGGGCTGGGAAGTGGAAGAACTTAGAAGGATTATTGGAAATCAAGGAAAGGATTCAAGCTTCATACCTTAAGCAAAGGAATTTCAAGGTTAGGGGAGTTTTCCATGTTAATTTGATGCTTCGGTATGAGTTGTACGATAATTATATGTTAATTTGTTCTGTGATTCTGCTATGTAGCCCGCCAAGCTGCTCATACCCAGTTTACGTGTTTGTTGTGCTTTATGGAGGCAGCACTTGGCGGTGAAGCCTTGTACCGCCAGGCAACGCAAGCTTGTAACCCATTCTAGGTTTCTTTGACGAACTGCCTGGCGGTGATGAATTTTCGCTAGGCGACGCGAGTCTTTTTGGCTCGATTTTGTGAATCTGTGCATTTTGGGTTGTTTTTGATCGAGGGGAAGTTAGCTTTAAATTGACAAAGAGACAATTGGACGTTAAATTGTGTCTAAATACAAATATTGAGAGCAAAAAGCAATGGAACAGTGCGAACATGATTTTAGGGTTAGAATTTGGGAGTTTTTGGATGAATCGATATTAAGGGTGGTTGGTTGTACTCGAATTGTAGATAAAGATAGTTAAAGTTTGAATGTTATGCCACAGTTATTTGGTTCGAGAGTGAAAGCAATTAAGGAACGTAGAGAGAAGTACTGGAGAATGAGGGAAGGATCTTGTGGCTGCTGGAAATCCTGGGAATCTGCTCAGAATTGCTTGCACCGCCTGGCGGCACGGGGCTTGCCAGGCACTAACTTGGAAAGTTGAATCTTCACGTGTTGCGAGTATTGCTGACAGCACTGGACGAAGGGAACCATGTTCATGCTACTGGTGCAGTTGAAATGAGTAATGTGATGGAAGAATGAATGATGATAGGTAAGAGTTAGGGTTGAATTCAAGTATTGGGATGGGGAAGAAAATGCTATTATAGTAGAGTGAAAATTTCAGAGTGAGTGAGAAATCAGAGGTTCAAATCATTGTGGTATTAGTTGTTCTAGAGGGTGGCTAGAACCAAGTAAGATTATAAGGATAGCTGGAATTGCCAATTTGTAAGGAGAGTGTAAATTATGGTTAGGTGCAATTGTTAAGGTATATATAAATTGATGGATACCAGGATAGTTAATTTGGGTAAATAACAGAGCATAAGTGGTAGTAGATTATAGTGACATTAATTCTTGCAACAGTTACACCTAAGCAAGTCTAATTTGATAAACTAGATTGGTGATCTAAAAAGGGAAGTGAAGTGCTTTCTACATTGTAAGTTGTAATTGAGGATGGTTAGTTTATAAGGGTGTATATATATGGGTTAAAGAGGGTTCAGCTATCTGTATACATGATTACGCAAGACTAAAGTGGGGAACTTGAACAAAAGTCACAAAAAACCAGTAAGAGTTTATTATTGGTGTGGCCCCTAGCGGTGAGGTCACACCCGTCAGGCGATAGCAAGGAAGTAGTGGGGTTCTGGACTTGGTGGCGCCTGGCGGAGGGGAAGTTCTCGCCAGGCGATAGTAGTGAAAATAGTAACCTCCTGGAGCACGTCCGCCTGGCGGTGTGGATTGTCCCGTCGGGCGATGGTTGCAGAATTTATGGTTGTTAGGCGCTTGGCGCCTGGCGGTACGTGTCCCTCGCCAGGCGGTCTGGAAGCTAGTAGCGCCTAGCGGTACGTGTCCCCCGCTAGGTGATTTGGTTGTTGTAAGTCCTAGTTGTTGGAGTTGCAGGTGTGATCTACAGGACTTTTGGTGATGCTTCAAAGGTGAGATTGTTGGGTCCCTTGAGTTAAGCTCGAAACGTATCCCTTGAGTTGAGCTCGGGATAGGTGTTAAGCATGTAGCATTCCTCGAGTTGAGCTCGGAATGGCATCCCTCGAGTTGAGCTCGGGATGGCGGATGAACATGAGGAACCCTTGAGTTGAGCTCGGGTTGGCGAGTGTTACCGGTGAGAGTGTGCTGGTTGTGGCCAATATGGATGGGTCCAGATAGATTGCCCTCCTCAGTGAATAGCTGACGAGTTTGGTAGTCTTGGGACGTTACGAACTATGTTCGTATTTGGGAACTCCACCTGGCATTACGGTGTATGATCCGTAGCAATGGTTTCCCGCACGTGCTCTATCGGTTGTGGCCGATAGGTATGGCAGCAAGTCACCTTGGGGTAATCATTAGAAGAAGTAGAACACGAATAACCTGATTGTGGCCAGGTGGAACGAATTAGATGGGTTGGAATTCATATGGGATGTATGGGTTGTCTACATATATTTATGTGATATATATGCGTGTGCTCTTTTATATGATTAATCTGTTAAGCTCACCCTATTTGCTTGTGTTTAGCGATGATCGTGTGTGCGGTACACATGAACAACTGATGTTGATGCAGGTGGTGCTGGTGAGACTTAGCCACGGAGCGGGGATAACATGGGAGTCTTTTTAATTATTATGTTTTGGAGATAATATGTAAACTCTTATGAAACATTTGTTTATTATTTCAGTTTTATAAACTATGGTTTGGAATTATATTTGGCTTTTATTGTACGTTAATAAAAGTTTTAAATTTCCCGCGTTTTGGGAAATGAGGTATTATTAAATGAAAGTACTTATTATTTCTTTATTTATTATTAAATCCGTAATATCCTGTCGGGATGTTACAGATGACTTCTTAGGAAGCATTATATGGAAAGAAATGTAAAATGTAAGACCCATGAAAATTAATTAATTAAATAAATAATTAATTAATAAATGCGGGTAGGAAGAGCCTTTATGGCATTAAATGTTGATTGGTGTGATGTGGAAAAGTACTAGCTCAAGTGGTTGAGAGTACTTTGATTATGTGTGAGGACTTGGGTTTGAGTCCTATGTATGCCATTTATATGTTGTTTGATTATTTAAATTTTAATATTATGCATGATCATGTTGTGTTAATAAGATTATAGAATTATAATAGTTATCACTAAATATGAATTGACATAGTGGTGGTGCTTTGGCCTTATGAGTGGAAGGACATGGGTTCAAACCTTGATAGACAAAAATTAACCTTTATTTTTGTCAAAGTTAGTTTGGAGTGAATGTGAAAAGGTAGAGAGAAGGCAGCGAAGAGGGTATGAAAAATCACCTTGTAATTACCATTGAATAGGCATTAAACCCATAATAAAGCCCAATTTTCGTTTTACCTCTTTAAACCAACATTAGGAGACCTATGAAATGCAAAATTTGGGAGAAAGAGGGGTTTTCTGCATTTGGTTTGTTTTGGCTTAAAAGGAGAACGAACTTTGGATTGGGAGTGGCAAGTTTTGGGTGCACAAGAGGTGAATTGGGAGAAGGCTTAAGAAGAAGCATCCTTTTCTTCTTAATTTTAAAAACTCCAGGTTAGGGGAACTGTCATTATGTGCATATGAATTCCGTCATGATTCTGTGTTTGTGTTATTTCCCATTTGATTCTGCATGATGCTAAATTCGTATTATAGGCACTATGATTGAAAATGGGTGGAATTGATATTGTGCACCTAGTTTGTGGTGAATTCTATGGATTGTATGAGGTTTTTTAAGTTGTAATGGTTAATTATGGTCAAACCTTTCGTTTTAGTGATTTAAACTTGTTTAAAACCTGTTTTTGTGGTTGCCTGATCAAATGGAGTGTTTGGTATTGAATGATTTGGTTTTTGGGTATGGTTTTGGCGATTTTAAAGCATGAACAGAGGCGAAACTCTGCATGTTTCGTCCAAGCGACTTCTTCTCGCCTAGGCGAGAGTTGCAGGAGTTCATCCACGGTTTAGGCTCGAGAAATTCGCTCAGGCGACCAAGGTTGGGGTTGAGCGAAACGCAGTCTCGCTCCGGCGAGAGAGGCTCGCCTAAGCGAGGTCGCGATGTGACCTGTGTGTTCTGAGTGCGAAACCCCGTCTAGGCAAGGAGTTGTGTGAGTTTGAGCGAACCAGGGTCTCGCTCAGGCGAGAAGGTCTCGCCTAAGCGAGATATCGTGATAAATATTGGTGTGTTGCTTGCATTATAGCTCAGGCGAGAAAGAATTGTGAGTTTGGGCGAGAGATGACCTCGCCTAAGCGAGATATTGTGGTGAGGCCACTATTTCACACTCGCTCAGGCGAAGTGAATCAGCTTGGGTGAACAGGCATGGCTTAAGCGAGAATGGCGAGGAGCCAGGTTCTTATGCACTGTTTGGACTGTTGCTTGGTATTTCCTAACTTATAGGAAGTTATATGAATGTGTTTGTGGTGAGTGGGCTTGAAGGACTAAGTCTATAGGATTTTGGGATGTGCTTGGAATGAGTCGCGAACGAGGAGTTCGTGATGGGTGGACTGCATGCGGAACGTGAATAGTTAGTTCACCGGAGGTACTCTTGTTGGGATGAATGAGCGAGGGAGTTCATTTCATACTCAACTTGAGAATGCTATGAGCGAGGGAGTTCATAGTAGGAAAGGCGGGTATGCGGTCTGGGTCCGAGCAAGGAGTTCGGATGACGGGCGAGGGAGTCCGTGAAGCAGGACTACAAGCGGGATAGGCTTGTAGGTTGGACCACGAGCGAGGAGGGTCGTGGAAGCACATGAAATCCCAGAGTTAGAGTACGTGCATGAACTCATATTGGTTATGAGTGGGGCAATGTGGGTGTTTTTGGAAAATAAACAAATGATTAATTATGAATGGATTGGGGATTTAATTTCATATTTAATTATGTTTATGTGCATAGCTCACCCTATCTGTTTGTGTGTAGCGATGATTGGGTAATTTATCATCCTGGAGCAGATGATGTTTCAAGTGAGCCAGAAGACACTTAGTGGCGAAGAGGGGGCTCAGCGCACGAGGGGATTTTTGTTATATAATTGTTTTTATTTGATTTCCATGTAATTGGATTACAGTTTTTATGGTTTTGGTTTATTAATGTTTTAAAGTTTTAAATTTCCCGTATCTTTTGGAAATGACTATTTAATAAATGAGGTATTACATCCTACCTGTTTACTTTATATTATTTTATTTTATTTTTTAAGTAATATCCTATTGGGATGTTACATAAAACATCTTTATATTGATTTTAGAATGATGGGAGTGTGTTGATTCGATCAAAATTAATACAATATACAAATAAGAAAGTCAAAATGATTTATAAAGGATGAAAACACCTAAGTAGAAAAAAATCTTATACAAAGATCCTTAGAATTCTTTATTGGTGAGTGTTTTCTTTAGAGTTACACCCTTCACTAGTCCAGAAGAGAAATGAAATTAAAGAAGCTAACATTCACGTTATCCTTGAACCTAACACTCACTCACCTTCTGTTTCCTTTCTTTCTCCCTCTACTTTTTACAATTTGGTATATGTCTTCTCTCTAAATTATTTCATCTATATTTCATCTTTTTAATAATTTGTGTAAGGCCCACTTTTATTTAGTGTCCTAATGTTTAAGGGCTGCCACACTGTTGGGCCTAAAGGCTGACCCATAGGGTGCCAAGGCCCCTAAAGCAGCCAAGGTCCCTCATTTGCAGCTCACTTTAAAAAATCAGTGCTCTAACTCTCCCTTTTTCTCTCCATAGAACCTCTATTAGGGTTTGTCCCTCCGTCCCATTCAAGCTAGTCCAACTTCGTACTCCCTTCACCTCTCGAGTCCGCTCTTGAAGCTACTGGGTTCATTGAGTCTGGTGTCGAAGTCCCTTGCCAACCCCTTTCCAGGTAAGGGATAAGGTTTCACGTTTTAAAGTCATATATGCTTGTTGTAACTTGGTTTCTGTGTTTAAAATGCTTGGGTGTCGTTGTGATAGCTTGTAATGTTATTAAATGTCGTTGGGGTTCTTGAATGTTGGTTGTTGCACGAGGGAACAATGGTGAGCACTGATTTTCTCGCCCAAGCGAGCGTGTCTCGCTTAGGCAAGATTGAGAGAGGCTCGCTGTAAGACCCGTAGAATTTAATTAATTAAATAAATAATTAATTAATAAATATGGGAGGAGAAATAATTATGACATTTAATTATGGTTGGTATGACGTGGAAAAGTGCTAGCTCATGTGGTTGAGAGCACTTTGATTGTGCGAGAGGACTTGGGTTCGAGTCCTATGTATGCCTTTTGTGTTGTTCGTTGTTATTTTAATATGTGATAATCATGTGGTGAAATAGTATGACAATTGAATTATGATTGTTTGCATGAAATATAAATTGGCATGATGGCTTGATATTGATTCGGGGAATTGTAGGGTTGTGAGTTCAAGTCTTGGAGAACTCACATTAAGCTTTATTTTTTTGGTGTTTTGGATTTGGGTTGAATATGAAAGGGTTGGGAAGAAACCCTAGTGGTATGGCAGCTTTATTTTTTTGGTGTTTTGGATTTGGGTTGAATATGAAAGGGTTGGGAAGAAACCCTAGTGGTATGGCAGCTGAGAGGTGGCTGGAAAGGAGCCATAATGGTTTGGTAAATGATAATAAACTCCATTCAATAAGTAATTTTCTTTTTAAAACATTGGCTTAGTTTTTAGGGCACCTTTAAAAGGCTATAGGGAGGTAGAGAGAAGGGTTTGGCAATCTGCAAATTTGACTTACAGAGAGAGCACGAAAATTCTGGAATTTGGTGAGGATTGGGAGAGATTGAGAGGCTGAAAAGAGAGGAACCAAGGAGGGCTAGTGTGCGAAGGAGAACTATCCAAAGTTTCAAGGGTTAAAGCTTAAAAGGAGAACCAGGTCAGGGGAGTTTACTGCGATTATATTGTTGTTTTGGTGTGAATTGTGTGAAAATAATATTTAAGTTATGCATGCACTGTGTTCATTCTGAGTTTTTGTTGAATTCTGGAAATTTTCCAGAAACCGCCTGGCGGGCTATACATAGCTGCCAGGCGGCTCATCCATTTCTGTGCATTTTGCTGTGTTTCTAGGTGCAGCGCCTGGCGGTGAATCCCTGTACCGCCAGGCAACTCAAAGTCTGGGCTATTCTGGGTGTTTCTGGATGAATCGCCTGGCGGGATTGGTTGTGACCGCCAGGCGGCGCGGGTTGGATACTCGTTTTAAGTTTTTCCTGAGCGTTTGGCGTGAATTGTTCGGAGGGAAATCAAGGGGTGGGTCTTATGAGTGGATCTAGTGTAGAAATGTTTTGATTTCGAGTGTAATTGACATGGAAATTCAATGGAACAGTGACCAAGTGTTTAGGGTTGAACAATTGGGGTTTGATGTCATGAGAGTGGTCAGTGATTGGAATGCTTTGAATAATTTTAATGGATGTGGGTGTAGGCTGCGAGGAACATAATACATAAGGGAGGTTGCGCGAGAAATGATGGAGATTAATCTGGAATGAAAAGCAGGGGAGAGTGGGACTGCGCAGGTGTGGGAATTCTGGAAATTTTACCAGAAGTCTGATGCACCGCCTGGCGGCACGGGACTAGCCGCCAGGCGCCAGTACAGTGACGTGGATACTAGTGGTTGTTCTGGTCTAGGAGTGAGTTTTAGGATAATTGGCGTTTGGTCCCTTAGTAAATCAATTTCTAGTTTATCTGTGAGGGGATAGAGTATAGAGATTCCACTACGGTAACGATATTTTTCCTTCTTACTTTATAAGCGAACTTGTGGGTGTATAAATTGGTCGAGAGAGAATGGTAATTAGAAGTTTGGGAAGTACGTTAGATCACGGGATATTCTAGTACTGTCAGAGCCTTAATAACATGCGTGTCAATATGGATTTGGGGAAAATAAGAATGACACCCAACCATTGGTGAGTTCCTTGGCGTGTAATTATTTTATGGAGAGTTGTAGTAGAGAGGGAGAGTGGTAAATGTTCATCTAAGTAAACAGTACCATGCACTGAGCTAGGAGTATAATGGATTGAAGATGGGTGCGAGGGCAAGATGCGAAGAGTATTTGACCAAAACCAGTACTGCATAAGTACTGATACGGCGCCTGGCGACAGAGTTAGGTCCGCCAGGCAGTAGAGAGGCTACAATGGGGTTCTGGTGCAGGAGGTGCCTGGCGGCAAGGGGGTGCCGCTAGGCGATGGCGACGAAAAATCGTGGTCTCTGGAACAGCATCCGCCTGGCGGTGGGAACGGTCCCGCCAGGCAGTAGTTGCAGACTTTGTGATTCATGGGGCGCTTGGCGCCTGGCGGCACGTGTCCCCCGCCAGGCGGTCTGGAAGCTGGCAGCGCTTGGCGGCACGTGTCCCCCGCCAGGCGATTTATACTGCTGCAGCTTTGGGTTTTGATTATGAACTTGTGATCTACAGTGTGTCTAGTGATGCTTTAAGGGTGAGATTGTTGAGTTGTGGCTTGGAATGTATCCCATGAGTGGTGGCTCGGGATAGGGGTTAAGCACGTGGTATTCCTTGAGTTGTGGCTCGGAATAGCATCTCTTGAGTTGTGGCTCGAGATGGCGGATGAACACGAGGAACCCTTGAGTTGTGGCTTGGGTTGGCGAGTGTTGCCGGTGTGAGTGTGCTTGTTGTGGCCAGTACGGATGGGTCTAGAGAGATTGCCCTCCTCAGTTGTTGGCTGACGAGTTTGGTAGTCTTAGGACGATACAGACTATGTTCGTATACGGGAACTCTACCTGGCGTTACGGTGTATGATCCGTAGCATGTTTTCCCGCACGTGCTCTATCGGTTGTGGCCGATAGGTATGGCAGTAAGTCACCTTGAAGTAATCCTTAGACGTTGTAGAACACGAATAATCTGATTGGGGGTCAGATGGTAGGAATTAAAGAATAGGGCAATATGAGATGTTTATGTTATGTACGATCTCTTGTGTTTATATGTTTATGTTTCTGTAACTTTATATATGTGATTTAATTGTTAAGCTCACCCTATCTGCGTGTGTGTGGCGATGATCGTGTACGCGGTACACGGGAGCAGATTCTGTTGATGCAGGTGGCTCAGGTGACGCTTAGCCGCGGAGAGGGGTTAGACTTGGGAAAATGCTTATGTTTTCTTTATTGCCTTTGAAAATAGTTGTAAATCCTGATGGGTAATTTTATAACATTATGGTTTTGGTATTCATAGACTTTATTCGATGGTTTAATAAAGTTTTTAAATTTTCCCGCGTTTTGGGAAAATGAGGTATTATTAAATACACGTGGTTTTAATTTATTTCTTTTATTTATTTATAAATCAGTAATATCATGACGGGATGTTACACTCGCCTAGGTCTTTTGTGCGAGTTGTCGCTCAGGCGACCAATCTTCGTTTTGAGCGAGGGAATGTCTCGCTTAGGCGAGGAGGTCTCGCCTAAGTGAGAAAGTGCAAAAGGCCATTGTTCCTATTTGTCGAGCTCTCGCCTAGGTGAAAGAAGCTCGCTTGAGCGAGACCTTTCTGCCTGAGTGAGAAGCTAGGCGAGAGAGTTTTTTGTTATGCTTTCCCTCTGTTCTTGGATGTATACCACTTGTTTGGGTTGGATTAGTAGGTTAAAGTATGTTTTGAGTGATGTTGCATATATTGGTTGGTTCATGGATTAAAATTGATGAGTTGGTAGGGTTTGGGCATGGAATATGAACGAAGGTTGGTTATAAAGGTTAGCATGAGATTGGTATGCATGATAAGTATTTACTTTGTTGGTGAAACATGATTTGTATGTGGTTAGGGCGTAATTCCATGATAGTTTCGTGGTGGTGCCTCATTGGTTAGGGCAAAATCCCATGAATCTCTAGGTGAAATCTCATGGTGGTGCCTTAGTTGGTCGGGACATAATTCTATGATCCCTGTTAGTGGGAGTTCATGGTGGTGCACCATTTATATAATTTAGTAAGGATTCAAGGTAAGGATTGCATCCTGACACTCTAAAGAGTTTGTTAGTCTCACATAGAGCATACTGACTCGAGTGGTGAGAGTAGCAGGAGGCCTGGAACCCATTAAGGGCTAACCTTGTGTGGGGGGATGAGACACTGGAACAATTAGCTCGGTAGAGCAGTAAAGATCACCATAAGTGCAAGCATCTGCTGAATTCTGACTAATTATATGTATCCGGATGAGTCGTGTCTGAGTCTTAGTGTATTGTATGCAAGTCATAACATGATTGGTTGACACATGCATCTTGAACTATGAAATTGTATGTAACTATATGATAAACCATTTTTCTACTCTAGCTTACCCTTTTTACTTGTTGTATGTTCTGTGTGTATAGTTTTCTCTCTTGCGATGATCATCAATTTATTGATGTGAGCAGATGCGAGAACTATTTGTGGTCAACAGGGAAATGGTGATTCCACTGCTTAGCCTCTGGGATGGTTTCTGCTTGTCTGAGTTTTATTTCAGGACTATGGCCCTTGTATTATCTTGTCTTGAGTTCTGTTTGAATTACTGTCAATCTCTTACTTCACTTTATAACTAGCATCGTGGGTGTGCCTTAATCCTTTCTTGGTTTCTTCTGGGATAATTGTAAGGAGTAGTATTTATACTCCAGGACCTTGCATATCGTATTATTCTGTGTGACATTTCTTTTAATTAGGATTATTAATTAAATGGGATGTTACAATTTGATCATATTTTACAAAAGTTTAGAAATTAGGAATCCTTTCTAAATTATCAGATATTAATATAAAAAAAATAATACTTTTATTTTGAAATGTCTTTATTTAAATAAGTGTTTAGATATTTTTCATAATATTTTCAAAATATAATTTATTTAAAAAAAAAACTTAACTAAACCATTTAATTTATTAATTTAAATTTGTTTGATTGATAAAAACCAATAATATTTTTACACATTAGTATTCTTAAGTAATTTTTAATTTAATACTAGGGAACATACATAATAAAAAATAATAAAATTAAATATAAATAATTTTTTTAATGTTATATTATAAGTAATTTTTATTTATTTTGTAAATATGTTTTAATTAAAAAAAATTAAATAAAAAACAGTTGAATTTAGACAAACAGTTACGTAAAAATAATATTGATAAAATAATCAGTTTAATTAAAAAAATTATTTGAAATGTACAATTAGAAAACAAACACCAAAATAGAAAATCCCTTTTTTATATAGAAAAAGGTGTTTACAAAATTAAAAATATCTTTTGAGATGTGTAGAATAATGAAATAATGAAATAATGAAATTATTAATTAGTAATGAAAATAAATTAATAAAACCCTTTAAACTGAGAATATATAACTTGTTTAATAAAAACAAAATGAATTTAAAAATTGAATTTTAAACTTTCAATGAATTTTACCGCCATTTATTAAATATTTTGATGGTGTTTTTTGACAAAAAAAATATATTTTTGAATTTATGTCCAATATGGTATAAGGGGTAGTGCATGATAATCCTCAAGAGCTTATATATATAGTGAGTGGAATATGAAACTTTCATCTCACCAGCAAAAAATAAAAATAAAAAATCAAACTGAGAAATAAAATTGTGTTGAAATGGCTTCTCGCTTCTGTTGTCATCCTTTTCTCTTCGGTGTTTTGTTCGTTGCTCTAGTTCTCACAGCAGGTAACTGGAAAAAACAAATTAATTTCATTTTCTCGGTTCTTTATTTTTCTTTTTTTGTTTTTCTAAAATGAAAGCAGATATAAATGAATAGATTGTTATGAAATTTATGGTGAAATTGATAATGTTACGGTGGTCTGAACGCAGGAACAGGAACAGTAGCAGGAAGCGGCGGCGTAGCAAAAGGAGTTGTCTGCATCAAGAATTGCTTTCCAGATTGCTATTATGATTGTTTAAGAAAGGGGTTTGTGGAGGGTTTCTGTGTGCGAAAAGGAGCTGATTCTTCCTGTTGTTGCAAATGATACCCCTGTGCGTATTTTATTAAACCTTAATAAATTTAGTCTTTTCTATATATATTTCTTTACTTTTATACTCTTTTATTTGCATTTGGAATATTATTTAAGAGTTTTAAGTTTAAGATCAAATTCTAAAATCATCATTTAAACAGATAAATGACGAGAGAGTAAAAGGTTTGAAAATTATATAAAACAAATGGAACTTGAAATAATTTAAAAGATCATAAAATAAAGAAAATAAATAAATTGAATATATATATATATATATATATATATATATATATATATATGGTTGGAACAAATCACACTTGAGTTAATTTATTTCCTCATCGGTATTCTCATATCATCAATTTTTTACCTTATAACATGATAAATTAGATACAAGTTCTTAATTTTGTAAACTATTTTTTATTTCTTTATAAAATATAATCATTATAACATCAATGATTGTTTTGTATTTAATGTCTATTGGACAAAATATTTTATTTACCTCATAATTTCGATCTGGTACTGTATTATATTTTTGAAGTATTTCCTTTAATAACTGAAATAATTTTGTGAAGTTTTTATCACGCTATCAATTTAATTTAATGGCTAATTCATCAAACCTTAACACGGTTGCTTATCGCATTACACACTGTTGCTTATATAATTAAATTTTTGTATTGTCACAGCCAAAATTGGAGGAGACAACAAATAAAATTCTATAATAAAATATAAAAGATTCGACACCATAATTTATCAAAAGAAAATCATTAAAAAATTTAAAATGAAAATAGTACGTGAAAATTGGATTCAATCTAAAATCTTGTTATGATTACGTGTGAAGAAAATATTAACTCCCTTTGATTATAAGACAGTTTTTTTAATTAGGTTTGTAATTTTTAATTATCAAACAATTACAATACTTAATTTTAAAAATTTAAAAATTTATATATAAAAATTTAAATTATCAAGTGAAACCAAGATTCAACCAGAAAATTAATTATTTTCAGCATATTTTAATTATGAAGCAAGTTCTAAAGTTAACATGATAATTAATTATTTTAAAGACTTTTTTAGTTACAATTTTGATATAAATAAAAATATTAGTTTATTTAAAAAATATGGGGAGTCAAATATTAATGTAGATGAAAGTATGAAAATTGAAACAAAGGGTTAAAATAAATAAGCCCATTCCAAAAATAAATAAAAAATAATATAAGGGTACAAGTAGTAAAAGGTCGTTAAGTCTAATGGTTACAAAGCGGGACAGATGAAACCCTAGTAAACCGCAGAGAAGATTGACATTTTGAGTCTGGGGGGCTTCTCCCTACACCTCCAATAATATCTTCAGTACCCCAAAACTAATTTTATTCCTATGTTTACCCATGGTAAAAATGAAGAGTAACTGGATGTCTTTTTTTACCGCGTCTCTGCACCCCAAAAGCACAGTCTCCTTCATCTTCTTGAATATCTCATCAGCATCTTGTGGCACAGGCTCTTGAGCATTTGGATTGGAATCTGACCACTTTGCTTCTTCAGATTGCTTGTTTGCAGCAGCCTCTGACTGATTAACTGCTTTATCATCAAAAGCAAGCTTGAATTTCTCAAGGAAATTGTGTCCTGATTGCCCCAAATCCTTATTTGTTTCTGCCACATTCATGCCCTGAAATGCAAGATCAATTTTGGAAGATTTATTTGAGTTGTCCAAAGCACCAGGCGCACCATGGCTGTCATCAAATCTTGGAGGAAAGGAACCTCTACCAGATTCTCGGAAACGTGGAGGAGGCTGATTAATTGGCTTCCCACCTCTCAAAGGCCTACTTGGAATTGAATCTGACAATCCCTGTTCAACATTATATGCCTCATGGATTTTCTTGCCACCATTGTCTTCAAAACTTGAGTCCGACTGTTGACGAAGAAAATCATCACGTTCCCCAGTAGAATGTTTGCTTCTACCACTGAAATCATCGGTAAAGCTAAAACGGAATTCAAACCCTTTTTTTTTTTAAGGAAACGGAATTTGGAATCCGTTTCCCACAGACCTGAAACGAAATTCCAAATCCGTTTCTGTATTTTTTTTTTAAAGGAAACGGAATTTGGAATCCGTTTCCCACAAAGCTGAAACGGAATTCCAAATCCGTTTCTGTTTTTTTTTTTATTGAAACGGAATATGTATTCCGTTTGGTGTTTTTTTTGGTTTTCCATTGGAGAGGTGGAGAGAAGAGTATTAATGATTGAATTTGAATTGGTAAAGGAACACATAGTGGGGTGTGTATGATTGATGGTTTAGGGTTTGTGCATGGGAGAGAGAGATTTGGGAGACGGAAGACACATTCCGTTTCATTTTTATTTATTTTTAGGGAAACGGATTGTGTACTCCGTGTCGGAGGAAGGTGAAGTCTATATATCAGAAACGACATACAGTTTCCATTTCATAAATTTGTGAATACGATTCGGAAACGGCATACACTTTCCATTTCAAAAATTGTGAAAAGGA
Organism: Vigna unguiculata; assembly: GCF_037176805.1. NCBI lineage: Eukaryota > Viridiplantae > Streptophyta > Magnoliopsida > Fabales > Fabaceae > Vigna > Vigna unguiculata. Next base: position 13,897,130 of record NC_140796.1, read on the forward strand.
TTCCTCTTCCCAGAGAAAAAGAAAATCCTTATTAAATTAACAAAGGTAGCATCCCAGAACCAGCTACGAACATGAGAGTAAGGTTTAAAATTAATGGGGTGGGGTGTAATTTTAGCATGGAAAAATCAAAATGCATGTGAAACGGATTACAGAATACGTTTCATAGTATTATGAAACGGAATCTGTATTCCGTTTCATAAAAAAATTTGCAAATTTTTTTATGAAACGGATTACAGATTCCGTTTCATAATACTGTGAAACGGATTCTGTAATCCGTTTCATAAAAAAATTTGCAAATTTTTTTATGAAACGGATTACAGAATCCGTTTCACAGTATTATGAAACGGAATCTGTAATCCGTTTCATAAAATACAGATTCTGTTTCATAATACTGTGAAACGGATTCTGTAATCCGTTTCATAAAAAAATTTGCAAATTTTTTTATGAAACGGAATACAGATTCCGTTTCACAGGTTTATGAAACGGAATCTGTATTCCATTTCGCATACATTATGATTTTTTTATGAAACGGCTTTTGTATTTCACAGAAGCATGCAAACAGAAAAACAAAAAATTTAACCTGGAAGGCTAACCTGATGATGGAAACTACCACTTAGAGAAGATAACGGAGTTCCTTGCAACCACCTTCCTTCAAAGAACGACACAACCTTCGATCACAAGAAGCACAAAAGTAAAGACAGTGAGTGAAGAGAGTGAGTCAGAGAATAAATAACATTCCTTAGAAAAGAATAAAGGAAAGTCATACAAACCAGGACCACGAACCAGAGACAATGAAGGAATGACAGAGAAATTATAAGGGACCACGAAGCACAGAACTTTGAGGGACCACGAAGTACAGAGAATGAGAGAAAAATTTTAAATGAATGTCGGGGTGGAGAAGAAACGAAACGGAGCCGAAGAAATAACGTTTGGGGGTGCAGGAGTTGGTGACGCAGTAAATGAAATTTACTGCGTCAAACGCACTTTCACCCACTCTCTCACTGCTAATCAATAAGGGAATAAGAGACATTTTGGGGGTACAGAAGAATCTTTTGGGGTGCAGGGAGAAGGCCCCTTGAGTCTGTTGATTGAACTGCTGAAGCCCAACCCAGTCCATTAACTTACCTTTAATAAAAGCATATTAGCTTCAAAACAAGGTTTCATCTTCTTTCTCACACACTATAATCACCATAATATATATATATATATATATATATATATATATATATATATATATATATATATATATATATATATATATTTTGTGATTATATTAAATTAAAAATTAATTAACAATACTGATGAGTAAAAACATTCTTATTTTTTATACCAATTATTAAATTTAAATTAATAAATAAACTATTAATTATTCAAAAAGTAAACTATATTTAACAATTTTTTTAACATTCATTTAAATAAGGATATGAAACATATATTTAACAATTCTTTTTAACAATCAGAAACTTTTTTTAGGTTAGAATTAATAATTCATATTATTATACACTTAAGTTTGAAGTGTTTAAAATTTATTTCTTTTTTATTACTTAAATTCAGAATAATATTAACTTTTATATCCAACTATGATTAATTTATATTAACATAAATAAAAATAAGTTTTTATTTTGAATTGTCTTTATTTAAGTGTTTATATATATTATAACAAAATTTGTTAAACATATTTATTCTTACAATAAGTAGCTAATATTACTTAATTTATTAATTTAAATTTGACTAAATGATAAAAATAATAATATTTTTACACACTAATTTATTACTTAATTTTTAATTTAATATGTTCAAAAAAATTAAAAATTTATTTAGAATAGTTATTAATTACAATATATATTAAGTAAATTAATGAAGAAAAAAAGAAACGTATTATCATTCTTCACTAATTTCCTCAAAATACTTAAATAAATCCTCTTAAAGTGGAAAATATATGAATATTGTTTATTAAATAACTTTTGTGGCGTTTTTTTGACCAAAACCACATTTTTGAATTTATGTCCAATAAGGTATAATGAATAGTGCATAATAATCCTGAATAGCCTTTATAAATAATGAGTACATATGAAACTTTTATCTCATCGGAGAAAAAACTATCAAACTAAAAAAAAAAAGAATTATTTGGAAATGGCTTCTCGCTTCTGTCATCCTTTTCTCTTCAGTGTTCTATTTGTTGCTGTGGTTCTCACAACAGGTAATTAGTAAAAACAATACTTTCATTTCTCTAATTTAGTATCTACCATATAATGCGTGTGAAGATAATATTTATTTAATATTTCCAGTTTTATTTTATTTTTCTCTTGAATGAAGGAAAATCACATACATAAATCCATGTGAAGTTTGATATAATTTTTATGATGAAATTTCATAATAATTTTATGGTGATTTCTCGATACAGGAGGAGCAGTAGCAGAAGCAGCAACAAGAATGGTAAATGCGAATCTTCATTGCATCGGTCCATGCACTGGAAATGGTTGCAACAAAGTTTGCACAGCAAAGGGGTTTAAGAGTGGTTTCTGTAACGAACAAAAATTTTTATATCAATGTTGTTGTGTATGATTGATTTTAAAATCTAATAAAAATTGTTTCAATTATTTTTTTTATTGTATATTATTTGTTTTAGATCGTTTTATTTAAATTTGAAATGTTATTTAAGAGATTCAAATGTAAGATAAAAAGAAATTGAAAATTATAAAAGACAAATGGAATATTATTGTAAGATAATTTTTTGGGTTTCTTATTGGGAATAATTGTTATGCCCCACCTCACTTGCTTTCTTTTTTCCTTTCATTCTCCCTCTCTTTACATTCTCTTATTTGTCTTCCCTATAAACTATTCCATTTGTTTTTTGTTTTTTTTTTTTTGGAATTTGATCATATTTTACAAAAGTTGAGGTATTAGGAATCATTTCTAACTGATCGGATATTAAGATAAAAAATAATAGTTTTTATTTTGAAATGTATTTATTTAAACAAGTGTTTACATATATTGTATACATTTATTTTAAATATAATTTATTTTTAAAAGCGTAACTAAACTATTTTATTTATTAACTTAAGTTTGTCCGATTGATAAAAACGAAAAATATTTTTACACATTTGATAATTTTTAATTTAATATGTTCACAAAAATTAATAATATATTTTGAAACGTGTAGAATAATCATTAATTACAATCTTAATGAAATAATGGAATTATTAATTAGTAATGAAAACAATTAAAGAAAACCTTTAAACTGAAAACATAAAACTTGTTTAATAAAAACAAATGAATTTAAAAAAAAAATGAAACTTTCAACGATTTATACAGACCATTTATTAAATATTTTGGTTGTGTTTTTTTTACCAAAATTTTATTTTTGAATTTATGTCCAATAAGGTATAAGAGTATGTGCATGATAATCCTCAAGGACAAAAAATCAAATTGAGAAATAAAATTTTCTTCACATGGCTTCTTGCTTCTGTCATGTTTTCCTCATCGGTGTTTTGTTCGTTGTCATGTGATTCTGTGGAATATTACATAAATTTTAAAAAAAATTATTATAAATTTTAATTATTTTCTTTTATAATTTTGTAACGTCCCAATTTAGTAAAATAATTTTAATTTATAGAACGTCTCAGGTTTAAAGTATAAAATAGAGCACCTACATAAAGTATATTAGAATTAACCTTTTACAGTTATCCCAATTTATACTGAAATGGAGGTCCAAAGACACAACTACAAAATAATAGTACACAAGAAGGAATGATCAACAATGAGCGATAAAGGAGCTAGGAAGCCTAACTACATCGCAGCCTCCCCGACAACATCATGATCACCAAGAGTCTCCACATCTGCTCACACCAAGGATTTGGTGATCATCGCAGAAGGAAAAAGCCAAAAAAGAGAACAAAAACAAAGATAAAGGGTAAGCTAGAGTAAAATATTTAACATGTTATTGAGCAAGCAAATTATAAAACAAGTTATAGACAAGCAAAGCAGTAAGCACCCAAAACATGTGAAAGCAAACAATTAAAGGACTCTCCAACTCAATATCCAGATCATACTCTTGATATAGAATTTTAAAGGAAGTATGCACCTGTGCTGGTTTCTAAACTCTGTAGAGTCTAGACGCATGGTTATCACCCAACCACACACATGGTTAATCCTCTAATGTCTTGGGCCCAATATGTCCTAAGACTAGGACCTCCTGCCACTTTCACCACATAAATCATTCTGCTCTATGTGAGCGTGAACGATTATTAGAATTCAGGATACCTTCCTTTATCTAGACATCTCCTATATGAAGGTATACACTAACCACCATCACCAAGAGTTTTCCTTGAAACTCTTTTACCAACAATTTCCACATGCCATCTCAATCATTCAAGTCTCATGCCAATCCACCACCAACCAAACAAGTCATGTTTTCCATTTTATACTCAACATAACAAGATTTCATTTAATCTCATACTTTATAAATGCATACCATGACATACATATATCACAAAATAGTATTTATCCCAAATAAGTGAGTGTCAACATTTAAGTACCTGCAATTTCATACAATCAAGCACAACACACAACCATAATTCTTACACCAAAATTCCTAAGAAAATTTATTATCACAAAACCAAAATCACTGCGGTAATGCGTGACACATTTCTCAAGCTATAGACATCTAATCGATGATCCAACTGGTCATACCACAAAATTATGTTATGAACCAAATTTCCAAATTTGAGCTCAATCCAAATTTTACTAAAACTGCACATATCAGAAAAAGACATAGTCGCCCAGCGACCACCCGACGCTTACAGAATACGAAAAATAACGTCAAATATCATAGTTTCATGAATATTTGAACCCCTAACTTGGAAATACACCAAAAACTAACGTTTTTCCCAATCTTGTCTCATATTCCACAAAACACTAATCACATACAATAGAAATAACGTGAAACTCTAACTTCCCTTACCTTAATGAGACTTAGCTAAACGAAAACGAACTTTAAGGAAGAGCACCACAACTCCATGAACAAATTAAGGAGCTGGAATATATCGACATCTGAATCAAAACAAAGTTACAAGAACGAACCCTATGCAGGGCCACCACAACACAGCTGGAAAAAGGAAGGTTGATGTCTATTTACATGGAGATATAAGCTCAGGCAGCTCTGAAAAGGGACGACTCACTAGCTTAGGAAGGCAAAAGTTGGTGCCCTAATAGAGCTTTGTAGCACTACAAGGGAGGGGGGAGAAACGATTCTTTGTAAAAAGTGGCAGAATGAAGAATAAGTGATTGTGAGAAAGTCTTGGGGGTTTCAAAGTGGGCTGAACTTGGGCCCTTGAAAAGGCCAAGCCCAACCCCTCCTTAGGACAGAGTGTAAAATAGAAAAAAAAATGGTCTCACAAATTTTATATGATATTTTTTAAGTAATTTTTTATTTATTTCATTCTTAATATTTTAAAATCACTTAAAAAATATATCTCATGTTATTTTATAAAGAAAATTGTTAAAAGACAATAGAAGGCGAAATGAAAGATGATCAATAAATAAAGTTTTAGAAAGTCATGCTCATCAAAATTATAGATTATGGTGTACGAATTTTTTCACGCTTCTCCCTCTTGATTTTTTTTCCAAAAGAGCATTGTTCGCTCCTTCTTTTACCTGCATAGCACACTATGCCTTAAATTTACATGAATAGCATTGTTTTTATTTTAGTTGGGAATTCGGTCCTCCAGGAGCCAAATTCCAATCTTTAATGTTTTATTTTTTTTTTGAATTCCAAGTCAGAATTCAGTCCCATGGATCTGAATTCTGAACTTGGTTTCGTATTTTTTTTTTGTTTTTTTTTAAATAAATTAGAATTAATATTTTTTAATTTTTTTAATAAAATATATATAAGAGTTATTTTTTGTTTTCTTTTTGTAAAAAATGTTACATTAAAGGTTAAATATTTTTTTTTAAATAGATCTAGTATTGTGTTTTAGTTATTTTAGGTATTATTTGAAAGAAAAAAAATAATATTTTTTTCTTTTTGAATTTGTTGATTTAAAAATAGATTTTGTATTGTGTAGTAATTTATTTTATGTGTAATTTGAAAATATAAAAGTCAATTTAATTTTTTTTTATAATTTGTGTAATATTAATTATTTTTAATAGATGTTTATAAATATTGAAATTACAGTTATCTTTTAATTTTTGATAATTTTAAAAAATTGTATATTACTTTGAAAATTTGTAAAAAATATTTTAAAAATGATGGAAATAAGTAAAATAATTTGAAAGCATTTCATTATTGTATTTTAAATAATTTTGTCATTTGTTTTTGGTTTATGTAAAATAAGTAACAATAAAAGATAATAAGAAAATATGTACCATTAAATTGAATCAAGTACAAATTTATTGAACACAATTAAAAGTACAACATAAACTAAGTGATTTGATGTAGATCATCTAAATGCAGGGTTATTAGGACAATGATTTCTTGTGTGTCCTTCAGTTCTATAATAGGAACACTTTTTTTATTGTCTTCCTTCCTTAATGTCCATCTCAATCCTAATTCTACTTGATTTAGGACGATCCCTCTCGCTCCTTTTTGTGGCAGGATGAGGCCAAACTTGTGGCCCTTGGTATGGTGGCCAATATTCTTCATGTCTTAACTCACCAAATAAATTGTCATATACTTTCATGATGACATCCAACCTATAATGGGGACTTATGTACATGCTGAAGTGGTGATGTGCATGCTTGCAAGCTGCAATAACATGTGAACATGGTAGATGTATTTTTTGAAACTTTCCACAATCGCACCACCTTTCATCTAATCTGACTACAAATTTTCCTACAGGACATACTTCTCTAGGATTGACCATCTCCTCCACTCTGAATCTTGTGGTATTTCTATCAAATTCAAGGATGTGGTGCATGTTTGACTTGGAGTCTGCATCTTGTAAGAAGTTGGTCGCATATTTAAAGTACACATGATCAGCACTGACCATTGCAGTTATTTGCGTACTTTTTTTGTGAAGTATGTGTTGCACCTGGTGTACGTGGCCAATACTATGGATGAAATTGGCAAATTTCTTGTCTTCTTCAGGACAAAATTTATTGCTTCAGCCAAATTCGTTGTTACGTGACCCCACCTTCTTCCTTGATCATATGCAAGACACCACTGCTCCCTTGGAATTTGGTCTACCCAAGCTACTGCTTTTGGGTTGTCTTCTTTAATGATGTTGTAGTAGTAGTTACAACGTGACTCCGTCAATGCGTACGCTACAAATATAATTATAAGAAGAAATTATTTTCTAATAATGGGTGTGAAAAATTAACAGCCAAAAAAATGAAAAAGACAAATTTACATGTAATAACTTACCCATGTTGACGAGGTCCTTTTTCAAAGTTGTATTCTTGAATCTTTTTGTAAAATTTTGTGCAATGTGTCGAATACAAAACACCTACACGCAGTTCCCTTCAGTCTAGCCACTACTGGGTCAGTTGAATGTTGCACTGATTGAATTGTGGCGGTTTGACATTAAGCATAAATTTTGTTGAGGCGTAATGTGTGTCCTTAGGTTTTTAAGGAAAAAAAACCAAGCTTCGGCGGTTTCACCCTCTACTATAGCAAATGCAATGGGAAAAATATTATTTCTCCCATCTTGTGCAACAGTTACTAGAAGGGTGCCTCCATACCTTCCGTAAAGGAAGGTTCCGTCCACTTGCACTATTGGTTTGCAAAATGGGAAGCCATCAATGCATGGTTTGAATGTCCAGAACACTCTTCGAAAGTGTTATTGGTTTTCTAGGACCTCCTCCCCATTTGTAATTGGACTGGTTTTCAACTTGTATACAAACCCAGACAAATAAGTTTGCATGGCTTGTAGTAGGCACAACAATCGGTTGTAAGACTGTTCCCAATTTCCGTACACATCTTCAATTGCTTGTTGTTTTGCCAACCATGCCTTTTTGTAGGTTGTGTTATCTCTCATAGAGGTCTGGATGAAAGAAATTATTGTTGCAATTGGTGTGGATGGGTCTGACTCTACCATTTGTCTTACATGTTGAGATATTATTCTTGAGCCCAAGTGCCTGTGGTCTTGTGTTATGAGTTGTGTGGCACATGTGTGCACACCTTCAACCTTTCTAATTTCTCACACTTGGTCCCTTGTACGTAATATTGCTTGACATTTCCAAGGACACACGTGTTGCACACATTGCACCTTCAACCTTGTTGTGTTTGAGTGTGTGGTTTTGTAGGTGTAATGGTTTGTTATGTGGTACCTATTTAAAGCATCTAGAAGTTGTTCCTTTGTTTGGAACCTCATTCCTTGGGTCAGTGTACCAACATCGTACTCAAAGTTGTCATGCAACATTGTGTGGTGGTCTGGTTGTATTCTTCATATAATTCGAAGTGTTATGGTGGGTTAATGGGGACATGTGTTTGAGGGTGAGGGTGTTGTTGTTGTATGGTGTGGACATCTAGATTTTGGTCATGGTCATCATGTTGATCAAAAAGTATATTGTCCTCATCTTCGCTAAATACGTCTAAGGATGTTGTAGGTAGACCTAAGTTTTCAACTTCTACAATAGTTGGAGGTGAGAACCTTTGGGTGTTGTGATGTGCAGGAGTTTGAAAAATATTTGAGGTAGACAGACTAGTTAGTAGTTTGGTATATGACTGTATATCATTTCCCCAATCCCCTAGGTAGGTAGTGTTAAGGTCAAATAGTTGTTGTTGTGGTTCAGTGTTTGGATGTGGATTATGCACATCAAAATGTGTTAAAGAAATATTTTTAGAAGGTCTCGTACATGAGTTGTAGGTGGTGCAGAGTTCAATGGATGTAACAGTTAGGGCCTGTATCATGTTGAAAGCACCATCCAAGTCGTCATCATCTTGGATTTGAGTGGTTGTGTATGTCACATGTTGGCCACAAACTTTAGTCGGAAATTTAAAGTGAATAAATGGAACTTCATCCCTTGGATCTCTATTTGCCTTGTCCATTATTATGCGAATAAGTTTGGACAAGCTGAAACCTTTATGGATGTGAATCATGATTGCCTTTGCAGATGCAAAGTAGACACCAGTTTGAGCGTCATTGGCGATTTCTCCATCGTCATATACACAGACAAACATGGACCCTTCCATCTGAGGTTGTGGTTGAACCTGACTTTTGATGATTTTTCAGAGTGAAGAGAAATTGCAAGATTAAGATTGAGTTTCGAAAGTGATAGTAGTCTTTTATACCAAAATTAAAGTTATCATGTCACTTTCTATTATGTGAACATGTGACTTACACGATAGTTAATGTTATCATGTGAGTGACACGAACTTTTAAGTACTCATGTGATTGACATTTTTTCTTATGTACCCATGTGAATGGCATGAATTATTATGCAGCAATATTACTGGCACGAATTATTATGCAGCCATGTGACTGGCACGACCTCTAATGTTAACATGTGACTTGACTACATTTTATAAGAGATTAGCATTTGACCACCCCCATTTTGTAAGTTCAAATTCATTGAAATTAAAAGTTGCATAAAAATTTGATTAAGAAGAACGTCATAAATAAAAATTCATACTTTAAATAAGAAAATATAAACTTCAATCTAAGTTGAGGGACATATTGAAGTTATTAGAAAAATCAAAATAAACTTCGTCAAGGATTGCGTTGTTATGTCTTGCTGTAATAAAGGCCATTATCCCAACTAGAAGATGACATGCTTTCGTCGTTCCCAAGTAAAAAATGGACTCAACATCGTCATCTCCACACATCGTACAAGATCGGTAGTGTGTAATGCCGCCCAATATGAAGATCGATAACCTGTAACGTAAGTCTACTTCATAGTCGTGCAATGTTGCACCATTGAATTCCTTGAGGATTGCCTGCTTAAGTTGGGACAACGTCATAGTATTTGTTATGGTCACCCATGACGTGTTGGAGCTAATGAATTTATCGGAATAGTTATTTTCAAGATAGATGCTGCCATTAAAGTACACCAACACAATGAATGTTGTAGATGTCATTGGGGGATAGGAGTTTGCACTGACTTGATTAGATTGATGAATGAATTGATCAAGGGCATTATTTATAGCCTGGATGGCTCAATGTGGGTTATAACAATGACAATTTTTGTTTGTTTATGTTAACGGTTTAGATTCAAAGTAGAATAATCGAACGCACAAGATTTAAATCCACTTTGTAGAAAAACCTTGGATTTTTTCATAGTGGTTTGTGATGTTGTGATTTTCCCTATGTGTTGCAACTTTAATTATTTGGCATGTGATATGTCAAGTTAAAAATAAAAGCACTGCACTTGATGAGTGGTAGGCTTTAGTCAATGTTATCACGTGATACCAACATCACAGGCACAATTGATATACACACTGTACGATGAATGTCAATCAAGCTTTATCCCACTTTACTTTGTCACGTGAACCCACTTTAATGCAGGGTTCAAGATTTTTTTTTAACTATCAAGTAACCAATTCGCTTATAAATTATTAGGTCGTTCAGTTCACAACCATAACTGCTTATTACCAAAACAAAGATGGTGATCTATCACGAGAATCACATTCATAATAGTTTTCTTGTTGCTCTTAACTACGAAGGTCGTATTAATTGTGCTTTTTATGTGTCGACTACTATGAATTTACAGATGTTGAAAGAATAAATTGCAAGTTATCATTATTACAGTCAGGGAAGAAGAGTCAAAGATGTATGGTTTCACAAGCCCGTGTTAGGACGTTGAGACCAGTATGAAACAATTAAGATCCTTACAGATGATGATGTTCGCGACATGGTTGCCTTCTTCCTTCCATTCCCACATGATCTCCCAATGAAGCTTTTAGTGATCTTACATCCTCCTGAAGGTGACAACTTGGATGCAACAAACTCAGCTGCAGGCAATAATGTCGATGACTAAAGCTTAGTTCTTTAAGTGTTTATGGAAGTCTGAATAGCGTGTTTAGTAATCTTTATGATAAGTAGTTAATTTGCATTAATGACTTTAGTGTGTGCAATGTAATAAAGTATTTTTGTTTACAAAAATGATATTCGGACAAATTTTTTTGACTTGTTTTTTACAATATGGATGTCAGATAATGGAAATAGTATGATGGAAAATTTGTTTAAGAGACTAAACTTTGTGATCACAATACCATATTTAATTTTTTTTAAATATGCACGTACAGTCCAGAATTTACAACAGTACTTCCCACATATTAATTCTTTACTCCCCACTTACGGATGAGTTGAGGATTTTGACAATTTTGAAGCACTAGAAACACGTTTGATGGTGGATATTCAGTGTTTAGGTTATGGAAATTGAATGAAGGAAAATGTGTGTCAATCCCTGCATTGTGTGATGACAACACGATATTTGAATTTTTCAAAAAGATGCAGTTCAAAATCTACAACACTACTCCCCACATATTAATACTTGACTCCCCATGTATGGATGAGTTGAGGATTCTGACAATTGTTAAGTACGACAAGAACCCCTGTTAGTAAATGGAAATTGTAAGATGAAAAATTTATGTAACGAACTGAATTATGTGATCGTAATAGCATTTTTATTTATTTTTTAAAATCTGCAACCTCAAAACATAATTTTCAACTTCAGTCCCCACATATTAATGGTTGACTCCCTACTTATGAATGACTTACAGATTTTGATAATTTTAAAGAGCCATAAAGACCCACGATGGTCAATATTTAGTGTTTTAGTCATGAAAATTTGAAGATATAAAATTTGAGTAATTGACTGCATTGCGTGATCATAAGACGATTATTGACTTTTTTTAAAATCTTCAACCTCGGAACATAATTTTCAACTTCACTCCCCATATATTAATGGTAGACTCCCCACTTACGGATGACTTGCAGATTTTGATAATTTGAAAAAGCCACAAACACCCACAATGGTGACTATTCAATGTTTATGTAATGGACATTGTATGATGCAATATTTGTGTAACTGACTGCATTTTTTTATCATTCTCCATCCCTTGTAATCCATCCTAGCACCAAAAAATGTAACATTTGGGTTAAATAAAATTTATCTTCACATGAATAAAATTTATTGGTATTCACGAATTTTTTGATCTATGAGCCCGAATTCTGAAAATGTGTGTGCACCGTGTAGTCACCTTCATACAAGCTTTAGTCGCCATCATGTTGTTCAAATAACATGTAAGATTAAGTTTGAAAAGGTCTTTGCACATGATAGATTGTCAGATTCACATTAATGACCATTGACATGACAATGCACCAACCTCAATCTAAGGGATGTCATTCCTTTGAGTAATCCAACGGCTAAGTTTTCCCTCATGAAGTCTTGCATTGTCTATAAATGTTTAATTTTTTTGTTTTCAATTCTTGCTATCGAAAGAAACCTACAAAGACTGAAAAAAAATGTTGCTATAGAGACAACAAGAGCATAGGGCTGTATACATTTCTTCTCGGGTATGTCAACTTCATTTCTTATTAACACACCTAAGTTTTTATGTAATCACATATTTTACTTCTTTGTTTAGGACACAGAAGGGAGCATTGTGTCGACTTACTGTCACTCCATGCTTGAACCTCATCCAAGTATTATGCCTATAATATAAGAAGTAGGGTTTGGCGGTGTGGCTAAATTGCGACATCTAAAGGTTGACCATGGTTTAGTGACTGCCTTGATAGAAAGGTGGAGGCCTAAAGCACACACATTTCATTTTCCAACTGAAGAATACACCATAACCTCGCAAGATGTCTCACTTCAATTGGGGATTCCTGTCGATGAACCCCTTATCATTGGTCCAACTATGTTGGACTGGGACGAGATGTGTGATACCTTATTAGGTATAATACCGGTTAAGGAAGAATCGATTATTGGTTCTATGATCAAACTAAAATGGTTAAGGGATAATTTGTTGCCTATAGATGAAAATTTCAGTATTGAGGTCATTCATGCACATGCTAGAGCTTATATATTAGGACTTATTGGAGGGGTTTTAATTCTCGATAAGACTGGGAATAAAGTACATTTAATGTACTTGAACTATTTGACTAATCTTCGAAGAACCAGGAGATATAGTTAGGGTTCAGCGTGTTTGGTTGTGTTGTATAGGGAGATGTGCAGAGCAACAGATGGACATGTGAGGACTATGGGTGGATGTGCTTCGTTGTTACAATCATGGGTATGATTTTGGATGCCCTTTATTGCACCCATTTCAAGAGTTCCACCAAATTTTCTGCTAGTTTGCCAATGGAGCGACGGTCGAGTACTGAACTACAAAAATGTCCCCCACAATGATTTATGCGGATACCAGGCAAGGATAGATCACATGCAGCAAAATCAGGTAACATTTACCATTTCTATATCGATAAATGGTTGTAAATGAATGACTAACATTTTCAATTTTTGTTGTAGTTTATTTGGGTTCCTTATGAGGGTTTGGGCTCTATTATTGATGTTGAAGCATATTAGGACCAAGCAATATGGATGTCATGCACAACTTTAATTTATTTTGCCATTGTGGAGTGGCACCAGTCACACAGGGTGAAGTTACAATTTCGGTTATCACAAGAGATCCCTGAAGAACCCAACAACCTTGATCATCTACATAAATTAGACATTAGGGGGAGACAAGATAAGAACTGGGTTACTAGACATGCACAATGGATAGAGGTTTGGAATAACCGGTGTGACCTAACGTTGAATGGATTACCGATGCTTAGGCCACTTCAACACACAATGGAGTACATGTCATGGTACATTTCAAACTCATTTTTGTATTTGTCAGTTCCACAAATGTTATATGATCCTAGAATGCATCGTGCATCAACATCAGCAAATGTCTCTCCACCACAACAAACTAGGCATGACTTCAACACTGCACCTCCACCATCAGGTATGGAGGGAATAAAGAATTCAATTTCTTCAAAGTTAGAACTAGGCATACGAAGTATGTTTGCAACTTATGATGAAACACCACCTTCTGCACAACCGTGGTTGCGTAAATATCCTCAAAGTCCAAATTTCTTAGAAGGATTGGATCAGCCTCAAGAAGGCTTAGTTTACTACGTCCACAATCCATATGCAAAAGCATCATCATCTGCTGCGCATGATGATCATCAACATGAGGATGAACATGAACCACAGCCTTCACACGTAGAAGAACCTAGACCTGAAGTGCGTAGGAGGAATCCCACTAGAAACAAGCGTCGACCACGGTGTGGAACTAGACACCACTACAGTGATTAAAAGGACAAAGATGTAGTTTAATATTTTATTACATATGAAATAGGTCGTGTTTATGTGTTTGTAAGAGTTTACCGTGTTTAACACAATTTCGAAGATCAACAATGGAAAAACTTAATAATTCCAAATGCTTCATTGCTAAATAGCGAACAACAATTTCTTTAGATAAACTCAACAAGTTCAATGATCTTAAAGACCAATGTTACAACATACAAAAAATGAACTAAATAGGTACAAAGTTGTCACACTTCTCAACTTTCATGAAGTTAACATAAAAAGATATTGTCGTCGTAGGGACCATCATTGAGTGCCACTGAATGGCATGTTGAAGATATTCGTCATTCCTTACAAAAAGGAACTCATCAATGCCTTCCGCAACAAATTTAGGAGGGACATGGTACCACAAATGGCTTAGTGGGGGCTCAGATGGTCCCATCAAATGACTTCTCATGATGATGCGCATATGGTTAAGAGTAACCTCATTTGGAAGTCTACATAGGGAGAACCTTCCATCTTCAAAATCAATAGCAGCATTAAAGGAATTATATGCATTCAACTCCTCAAATAAAAGCATTTTTACTTATTATACTAGAGCACTCCACAACTTTCAAACTAAGGAACCACAACCTTAAATATAACTGACTATCTTCACCTGGATAGCGTGCCAAGAAACATATTTACTCTCACTACTGTAAAAGCTGGCGCATCTTTGAAATAAAGGGTCTCAGTTGCACCTTCTAATTATGACAAGACTTATCAACTTTATTGGGAGGTGCCAAAGCTGATTTATTATATTACTCTTCTAAAAGGTAATAGATACTTCAAATGGGATAACGTGCCAATTCAGAAATTTACTTTGACCATTGTAAAAGCTTACGCATATTTCAAATAATTGGCCTCACTTGCACCTTCTAATTATGACAAGACTTCTCAACTTTTTTGGGAGGTGCCAAAGCTGATGTATTATATTACTCTTCTAAAAGGTAATAGATACTTCAATTGGGATAACGTGCCAATTCAGAAATTTACTTTCACCACTGTAAAAGCTGACGCATATTTCAAATAATTGGCCTCACTTGCACCTTCTAATTATGACAAGACTTGTCAACTTTATTGGGAGGTGTCAAAGATGATTTATTATAGCACTCTTGTAAAAGGTGAAAAATACTCCAATTGGGATAATGTGCCCATTCAGAAATTTACTTTCACCACTATAAAAGTTGACGCATATTTGAAATAAATGGCCTAACTTGGACCTTCTAATTATGACAACACTTGTCAACTTTATTGGGAGGTGCCAAAGCTGATTTAGTATATCACTATTATAAAAGGTGACAGATACTTCAATTGGGATAACGTGCCAATTAAGAAATTTAATTTGACCATTGTAAAAGCTGACACATATTTAAAATAAATGGCCTCACTTGCACCTTCTAATTATGACAACACTTGTCAACTTTATTGGGATGTGCCAAGGCTGATATTTAATTTAGAAATTTACTCTCACCTTGCAATTTGGACAAGACTTGTCAATGCTATTAGGATAGTGTGCGAATAAAGATACATAATTTTACCACTTCATAAAGATACATAATTCAGAAATTTACTCTCACCCTGCAATTTGGTCATACACATTAGACCAAAATATTCATCACCACTCCCCATTATTCTACTTTATACTCACCACTTATGGAATGATTCATGCATGGTACATTATGTACATAAAAAATTTAGCGAGTATGACAACATTCACTACTGGGTTATGTGGACGGTGGACCTTTTTGAAATTGTGCTAATACTGATATTGTTTGTAAGTGAGGAGTACAGAGGTAGTAAGTGGGAAGTTGTGATGACTATTTTGGTCTTCATTACCTAATTTTTATATAAAAATCAAATTTCATTATGAACATAATATCCTCACACTAACCTTAACATAGTACAAATTCATTTCCATGACCATGACATTAAATGATGGGTAATGTGGCCACGTGGGTTTTTTAGAATTTTCGAGTCACACTATGTTCGAAATTGAGGAGTGAAGAACAATTAAGTGGAAAGTTATGTTGGATATTTTGGTCATTAGTACCAGTTTTTGTTTCATATTTTGAGTTACTACAACCGATAATAAAAAAATTTACAATAACTCTCCATTTAATCCAACACGGCTCCCCACATACCATTTACGTTACTTATGGGATAATTTGTAATGTTCACCATCCAAATAAGCTACTATTCAATTTGGTCTTCATGGAAATAATTTACTTTTGTTGTTCATAACTCAAGATCAAAATGTCTATTGTAACTCCCCACTTAATCCATCATTAGTCCTTACCTACCTCATTCATTAGTTATGAGACCTTTTTTCCATTATCCCCATCCAATTAACATTTAGTAGTCCTAAAAATATTATTGTGCTATCATATGATTACAATGAACATTTTTCTCTTGACTCTCAAGTTTTATATTTTCCATTTTTATACTTTTCATTGAATTACTGCAACTGATGTTCAAAATAATAAGAATAACTCACAACTTAATCCAACAATACTCCCCACATACCTCATACATACTTTAAGGGACATCTTTTCATTACACCATTCAAAAAAGCTGCTTTTCAATTTCGTGGTAATGAAAATAGTTTTTTTCTATGATACAGTGACAACGAACATTTTGTCTTAACACTCAAGTTTCATATTTTAAATTAAAAAAACAAACTGTTAGCGATGTTCATAATATTAAGAAAAACTCCCCACTTATTCCAGCATTACTCCCCACATAAAGAATGCACAATGAAATGAAAGTCCACGAAGGAAAGATTCCAAACACAACACTCAATTACTCCTATTAAAAAAAATTAATACTACACAAATTATAAAAAAAAATTAAATTGACGTTTATATTTTCAAATTACACATAAAAAAACTTACTACACAATACAAAATCTATTTTTAAATCAACAAATTCAAAAAAAAAAATGTTATTTTTTATCTTTCAAATAATACCTAAAATAACTAAAAACACAATACTAGATCTATTTTAAAAAATATATATTTAACCTTTAATGTAACATTTTTTACAAAAAGAAAACAAAAAATAACTCTTATATATATTTTATTAAAAAATTTAAAAATATTAATTCTAATTTATTTTAAAAAACGAAAAAAAATAAAAAACCAAGTTCAGAATTCAGATCCCTATGACCAAATTCTGACTTGAAATTGAAAAAAAAAATAAAACATTACAGATTGGAATTCGGCTCTCGGAGGACCGAATTCCCAACTAAAATAAAAATAATGTTATCCATGTAAATTTAAGGCAAAGTGTACTATGCAAGTAAAAAAAAAAAAAGGAGCGAACAGTGCTCTTTTGAAAAAAAAATCTCTCCCTCTTATTCAGTTTTTTTTTTCTTTCTCTTTCCAAATCTTCTTCTCCTTCTTCTTTAAAATTTCTCTTGCACACTTTATTTCTTTTAGAATCTATTCACACTTCACAATATTTTTTTATGATTTAATCATTAATTTTGATGAGACCAATCGAGAAAAGTAATTCTATAAACTTATTTAGTTATATTTAAACATCTTGTTGTAGGTCCATAGATTTTGAGTAAGTGTGTATTTTAGCTAAATCTTTAAATGGAGGAGTAAAGAACTTTAGCTAAGGGAAGTTATTTATATTTTTTTTTATTTTATAAAATCATAGGATAAATACTTGTATCCAAAGATAATCTTGGTTACTAGATTTTTTATTTCTATGTAAAGATTGTGGTTGGTTGGAAAAAAGTTTGAACAATTGAATTTACAACACATAATTTAATTTTATCCATGAAAATTTGTTGTAGACAAAATTAAAGTTTGTGGGTAAAAAAAAAAATTAGTTGCATACAAAAATTTTGTAGGTAAGCATGGTGGGCTTTAACAGAAATTTTTAAAATGAAACTTTACCTACAAAATTTGACGTGGAAAATAAATACATAAAAAATATTATAAAAATTTAAAAAGTGATTTTAAAAGACGTTACCTAGGAAAAAACTTATATGTAAAAATTATATTTTTTTATTAAAAATAGATATAATTACTGATTTGGTCCTCTAATTTTTTGATTTAATTCAATTTGGTCTTCATATTTTATAAATAAATTAGTACCCAGATTATCTAAAACGGTTTAATTTGGTTTTCTATGTTAGGTTGGAGTTAACACCCTGTCCATACAGGACATGTGTCAGACCCTGAAATTTTGTAATTTTTTTTTTAATTTTTAATTTTTTTTTTGAAAATTTATAATCTACCACGTGTCAGGTTACGGTCGTGTCACGTGGCAATTTACGGTTATGACACGTGGTAGTGGTAAAATTTGTTTTTAATTTAGTCTTCTATTTTAAATTTTTGGTTTAATTTACTACCCATATTTTTTAAAATGATATAATTTTGTCATTTACAATTTGAGACCAAATTAGTAAATAAGTTTAATTATAACTTTTATATATATATATATATATATATATATATATATATATATATATATATATATATATATATTAAAATATTTGTTTTGAATTTATACATCAAATCACTACACCTAAATATTCAAATTATTTTATTTTTTATGTGTAAAAAATTTCTAGTGTAAAAGATTATAAAGGTAAAAATGTAAAAAATAAAATAATTTGAATATATAGGTGAAGTGATTTGATGTATATATTAAAAAAATTTATTATAATATGTATATATAAGTTGTAATTAAGTTTATTTACTAATTTGGTTTTAAATTAGAAAGAACAAAATTAGATCATTTTAAAAATAAAGAATTGGAGCACTACATTGAACCAAAAATTTTAATAGAGGACTAAATTGAAAACAGGTTTTACCACTATCACGTGTGATGACTGTAAAGTGGCGGAAGAATGAAGGGACCAGGGGGAGCCACGGCTCCCCCAACCATTTTCTTTTTAACTTTTTTTTCTATATATTTAAAAAATAATATTTATAAATTATTATTTTAGTTATATTAATTAATTTTTATTTTATTTTATTTCTATATATTTTAAAAAATATATTTATATATTATTACTTTATTTATATATTATTACCTTATTTATATTAATTTAGTTTGAAAAATATTTTTTAAAATTTAAAAATCACATTTTTTCTCTATTATAATTTTTATACTTTTTTATTTGGTTTCTCTCTTTCGTGTCTCCATCTCTTTCTCTCGTTTTATTTCCATCTCAATTTTCACCATCAATTTCTTATTATTTTCAAAATCTAATTGCACTACGACAAAATTGAAGAGTTAAGGAACATTTTGCACCGAATAATTTCTTCTTTTGAGTAAGTTGATCTTTTCCTTTTTATTTTTGAAGCAATATGTTTCTCTCTTGTATGTGACTTTTCTACGCTCTAGGCATATCTATCTGTTAGAGATCATAAAATCATGCTTTAATTGTTGATCAAACTCTTCTTAGTGTAGATAGAGCTATTTTAGGTTTTGAAGGTTTGTAAGGGAAGAACAAGATTAGGAATTAAGGGAAGCTAATCATTTAGAAGTTATTAGTTTTCTTAAAATATTGAGTCTTGCTTTTAAGATTTAATTTGGGGTATTCATAATTTTACTTTTTGTAAATAGGTGAGAGGTGAAAAAATTATATTAGAAAAATTATGATAAAGAGTAAAAGAATTGATTCTTTTTTCAAGAGGAAGGCTTGTGATGAAGATGAAAAAAATGCATCTACGTCATCTAAGATTGAGAAACTTCATGAGGATTCAAATATTGAAGAAAACGAAAAATAACTCTCTAAGGTTCCTAAAGTTACATATAATGAATTTGAAAATACTTTAGAACGTGATCCGGGAAAACGTCTTCAATTTTGGCAATACCCACAAAATCAAATTGATGAGGTACGAAGGGCTTATCTAAAATGGGGTCCATATCAAATGCGTCTAGAAAATTATCCATTGTTTGGTAAAGATGATCATTCAAGAATATTTCAGTACACATGGTTTAACTTATTTCCTTCATGGTTAGAGTATTCGCCATTAAAAGATGCTGCATATTGCTTACCGTGCTATCTTTATAGTAAAAAATCAAGCGGATGACCTGGGTCAGATGTTTTCATTGTTACAGGTAATTGAGTTTATTTTCATTGAATTCTAATTTGCAATAAGTTTATTGTCATCAACATGTTTTAACTTTTTGAATATTATTTTATAGGTTTTAAAAATTGGAGGAAAGTTAATAATTGGAGGCTGAATTTTTAGCAAGCACTATGATAATGTATATTGAAAGGGATATTGCAACTAGCTTCAGCTCTGATTCAATTATTGAAGATTTTAAGTCATTGAAAGAGCGTAAAGGAGCACTCTGATTAAAGGTAACTTTTGTTTTTTTTTATATATATTATTGTTGATGATAAACTTTATGTTACTTTTTCATATATATTATTGTTATATTGTTTAGATTCTATTGTCATGAGTGCTTATTTTGAATAACAAAATCATGTAAAGAAAATATTTTTTTAATTAAATTAATTAATTTTTTTAATTAAAATATATATATATATATATATATATATATATAACAAATATAATTTGGCTCCCCTAAAATTTTTGGTCAAGTTCCGCCACTGGTAAAGTATCACGTGGCACGACAATAACCTAACACCTAGGGATGTCAAAAATATCCGTACCCGCGGGTATCCGCGGATAAAATCCGCAATGGGTAGAAAATAGATATTAAAAATGGATACCCGCTACTCGTAGGTATGGGTATTTTTGATACCCGCATGTTAACAGGGCGGGTACGGGTATCATAGTATCCGTACCCGTGGATACTTGTACCCGCTAAACTTTAATTTACAAAAAATACCCTTATATATATATATATATATATATTAGTAAAAGGCATTCTGATCTAACATTTTATAAGCTGCACATCTTATCTTCTTTTGTCTTCATTCTTCCAGCTTCAAGTATTGGTACGTTGTCTTCTTCCAAGTACACCCCCTTCCTTGAAATTGGGCATATACACCAAACTCTATATAGACAGTGACGTTTATGGTATGCTTATTGTCAAATGATGGAATCAAAATAAGAATATTTGACACATGGCAGTTGGAGTTTATTATTTGATTATTTGTCAGGAATCGGAGAAAGTGAGCTTGTTGATCAAAACACTAATTAAAGAATTTTCATTATATTGAACGTCATTTTATATTTCTTTTTATAATTATTTGGACTTGTATGGACTTGAGTTTGTTTGAACTTTGTTTAAAATTTATGACAGTAATGTATTTTATTTTATTTGAATTTATGATTAAATATTTATTTTGTAAATACCCGCGAGTACCCCTAGGATACCCGCAGATATGAAAAAAATAGACGGGTACCTGCATAACGGATACCCGACTGATATGGGTACGAGTACGAGGCGAATATTTATCCAGTGGATAGGTACGGGAGAGCTACTACCCGTACCCTACCCGCCCCGTTGACATCTCTACTAACACCTGACAGATTATAAATTTTTAGAAAAAAAAATTAAAAAAATTAAAAAATTTCACTACTTGACACGTGTCCTATACGGACACGGTGTTAACTCCAACCTAAATTGAAAACATATTAAAATATTTGTTTTGAATTTATACATCAAATCACTATACCTAAATATTCAAATTATTTTATTTTTTATAAGTGTAAAAAATTATAAAGGTAAAAATGTAAAAAATAAAATAATTTGAGTATGTAGGTGAAGTGATTTGATGTATATATTAAAAAAAATTATTTTGATATGTATATATAAGTTGTAATTAAGTTTATTTACTAATTTGATCTTAATTTGGAAAGGACAAAATTGGATCATTTTAAAGAATTGGGTACTAGAGTGAACCAAAAATTTTAATAAAGGACTAAATTGAAAACAAGTTTTACTATTGTCACATGTCATGACTGTAAAGTGTCACGTGGCACAACAATAATCTGACACCTGACAGATTATAAATTTTTGGAAAAAAAATTAAAAAAAGTAAAAAAAGTAAAATAAAAAATAAAAAATTTCACGACTGGATACGTGTCCTGTACAGACACGGTGTTAACTCCAACCTAACAAAGATTACCAAATTGAACTCTTTTAAATAATTGGGATACTAAACTGAACCAACCAAAAATATGGGATCAAATTAAAATAAACCAAAAAATTAAAGGATCAAATTAGTAATTATACCTATTTTTAATAAAAAAATATATAATTTTTACGTACAAAAATCTTTTCGTAAGTAACTTTTTTTAAAACCATTTTTATAATAATTTTTATGTATTTATTTTCCACGTAAAATTGTGTAGGTAAAGTTTCGTTTTAAAAATTTCTGTTAAAGTCCACCATGCTTACCTACAAAATTTTGGTATGCAACTATTTTTTTGTTACCCACAAACTTTAATTTTGTCTACAACAAATTTTTATGGATAAAATTAAATTATGTATTGTAAGTTCAATTGTTCAAACTTTATTCCTACGATATTTTGGCTCAAGTGAAATATTTATTATCTTCTAATATAATAATTAGAAAAAGGAGAGATAGTAAAGGGGATTTTCATTATCATCATGGCTATAAATGAATCACATCGTTTGTCAATAGTAGAGTCAATATAAACGCTGTGCTCCGAGTTTAGTATCTAGGGTTCCAACTTCTTTTTTTCTTCCTCGTCGTTCACGTCTTCTTCTGCCATGGCTACTACTGAAGCAGATGTGAAAGTGTCATTGAAACTTATCGTGAATAAAGAAATCAAAAAAGTCTTATTTGCCGAAGCTAAGAAAGACTTCGTAGATATCTTATGTAGCTTCTTAACCCTACCTTTAGGAACCATCGCCAGACTTGTGGAAAACGAGTCCAACATGGGTCCACTTCCAATAGGTTCTCTGAATTCACTCTATCACAGTGTGGCTGCTCTTGACAGCAGGTGTCTGTGGGCACAGGAAAATAAGGAAATGGTATTGCGTCCCAGGAACACAGCCCAAGATTTTTGCAAAACTCTTAAGATTAACATTGATGACACTCACCACACAAAAAGATTTTTCTCCACCGGATCTTTCTTTAAATGTTCAGAGAATGAATTTAATGGATTTGTGAATGATGCTACAACTTTTGTCATCACTGATGATCTGATTCTAATGCCAAAATCTGTGGACCGTACAAGATTGGCTCAACTGCAGGATTTAGGAATCGAAGGTCCCATTTCATTGAAGGAAATGACAGTGAAAGTGACCAAGAAAAAGGTTCTTCTTTTACATCTAATTTCCCTAAAACACTCCTTCTTATTAATTCTATTTTTGTTCTTATATTCATGATATCAATATTTTGTGTAGGTACTGGATTTGTTGAAGTGTTCTCTCCTTTCCAAATCATGTTTGACGGTGCTTTTACAAAAGAAGCCACGCATTCAGAGGCCAACCTTTCTCTCACACAGTGTTGAGAACACTAGTGGCATCAAATTCAATTTGAAGCTATTTATAAGAAAATCAGATGGAAAAGTTTTGTATGCTCAAGGGGGCAACGAAATTGCAAACATGCTTTTAAGTTTTCTGACGTTTCCTTTGGGAGGAGTTGTGCGTAAGTTGGAAGGAAATAGTTGTGTGGGTAGCATTGATGCATTATACAATAGCATAGTTGATATGAATGAAAACTATTTCATGTCAAAATCAGCGAAGAACAGGCTTGTTGATCCTTACTTGCTCCTATTGATGTCACTGATTAGTTTTGAAACATCGAAAACTAATGACGGTAATGAGAAGGAACCCAGGATGTTTGTTGTTACCGATGATTTGGTCGTAACACAGTCATCTCCTACTTCAGATTTAAATTTAGATTCTTCTTCCCTTGATCTGAAAGAAAAGGTTGTCGCCATTGGGCTCGTGGAGGTAATTGTATATGTTGTTTTATTTCTATTTTTGTGTTTTGAACTTTAGATTCTTCCATTTTTATCATGGTTTCTCATAGTATAGTTGTTTTGATGCAGTGTCTTAATATATTGAAAGCATCGTTGTCGTCCACATCTGCTCTCACAATTGGTCTCGCTCACTTGTTACCTGAATTTATTGGATGTTCATCAGACATCGCGTGTTCACCAGACATTGCGTGTTCACCAGACATTGCGTGTTCATCAGAAGGATCAGACAGTGCGTGTTCATCAGACGGTGGGTATTCATCATACGATGCGTGTTCATCAGACGATGCGGATTCATTCGTGTTAATCTGAGGATTAGGTCTTGTTATTAGATCTTATGGTTGTTAATTGTTATTGTGGTTAAACAATATGCGTTTAGTTAGGAGTTTGTTAGATTGGTTTTGCTGATTTTATTCCCTTAATTGTTATTTTTTGGTATCTTTTTGGATCTATTATCAATTTGTAATAAATTTAAAGTAATTGAATAAAAAAATAAAATCTACTCTAGTATTTAATCAATCTGTTATATCGTGTAGTTAAATTGTTGTTTGAAAAGTTGTTAGTTTTAGTTTTGTTGACACTGAGCAATAGATGTGAATATGTATATCTTCTCATTCAAGTTTAACAGACATCACATTATAGGTTATTCAAGTTTTAATTCTCTTATAAGTTAGATACTCCTTATAAATTTTTAAAAACTATTAGTATAAATTTTTAAAAACTATTAGGACAAATAAATTTTTGGAATCTTGGAATTTTTTTTTCTCAATTAAAATGTTTACTATTTTCACAACAATACTTCAAATTTTATAAAATTACAAAAATCATTTTTATTTTCTATTCTATTTTAATAGTCCTTAATAATTTGGAAAATATTACACTAATTTTACACATTTTACAAAAATAATAGACTTAGATGACTGTTTTGTATTATTATGATGAAAAAAAGTATTAGATAAAATTCGATTACACGTGACATATACAGATACATAATTTCCTCAGGATAATCAGTATTAGAATAAATCAAATATATTAAAAGGAAAAATACAAAATACAAAATATGTTTAGTAAAACGTCGTAATATGTTTAAAAACAATAATAATAATGTATATAGTCTAAAATAAAACTTTTATTCACAATAACAATAATGCAATATGTTTCATATTTTTTATGAAATAAAAAATAATCAAATTATTATTATAGTTATAAAAGTAAATATAACTGGTTTCAATATCTTTATTATAAATAATTTATTTTAATTTTAAAAAATAATTAAATTTGAAAAAAAAAACAGACAAATAAAAAATATCAATTTTAAAAATTAGACATTTAAAAGATAAAATAACTATTTTAATTTAAAAAAAATCCTCATTTAAAGGATACAAATAACAAATAAATACGATATCAAAATAAAGAATGCTTTTATATAATAGTAAAAAATATATCAATATTTACTTTAAATATGTACTAGTAAAAATAATATTATGATAATACTGTTTTAAAAAAAATTATAAATTATTAAAAAAATGTCAAATTTTAAAATAAAAAAGTCAATTTATAATAATGCTGCTTTCTTTTTTTATTAATTTTATTACTACGAGAAAACATATATTTACCATAAACTAATGCTAACAAGCAAAGTTGATGCTAAATAATTCATAATTTTATATTTGTGTTGCACGCATATGATTCTAAAAACTAATTCGTTAACACCGATCTTTAAGGACAACTCTAATTATTATTGGCTTAGTTAACATTAATTTATCATTAATTTTTAAATTATTTTTTTACTAAAGCAATTTAGTGTCAACACTAGTGTATTTTTGTTTTAAAATTTATGTAATTTAGAGTCGACTTGAACAATGCTAATAACACTAAATTCAAAAAGAAAATTTGGTATACTATTTCCAAATTCCACAAACATAAACGAAAAAAAAAAATATAACGGGTGAAAGAGATGAATGTGTATAAGAGAGATGAATATTGATGGAAGAAACCAGTATGAAGAAAGGGGATGAGGAGAGGAATGCACATGAAGGAGAAGAAGAGAAGAATACGAACAAGACGAGGGAAAAAAATGTAAATGAATGTGTGTTGATGAAAAAGATGAGTGTGGTCGAAGGAGATGAATGTAGATGAATGGTATGAGTGTGAGAATATTTATGAATATAAATGAAAAAGATGATTGTGATGAGATTTATATAAAAAGGGAGAGAATAAATTTGTAAGTGAGGAGATTTGTCATCTTTAAACACGAACCATTATATTAAAAGTAATTTATAGTTCATATTTAATATGAAGAACACACATGAATTCAAAATATATAACTTAGAATTTAAGATTTAGGATTTAAGGTTGACACTAACTTAACTAAATATAAATATTAAACAAAAATGAAATTAACATCTGCTCAACTCATACTAACCTTATTTATTTCAGACTTTTTTTTATAGTTAGCATTCACTAATTCAACACCAACTTAAACAAATAAAATATAAAAAATAAGATTAACATCATGTAGGTGTACACTAACTTTATTTACTTTAGATTTCTTTTTTATTATTTTAGTATCTATTTAGTCGACACTAACTTAAATACAAAAAATATTAAAACTAATTATAAATATTTCAAAAAAATAAGGTTCGTTTCCACAAAGTACATACTAACATTATTCATTTAAGTTTTTCTTTAATTATTAACATCCACTTAGCCAATACAAAGTTAAATTAACAAAATATTAAAAATAAATAAGATTAGAATCTACTAAATCGTTACTAACCTTATTTATTTTAATTTTTTTTTTTATATTTAGTGTCCATTTAAGTAACACTAACTTAAGTAAATAAAATATTAAAACTAAATAAGGTTACTAGTTTCTAAATCGACACTAACTTTTTTTTTTATATTTATTGTTTGTTTAAACAATGTTAAATTAAATAAATACAAATATTTAACTTCATTTATTTTAATTTTTTTATAGTTAGCGTCCGATTATCCAAAAATGAGGTTACTCACTGGACCCCTTTATTACACACACGCACCCCGCTGTTTGTTTTGGGTTAGGCCATGTTTTAATTTTTTTTCACCTGCCCATTACACTACACACACACCCCACCATTACTCATACACCTCTACATTTTTTGTTCTAGTTTTACTCCTCTTTATATTCAAACCTTATATTTTACACATGCACCTAGTTTTTCTATCACCTTTTAAGTTTTGGTTTTTATTTTACCTTTTACAAGTTTTAATTTTTCCACCTCACTTACTTTTTGACATTCCATTTTTCAAACATGCACAATTTTTCTTAGAAATAATAAATTGTTAAAAAATTATTAAAAATGTGAAATGAAAAAATAAGTTTCTTTTTCTTATTTTTTTTTATATTAGTTCGGTTACTCATGTTACTTTTCTTTAGCTCAAAGAAACTCCTTTCGACCGAAGCAACAAATATTGAAATTCTTAACATTATTTAATACGTTATATATGTATTTGGAAAATAACATATTATTTTTATATAATTAAGAAGGTCAATAGGTTTATCATTTTCTAAACCTATAATTTCTCTTAAGATATTTAATTCATAAAATAAATTAAATTCATCAATATCCAACAAATTATCACGTTTTAAAGATTTTTCAAGATTTAAACATTTTTCTTTCAAAAATGTACAATCTAGTGACTTTAATGTTTTAACACCAAATAGAAAACCAAAAATATTTTTATATATGTTTTTCATCCCTTCACTTAGTGAAAATTGGAATTAGTCCCTCTTCAAACTTTAGCCTAATTTAGTCTCCCAAACACTTATCTTTATGGTTTAACGTAGTTTTTCATAATAAAGTACGGTGATGACTCTAAAACTTTATGTTTTTAGAATATATTTTTTATTTGTCGTCCCATTGCAATTTCAATTGTGATAGATTTTATTAGGGTATCATCTGGCGATTAATCCCACAACTTATAACTCATTTTCTCATTTTTTTTAGTGTTGTGTCAATATTCTTCCCCCAATATGAATGTCAGAATGATCCCTTTGGTTTCTCATCAATTTTAGTGAATTACAAAGCAAAAGTGGTGTTGAATATTGATGTTGATTGAGTTTTTTGTTGAATTTGTTATTTGTGATATTTGTGTGTTTGTGTAAGCATTCATCCTTTGAGATATATAAGTTTAGTCAATTGGTTTTATCTAGGGTCAATTTTGAATTGAACGTATTGGAGGAAACCCAACTAAGGAGGAAACTTCATGGTTGACCAACTTGATTGGAGTTGGAGCAACACTTAGTTTTTCTATATAAATATAACATACCTCTATTATTAGCATGTTGATTTTGTACATCATTTTAGAGAGAAACTCAATAGAGTTCTTAGGCATATATTAGGACATCTATAGAAAGTGATGGAAGGAGAATAGTTATTTCATGTACTTGCTTTAAAGATCATTATGAGTAGCTAACTTAATTGGGATTGAATGTAACTTCCCTAAACTCTTTAATGTGCACTTGATTCAATATATATCTCGTTTTTGTTTTATGTGTTGGGTATTTAATTTGCTTTATTTATTTGATGACTTGGTCAATCATCATACTTCATCAGCATAAATGGAGTGAGAATTGGTTTAGCGTTATTAGATCCAATCAAATCCCCTAATGCTTAGTATATACCAAAAATGGATTTACGGATTTAGTTGATTTAAATAGTCTTATTCATTAATGTAAGGGTCACTCCACCACAGTGAAGAATCAAATTATGTTTGATACCCTTAGGTTCTAAGACTATAGAAATGAGGTTAGAATTATTTTTAAGAGTACTTCATTTTCTAGATCACTAAAATAAAATATAATTTATAGATAATCAATGGTAGTGCAATTGATTGAAAGAAGTCAAGTTCAATCTCAACACCTTAATAAACATAATTTATCGTTATAATTATTCAAACTTTTATTTAAAAATGTCAAACATTTATCACTTTTTCATAACAAACTTGAATATATTATAGATTACTATTTTATCATACTAAATCCTTATGGATACGACCTTGTTGTATTACAATTGAATAATGCACTTGTTACATAATTTACACCCTTAACTGGGCGTCAAAAATACTCACTAATGTTGCGTTATCCCCATTATATAAATCATTATTTCCTAATCTAATTTAAAAAATAAAAAATTACAAGGAAAATTCAAAATTCCATTCACTGTCAATATCATATAAAAATCAAATAACCTCAACTCATTTATTAATTAATTCCAAACAATATTAATGAAAATTTTAATTAGTATAATGAAAACACTTAAATAACACCCTACATTTAATTAAAAAATAAAAATTATAAGAAAATTCAAAATTACGTTCACTCTCAAGATCATATAAAAAAAACAAATAACCTCAACTCATTTATTAGTTATTTAAAATATATTAATGAAATTATTAATTAGTAATGAAAATACTTAAATAACACCATGAAAATACGAACCTTTTTAGTAAAAACAAAAGAATTTAAAAATTAACTTTTGAAGTATCAATGTGTTAAACAAATCATTAATTAAATAACTTTTGTGGGTTTTTTTTTGACCAAAAGTTTATTTATTTTCTTTTATATCCAATAACGCAGAGGTAGTGCATGATACATCCCTAGGGATGTCAAAAAAATCCATACCCATGAGTATCCGCGAATAAAATCTGCAACGGATAAAAAATGGATATTGTAAATGGATACCCGCAAGTAATGGGTATGAGTATGAGTATTTATAATATCCATATATTAACAGGGCGGGTACAGGTATCATAGTATTTGTACCTGTGGATATCCGTACCCGCTATACTCTAATTTAAATAAAAATAAATAAATAAAACATGATTAAAATATTAACATGTTGATTTTGAATGAATTATTTTTTTATCAATTAGTTTAAAAAAAAATTTCTTTGTAAATTGTCATTCAACACTATTTAAATGGGTTATTTGGACTTTATTTGAAATTTATGAATGTTATGTATTCTATTTTATTTGAATTTAAGATTAAAATATGTTGTTAAATTTTTTTTTTTTTTTGTAAATAGTTGCGGGTACCCATGAATATCCGTTAATATTAAAAAATTATGCGAGTACCTGAATAACGGTCCGCATAACGGATACTCAATACGGGTGAACAAATATTTATCTCGTAAGTAGGGTACGAGAGAGCTACTACCCGTACCCTACCCGTTTTGTTTCCTATGCATCACCAATTGCCTTTATATACAATGAGTAGAATATGAAACATTCATCTCATCAGAAAAATAAGAATCTCTTGAAATGGCTTCTCGCTTCTATCATCCTTTTCTCTTCAGTGTTTTGTTCGTTGCTTTGGTTTTGATATCAGGTAATTGTATTTGAAAAAATACATTATTTTCATTTCTCCAATTTATTATCTAGCATATAATCAGTGGGAAAGTGTTTTTTTTTTCATTTCTAGTTTTTTTTTTTCTGAAATGAATTTTATTGTGAAATTTGATATAATTTTAAGACGAAATTTCATATAATTTTATGGTGATATTAACTCAGGAGAAGTAGCAGTGGTAGAAGCAGCAAAAGGAATGATAGATGACCTTAAGTGCTTAGGGGCTTGCACTCCATCTTGCAAGGTCGATTGCCAAGCAAAGGGGTTTATGAATGGTTACTGTATCCAACAAGGATCTCTCTTGCAATGTTGTTGTCTATGATTAATTTATGCTATACCTATGCTATTTTATAAAATTTTAATAAAATGAGTGTTTCAGTTAAGTTTTTATATTATATAATTATTTGTCTTTACGTTGTTTTATTCAAATTTGGAGTATTATTTAAGAGATTTAAATTTAAGATAAAAAAATTTGAAATGATCGTTTAAACGAATAAATGATATGTGCAAGAGTAAAAAATTTGAAAATTATAAAAAGCAAGTGGAATCTACTAAGCAAGGGAATCAATCGGATTTGATGATTATATGAAAGATCATAAAAATGAAAAATAAATAATTTGATTTTATGTATATCAAAAGGTATATTAAAAAGTAAAATATTTACATAAAAAATAAGAAGATAAAGATATTAATACAACCGTAAAATTAATAATATGTTGATATCAAATTTTATAAAAAAAAAGTGAATTGCAATGAAAAAAATATTAAATAACTTATATTTAATATATATATATATATGTATACACACATTTTATCACTTTTAAATAATTTTGCTTATCCTAATCCTATATTCTTAATGATTTTGCTTGTCGTAATCCTTTATTCTTAAGGATTTTGTTTACACTCATCCTATATTCTTTGATATGCTAATATATTTAGGTTTTGAATATGATGAGATATTATCTTTTTGTTAGTTAATATTGTGTTTGTTCAATATCTTTGATACATAAATGTATGTATGTCGACGAGGTTGTTGCATATTAGATTTTGAAAGAAAGTAAATTCTTATTACTCGTTTATTAAAATATATGTTTATGTACACATTTTTTTTAAGTTAAAAATTTATTTCAATATGTTATTCTTGAATGGCTTGTTGTGGTGTGACATACAATGATTGTATTATGTACATGATCAGATATAGGGGTGACAAAAAGGGCTGGATCCAATGGACCAGCCTGTTGGCCTATGTTAAAAGGGATGAATTGGGTTGAAGATTTTAACTTAGTCCATATTGTTATTTAAATCATTAACACCTACAAATTAAGTTTTAATTATTAGTTATAATTAAGGAATTTAACATATAAATGTAATAATTAAAAACATTAACTAATAATTTAAAATTTTAAAAAATATTTTATTTGATTAAATATGCTTTTAATATTAATTTATATGTATATATAAACAAATTTTAAAAATAAAAAATTTGAAAACAAACTAAAAAAGTTTTAAGAAAAATTTAAAAAATAAAAGTAAAAAAATTGATAGACCATCATGGCGGAGCCCGTTAGCCTGCTATGTAAGGAGCGAGTTATGATTATTGGTCAATTTCTGTTGCCGACCAACCTAGCCCGAACGGTTTTTGACAGGCCACGGACGAGTCGGCCTAAACGGGTCGACCTGACCCATTCTACCACCCATAGTCAGATATATGTACAAGTGTAGGAGCAATATCTAAACAAAAAATACATATATTTTTTTTTTAATTTGACTTATCTTTTGTAAATATTTATATTTATGTATATTTTGTGTAAGTGTATGTTGTATTTTTATTAATATAAGTTTGGTATATAGGATGACAACGAGGTGGGGCAGAGACGAGTTTCATCATCCCATACTCATCCCCAAAGAAAAAATTCATCTTCATCCTCATATCCATACACAACGTGTATAACATTTTTATCTCATCCCTACTGAGTAACAAGTATACAACCATACCCATGTTCATACCCATTTTCTTACTATTTGAATATCAATTAATTATTTAAAAAAATCAAGACAAAAAATATCATATTATCAAATATTTAATATCAAAGGAATGTATTCCTGTCTTTTTAATATCAAATGTTTAGAATGAAATTACAATTGTATACATTTCAAATTAGATTTCTAAATAAAATTTCCGAAGAACCAAAATATTTATTAAGTTTGTAATTCTTAATAAAACAAAGTTGATAAAAATTAAAAAATATTTTTAAAAATTATAAAAAAACAACTATCCAAGTTTAATTTTTTTAAATGTCTCTTTACTTCCTTTCTTCAATTTATAATTAATTTTTTTTATACACTAATAAAAAGTATAATTCACCACTCGAACGAAATTGCACAAAGAAAAACTATTAAACAATTAATAATTGAAATTTAGTATAGATCTTTCCTCTTTTGAAACTTCAATCTATTTTGGGATAAATAAGATTCATGACATTGACATTGAGTTACTATATAATAGTAAGTATTGTCTTTGTACAATTGTGATGGTAAATTTACACTTATGAAATGACTTAGAAAATAAAAATAATTATATAAAAATCATTAAAAATAATATTCTACATGATAAAAATAAAAATATTCAAAAGAAGTAGAAGGATTAATTGTGTATTTTGAAAACAATTTGATATACTATCCAATGAAATCTCAGGAAGAAAACAAATGTATAATTAAGTATATGATAAGATGAAAAGTGCCATGAAAATCTAAGAAATTTTTTTCAAATATCAAAGTAGTTGAACAATAGATAATGAAAATTATTTTAACATAACAAAATTTCTTTGTATGAAACAAAAATTAAGGATCACATAAAATAAAAAACATCAATTTTTTTTATTACCTCTTAACTGAAAAGGTTTATATGATTTAACATTTGAAATTACGAGTCAAATATTTTTATGTGCAAAAAAAATTTAAAAAGAAGTAGAAATGTTTAAATGTGAGACACAAAATTATTTGATTAACTATAATTAATAATACACAATTTGAACATAATCACAATATAGGAAAATTACCTTAGAGATGTGAGTGAATTTCATGGATATATAAAAAGTCAAACAATCAAAAGAGAGAAAAAAAATGTATAAGAATAAAGAAAGGTTGTAAAACTAAAAATTAAGATAATATATATATATATATATATATATATATATATATATATATATAATTGTTTTAACCACACAAAAGTTATGATAATAGAAAAATTATCTTATAGATGTAAGTGGATTTCATGAATATAAAAAAAAGTCAAACAATTAAAAGAGAAAAAAATATGTAACGAAAGAAAAATAATTGATAATTATTTGAGTTTTTAAGTTTGATAATTCTTTGATTGTGAAAATTAAATATTCTATTAGAGGTTATTAGATGTTGCCAAATTAATAATATATTCAGAAATATATATATATATATATATATATATATATATATGTATATAGACGTATATATACATATAATTGTTTTAACCACACAAAAGTTATGATAATAGAAAAATTATTTTATAGATGTGAGTGGATTTCATGAATATAAAAAAAGTCAAACAATTAAAAGAGAAAAAATATGTAATGAAAGAAAAATAAATGGTATAAAACTAAAAACTAAGATAATAATATATATATATATATATATATATATATATATATATATATATATATATATGAATACTTAATAATTTAAATTGGGACGAGATGAATATTAAGGTGGGTATTGAAATGGAGATGGTATGTACATACCATCTTTGTAATCATACCGAATTAAAAGATCGAATATTACCATACTCATATTTATGATCAAGTATTATCCATTATTCATAACAATTTATGTTAGAACATGTGGTTTTCATTCAATTCCTAATACCACACGTCACTTAAGCACTAATTATTGTTACTTTGTTTAAGTTTTGAAGACTCTTCATATGACCTATTTACTAGTTAAGTTTTGAAGACTTTTCATATGACCTAATTACGAGTTACATTTTTGAAGACTTTTCATGTGGCTTATTTACAGGTCGAGTTTTGAAGCCTATAAATAACATCTCCATGACTTGAAAAAGAATATAGAAAAACATTTTTAAAGACACACTTTATAATATACACCTGAGTGTATTTTGGTGAGGATTCTTGTTCCCATTCAAGAGCTTTGTACTCTTTTTTTTCATAGTGGAAGTTTGTTCATTATCGTCCTATGATTTTTCCTCTTACATTTAAAAGAAGTTTCCCACGTAAATCCTTGTGTGTTATTTCTTTTGCTCTTTTACTTCTCTTTAATTCCAATTGTCACGATCCTATTCTTTCGCATGCTTCATTACCATAACAAGTGGTATCAGAACTCTTAGTTGGGAATTCCAAAATGTGAGCAAAATTTGACATTGAGAAGTTTGATTAACAAGATTTTTTTTCTATTTGGCGAGTCTAAATGAGGGTCGTTCTAACCCAAAGTGGATTAAAGAAGGCTTTAGATGGAATAGAAAATAAGCCAACTTCCATGACTGAGGAGTAGTGAGAGGAGTTGGATGATCAATCCAACTCTCTTTATCAAAGGAGGTTCTCTATGAAGTAGCAAATGAAAAAATCATTGCTGAATTATGGCTAAAGTTAGAGACTTTATACATGACCAAGAGCCTTGCAAACAAGCTTTGTCTCAAAGAACGCTTATATACCATTCGAATGGTTGAAGGTACTGCTATTCAATCTCATCTTAATGAGTTTAATTCTATCCTCTTGGATCTGGAAAATATTGATATTAAAATTGATGATGAAGATAAAGTTGTTTTGTTGGTTGTCTCTCTACCTTCTACCTACAAACACTTCAAAGAAATTATGTTGTATGGAAATAATGATACCTTATCTTTTAAAGGTGTTAAATATAATTTATTGTCCAAAGAAAAAATTGATTTTGAAGTTCATTCTATGGACAAGTGTGAGGATTTAAGTGTTAGAGGTAGAACTCAAGAAAGATGGAGAACGAGTGACAAAAACTTCATATCCAAGTCTAGGGGACGCAAATCCAACAAATTTTGTCACTATTGCAAGAAACCTGGACACGAGATTTCTATTTTTTTTTATCTTGAAGAAAAAACAAGAAAAACAAGAAAAAGGAAAAGCCACACAATCCCCTAAAGTTGCCAATATTGAAGCTGACTCTGACAGTGACATTACTTTGTTTGTTGTCTCTTCTAATAAGATGAGTAAAACAGAATGGATACTTGATTCTAGATGTACTTTTCATACATGTCCCTATAAGGACTTATTCATTACTTTTGAATTTGTTGGTTGTGGTGTTATCTTGATGGGTAATGATGCCCAATGCAAGATTGCATGAATAAGTACAATTCAGATCAAGATTCATGATGGTGTCGTTAGGACTTTGTCTAATGTTCGCTATATACCCGAATGAAAGCGAAACTTAATTTCTCTTGGCACTCTTGAATCTCTCGAGTGCAAGTACTCAACTGAAGGTGGAGTTCTAAAGGTATCAAAAGGTTCTCTTATTCTCTTGAAAGCTAACCGAATTTGGAAGCCTATATGTCCTGCAAGAGACTATTGTGACAAGTTCAATAGCTATATCATTTTCTATGGCTGAAAATGATGTCACTAAATTATGTCACATGCGCCTAGGCCATATGAGTGAAAAAGGCATGTATCTTCTAAGCAAGTAAGGAAATCTTGGCAAGCATGTCATTGGTAAGCTGGAGTTTTGCAAACATTGTGCTTTCGGGAAACAAAAAAGGGTTAGTTTCTCTATAGCAACTCACAATACAAAAGGTATTCTTGATTATATTCATTTTGATCTTTGGGGGCCTTCTAAAGTTCTTTCCTATGGAGGACGTCATTATATGATGACTATCATTAATGATTTTTCCCGTAAGGTCTGGTTCTATTTTTTGCGACATAAAAATGAGACTTTCCCCACATTCAAGAAGTGGAAAACTCTTGTTGAAACCCAGACAAGGAAGAAAGTAAAGAAGCTCAGAACAGATAATGGATTAGAGTTTTGTAGTGGTGACTTTAATGAGTTATGCACAAATCATGGTATTGATAGACACAAAACCATTCCAAGGAATCCCCAACAAAATGGTGTTGCAAAACGAATGAATATGACTCTATTTGAGAGAGCTCGTTGTATGCTCTCAAATGTTGGGCTATGGCATCAACATGATCTCTGGACCGAGGCAGCATCTACTGCATGCTATTTGGTCAACTGTTCTCCACATTCAGCACTTGACTTCAAAGTTCTAGAAGAGATTTGGTCAAATAATCATGTTGATTATTCTAATTTAAAATTTTTTGAATGTCCTGCATATGACATATTAATAAGGGCAAATTAGCTCCAAGAGCTATTGAGTTCATATTTCTAGGTTATGCATCTGAATTTAAGGGGTATCGTTTATGGTGCTCTGAATCAAAGTCTCAAAAGCTAATTCTTAACAGAGATGTAATTTTAAATGAGGATGCATTATTATCTTCTGGAAAATAGTCTTTTGTGTCTTCTTTTACCAATACGGGTAATATATATGGTACTAATGAGAAGGTGGAGTTTGAATTCAAATATGCAGTTCCTAGTATTGATGTCCCATCTTCCTCTACAAATGAATCCAATATTGATGATCATCATGATGATGGTGAATGTGATGAAGAACCACTTCTCCTATTCAACAACAAGGAGATGATTATTCTATTGCTTGGGACAGAGCTAGAAGACAAATCAGAAAGCCAGCCATATACACTAATGATTATTTAAGTGTCTATGCATTATCAATTGCACAAGAGGTAAATGATGGTGTTGAGCCTGTCAGCTACACTGAAGTTGTTTCTCGTGTTGAGTCTTCTCAGTGGCTAGGGGCTATGTATGAAGAAATTCAAAGTCTTTATAAAAACAATACTTGGACTCTGATAGAACTGCCTAAAGACAAGCGACCATTAAAGTTTAAATGGATCTATAAGACGAAAGATGACATTCCTGGGGTTGAAAATGTAAGAGGCTTTAATCAAAAGGAAGGTATTGACTTTAATGAGATATTCTCACCCGTTGTTCGTCATACTTCCATTCGTGATTTGCTTGCTTTTGTTGCTTTGTTTGATTTGGAGTTAGAGCAGCTAAATGTAAAGACAACATTTTTACATGGAGAGTTGGAAGAAGAAATTTACATGGAAAAACCAGATGGATTTATTGTTCTTGGAAAGGAGCATTTTGTTTGTCGTTTGAAAAAATCTTTATATGGCCTCAAGCAAGCACCCAAACAATGGTACAAGAGGTTTGATTCTTTCATTATTGGGCAAGGTTACTATAGGAGTCATTTTGATGACTGTATTTATTTTCAAACATTCCAAGATGAATCTTTCATATACTTGTTACTATATGTTGATGATATGTTAATTGCATCACAAAACAAGTTCTGTATCAGGAAATTGAAAACTCAACTAAGCAATGAGTTTGAAATGAAAGAATTAGATGCAACAAAGAAAATTTTTGGTATGGAGATTCGTAGGGATCGTCAAGTTGGTAAATTATTTTTATCTCAACAAAGGTATATTGATAAAGTACTTGATAGGTTTAATATGAATGATTGTAAATCTGTTTCTACTCCACTTGCTGCACATTTCAAGTTATCCTCAGATCTTTGCCCAGATACAAAGGAAGATATGAAGTATATGTCACATGTTCCTTATGCTAATGCTATTGGTAGTCTTATGTATGCCATGATATGCACTAGGCCAAACCTTGCATATGCTGTTAGCATGGTAAGTCGGTATATGCATAATCCCGACAAGAAACACTAGAGTGCTGTAAAATGGATTTTTCGATATCTAAAAGGTTCTTCTCATATTGGCTTGGTATTTGACAAAAAATGGCTACAACGGATAATGTTGTAGGATATGTTGACTTGAATTATGCTGATGATCTTGATCAAAGAAGATCTCTCTTAGGTTACATTTTTACCCTCTATAATAGTGCTATCAGTTGGAAAGCTACACTTCAATCTATTGTTGCATTATCTACAATCGAAGCAGAGTATATTTCAGCACAGAGGGAGTGAAGGAGGCTATTTGGCTTCGAGGTTTGGTAAATGAACTTGGTATAAAACAGAAAGTTCTTACTATGTTTTGTGATAGCCAAAGTGTTATTCATTTAACCAAGAATAACTGTTATCACGACAAGACCAAACATCAATATAAAACATCATTTTATTAGAGATCTTGTTGGAAAAATTATGGTTGAAAAAATTCACACTTTTGAGAATCCAACAGACATGCTTACCAAGCCACTTCCAATTTCCAAGTTTGAACATTGTTTGGTCTATACAACACTTGAATGCTCTTCGGGGCTTTATCGGATGATGAACACTTGTAGAATTCGAACCAAGGTGGAGATTGTTAGAATATGTGGTTCTCATTCAATTCCTAATACCATACGTTACTTAAGCACTAATTATTAATTATTACTCTACTTAAGTTTTTAAGACTTTTCACATGGCTTATTTACTATTTAAGTTTTGAAGATTTTTCATATGACCTATTTACGAGTTCAGTTTTTGAAGACTTTTCATGTGATTTATTTACAGGTTCAGTTTTGAAGCCTATAAATAGCATCTCCATGACTTGAAAAAAGAATATAGAAAAACATTTTTAGAGGCACACTTTGTAATATACACCTGAGTGTATTTTGGTGAGGATTCTTGTTCCCATTCAAGATCTTTGTACTCTCTTTTTTTTCATAGTGGAACTTTGTTCATTATCGTTCCGTGAACTTACCTGCATCAGCACTTGCAATCCAGGTTGCAACGATGTTTACAAAATAAGAGGGTTTAAGAGTACTTCCAAAAATATTAAAATAAAGAATATAACTTATAGATAATCAATGATAATGTAGTTGAGTGAAAGAAGTCAAGTTTAATCTTAATGCCTTAATCAACATCAATTATCGTAATTATTATCGAAACTTTTATTTAAAAATGTTAAACATTTATCAGTTTTCTATTACAAACTTAAATAGATTATGGATTACTATTTTCTCAAATAAAATCCCTTTGAATACAACCTTGTGTTGTACTACAATTAAACCAATGAACTTGCTTTATAATTTGTCCCTTAAATGGGGTCAAAAAATATTGACTAATGTTGCATTTACTTCCCATTAATAAATCATTATTTCCTACATTTAATTTAAAAAGTAAAAATTACAATGAAAATTCGAAATTACATTCACTCTCAATATCATATAAAAATCAAATAACCTGAACTCATTTATTAATTAATTCCAAACTTATTATTGAAATTATTAATTAGTAATAGAAATACTTAAATAGCACCATACATTTAATTAGAAAATAAAAATTATATGAAAAATTCAAAATTATGTTCACTCTCATGATCAAATAACCTCAACTCATTTATTAATTAATTACAATCTATATTAATGAAATTATTAATTAGTAATGAAAATACTTAAATAACACCCTAAAAATACGAACCCTTTTTAGTAAAAACAAAAGAATTTACAAATTAACTTTTGAAGTATCAATCTGTTAAACAAATCATTAATTAAATAACTTTTTTGTGGGTTTTTTTGCCAAAAGTTTATTTATTTTCTTTTATCTCCAATAACGTAGAGGTAGTGCATGATACATTGCCCATTGCCTTTATATACAATGAGTAGAACATGAACATTCATCTCATCACAAAAATAAGAATCTATTGAAATGGCTTCTCGCTTCTGTCATCCTTTTCTCTTCAGTGTTTTGTTTGTTACTTTGATTCTGGTATCAGGTAATTGTATTTAAAAAAGACATTATTTTCATTTCTCCAATTTAGTATTTAGCATATAATCAGTGGGAAGGTGTTTTTTCTTTTCATTTCTAGTTTTTTTTCTTAAATAAATTTATTGTGAAATTTTGTATAATTTTAAGACGAGATTTCATATAATTTAATGATGATATTAACTCAGGAGAAGTAGCAGTAGCAGAAGCAGCAAAAGGAACGGTAGATGCTGACCTTAAGTGCTTCGGCGCTTGCACTCCAACTTGCAAGGACGATTGCCAAGGAAAGGGGTTTATGAATGGTTACTGTATCCAACAAGGATCTCTCTTACAATGTTGTTGTCTCTGATTAATTTATACTATATCCATGGCTATTTTATAATATTTTAATAAAATTAGTGTTTCAATGAAGTTTTAATATTATATAATTATTTATCTTTACGATGTTTTATTCAAATTTGAAATATTATTTAAGATTTAAATTTAAGATAAAAAATTTGAAATCATCGTTTAAACGAATAAATGATATGTGCAAGAGTAAAAAGTTTGAAAATTATAAAAAGCAAATGGAATATATCAAAAGGTAAATTTAAAAGTAAAATATTTATATAAAAATTAAGAAGATAAAGATATTAATACAACCGTAAAATTATTACTATGTTGATCTCAAATTTTATAGAAAAAAAAGTGAATTGCAATGAAAAAAAAATATTGAATAACTTATATTTAATATATATATATATATATATATATATATATATATATATATATATATATATAATATAAATCCGCTTACACGCGTGCACACACATATTTTATCACTTTTAAAAGTTTTTGTTTATCCTGATCCTATGTTCTTTTGCTTGTCCTAATCCTTTATTCTTAAGGATTTTGTTTACACTCATTCTTAGGGATGACAACGGGACAGAACTAGGACGGGTTTTACTATCTCATATTCATTATCGTAAAAAAATTCATTTCCATCCCCATATCCAAATCTAATGGGTATCAAAGTTTTATCCCATCCTCATCCCCACCAGGTAATGGGTAGTATAATCTGGTACCCATACCTATACACGTTTTCTTACTACTTCAATTTAAATTTTAATTAATTTTTATAAAATAATAAAAAAAATTTAAATGTAACATAATATTATCAAATATTCAATATTAGGAGAATGATTGTTTCTTCGATATCAAATACTATGAAATAAATTATAATTATTTGCATTTTACATTGGAATACCAAATAAAATTTCATGACCAAGTAAAACATTTATTAAATTTGCAAACTGCAAACATTAATGAAACCTAGTTGATAAAATTTAAAAATATTTTTAAAGAAATTGAAAGGAAAACAAATATTCAAATTAAAATATATTTTAAATGTTTGTTTACTTCAATGTTTTAAATTCTAATGAATCTCTTTTTTTATACACTAATAAAAATAATAATACATCACTTAATCAAAATGACACAAATAACAAATAATAAACATAATAAAAAAAATTTAACATAAATATTGTATCTTTTGAACTCCAATATATGTTGGATGGTGATAAAAAAATATTCATGGCAATTACATTAAATTTTAATATTGTAGTAAATAAAAATTATTTATACAATTATAGTGAAAAATTACAGTATGATTGATATAATGAGTTAGAAAATAAAAAATAATTAGATAAAATATACTGAAATAGTATTCTACGATGAAAATAAACAACAAATAAAAATATTAAAAAATTAACAAAATGTATGTCTTAGAAATAATTTGAGAAACTATTGAAAAATCGCACAAAGGACACTACAAAAAAATCGTATTTTACCGATGTCCACATCCGTCGGTAAAAACTCATTTCTGTCAGTAACTGATAATTTTTGATGGAATTTCGACGGCAAATCATTCATCGGTAACAGGCTTGTCTGTAATGTTTACCGACGGATAAGTCGTCCGTGGGTAATTACCGACGGATAAGTCGTCCGTGGGTAATTACCAACAGATTAATCCGTCGGTAATTCCCGACGGACGGAGGATCCGTCGGAAAGAGTTGTACGAGTTTCAGCAACGGATACATCCGTCGGTAATGCCGTTGGTAAATATTCATCAGACTGCAGAGTCTGTTCTGCATGTTTGCCAAAATTGCACATAATTAACCAGACTTGCAAATCACAAACATTCAGAAACAGACCAGCCAATTATAATATCCGATCCATTCTAAACAAATAGTAGATATCTACTTCAACTCCAATATTAAACATAAACATATATGTCTACATTATTTAAACATAAACATAGTAAAAGAATCAAATGTTTATACTCAATCAAAGTAAAGACTAGTCCTCAATGATAGTACTACAAACAATCATCCGTATCACATAAGTGAAAGAATCAAGTGTTTATTATTATTCAAACTGAAAAACTCAATCAAACTAAAAACTATAGTCCTGAGTAACTCTGACATCTGGTCCTAATAGTCTAAGTAGTCATCCAAATCAGAGTCCTCAGGATTTGTTGCGGGCTGGACTGGTGCGGGTTGGACTGGTGTGGACTGGACTGGTGCGGGCTGGACTGCTGTAGGCTGGACTGTGCTGGGTTGGACTGCTTCGGGTTGCTGTTGAGACGGTGTTATGTTGGATTGAGGTTGTTGAAGGGCACGATGGTCAGGAGGCAGCAATGTCAAGACCAGATTGTGTAAGTTTTGAAATTGGCCTTTTAATTCCTCATAAGCCTGATCACGGGCTTCTAGTCTTTGTCTGAGGTACGTAACGTCCTCAGCACTGGAAGACGAAGAAGACGGTT
The DNA here is from genome assembly GCF_037176805.1 of Vigna unguiculata. Classification (NCBI taxonomy): domain Eukaryota; kingdom Viridiplantae; phylum Streptophyta; class Magnoliopsida; order Fabales; family Fabaceae; genus Vigna; species Vigna unguiculata. Next base: position 13,940,293 of record NC_140796.1, read on the forward strand.
GGCGCCTGAGGCTACCGCTTGCACCTGAGTTTGCAGCAAGTTGGCCTGCCCCATATACTCTTCCTTTATTCTTTCCACCAACAACCTCAACCCAACACTGAGTCCTAATTGTGTCTTCTGTTGTAGGATCAACATTAGGATTTGATGGACTAACACAAGAGCCTTGCTCAGATCTTACCTGTGAAAGTCTATTTTCAAATTCTTCCTATCAAGTAAACAAGAAGGTATTAGTGAAATAGGGTCAACAATATACTTTTATGGAAAAGTAATGAAAGTGTTGCTTACATGGGTCCTCCGAGATCTTTCATCAACATACTCGCTGGATCCTTTACGGATATGGGTTTGTTGAAAAACCTCATCAATGTGCACATATCGGCCAAGCTCTTGTGCCTGTAAAACAAAATATGGTGTTAATTTTTAAGCATAAATTATTAAAATTCAGAGTGTGATGAATTACTTAAGAGAGAAGTTTATTACCATATGAATGGCATGCTCATGAGTAGTAATGGAACTGCCTGTGTGTAGGCTCCCACCCTTGGGGGAAGCTCTGTTCCTTTGGGCTGTAATACATTTATTGCGATAGGCTGGAGAATTCCAATGTGTCAGCAATTGATTCCACACATCATCCCCAAGCCAATAAGGTCGTTGTCCTGCAATTCTGGCCTCTCTAAACATCTCCGAGAGCCTATGTGAAGCTCTAGAGTTAAAATTTGTGTGAATTTGAGCTTCATGTTCAGGTCTCCACTGAACCTTCCTCTGCGACAACGAATAAAGTACAAATCATCAATTGAATTGCATGATTAACATACACAATTATTAAATATTTAAAAAGATTGGTGATATGTTTACCTTAAAGCGTTGCCAAAATACATCTCTATCTGCTGGAGGTATTGCTCCCCATGTCGACCAAGCAGTCAAATATTGTTGTTTAATAGACCTTGTGATGGCCTGGGAAGCAACTCTAGAAGGATAAAACCTGCACATGATTTAAGAAAATTAACTCACAAAAGGGCAAGGTAAAATAAGTCATGTAAAAGAAAATAGTTTTTAAGATGGGAGAAGTTATTCTTACCCTTTCCCATAAGGTTCAATCGTGGGTCGTTCATTGGGAGGAGGGTCAACAAAAGCAGCATCTGCATCAGTGGGACCAGAAGAGGCAGGATCACTAGGTGAAGGGACTGATGATGGAGAAGGTATGGCAGCAACAGCAGTAGATGGTGAAGAAGAAGGTTGTGATAGCACAAAAAGGGGTGGCATTGGCACCGTCACAGGAGGTGGTGTGGGTACCACAGGAGGGCGTGGTGTAGGTACCAAAGGAGGGCGTGGTGTGGGTACCATAAGAGGAGGTGCTGTGGGTACCATAACAACAGGTGGTGTGGGTACCATTACAAGAGGTGGTATGGGTACCATAATAGGAGGTGGTGTGGGTTCAACTGCAGGAACGGATGGGGAAGGTAATGGTATGGGTGCAAGACCTACAGAGGTTGACTGTAAGGCTGCACTATGTGTGTTAGCAAGAGTGGATGGACTAGATGTGGATGGTCTTGCAGGAGGAACTTTTATTAGGTAGCGTGGCCTTTTTGGTGCCCTTTTTGGTTTTGCTACCTCTTTCCCCTTGCCAGGATTAGGTGGACCCCCGGATGACATTGTGCACTATTTTCAATAAATACTATTAGAATAAATAAACGATGAATATTAATGTCAAATTATACGTACAAATATTAAAAGGTAAAAGGTCATGTTACAACTACACAACAACAATGACACACAATACAAATTATAAATATTAAAAATTAATCATCATCACTATCATCGTTCATGACTTCATAATTTTCATCATCATCATCATCGTCGTCGTCTTCTTCTTCTTCTTCTTCTTCTACTTCATCTTCTTCCAATTCTTCACCATCCCCACCAAGGTCATGCAATGTAGAGACACCTTCAACTTCAATTATTTGATGGGCATGTGACATTTCATCAACTTGATAGGGAATATCATCTTCCACCTTATTTGACTCAACACGACCCCTAGGCTTAGTTTGTATTGCAACACATCAACCACGTTTGTTGATGTTCCGAAATGCTGGATACGGGACATAATAAACTTGTTTAACATTATTTGCTAGAATGAATGGATCAAATGGTGGGTATCTTAAATTGATTTGAAGTTCGACAGTATTATACGTAGGATGTAATCTTGTACCATTTCTAGAAGGATCAAACCATTTACAATAAAAAAGAACAACTTTCTTTGGATAAGTAGAGGTGTTGTACTCTAGCTCATATATTTTATGAATTATTCCATAAAAATCATCATAACCACCCTCTGTGAGGCCCTTCACGTACACACCACAATTAATTGTCTTCTTCCCGTTCGACCATGCATTAGTGTGGAATTTGTATCCATTGACAAAGTATGTGTGCCACTCCTTCACGCATCTCATGGGTTGGTTTGCCAAATCCCTTAACTCTTGATTTCTAACACATAATGGCTCGTTGTAAACCTAAAAATTGTGTGAAAATTGAAAGTTTAGTCAACTTTAGCAACAAAGGTTCTTGAACTAAGAAGACTGCACTTGGTTTCTAAACCAATGAGGAAAATTTGAGTATATGTTGGTAGAAGACGTTCCTTGAGGTATTTGCTCAGCTACAAGGAATGAGCTGTCAAAGGAAGATTAACAATACAGTGAATACAAATACCTTAAAAGGAATTTACCGTTTAAGTAGTAGACAATGGGATTAGAACTTACTCAAGGTACGGTTTAACTTCAGTGCACTTAATTAACATATGCACATGAGCAGAGTTGAATTCAACATCAGTTAACCAATAAGTGCACTCCTTGCCTGCGTGACGACCAACTTGTTTAAACACCGATAATGTTGACTCAGATGTTTGACTTTGCCATTGTGTTTCATTCCTACGATTTTTCGGACACAACGTGAAGTTTTGAAAATAGTGAGAGCAAAAGTATGTGGTCTCACGATGCAAGTAAGTTGCACAAATGGATCCTTCTACTCTGGCTTTGTTTTTTACAGAACGCTTTGAATCCCCCATAAATCTTTACGAATAAAAAATGTGCACATTAGAATTGAACATGAGAATAAGAGTTCAAAGTTCAAACAATTAAGTAATCATATCACCTTTCAAATGGATACATCCACCTATATTGTACTAGTCCGCCAAGCCATGCTTCATATGGAAGATGAATAGGGAGATGCTCCATTTTATCAAAGAATACTGGAGGAAATATTCTTTCCAATTTGCAAATAATAAGAGGAATATTTTCCTCCAGTTTTTGTAATGAATCCTCTTTTAGTGTCGTTGAGCACAAGTCTTTGAAGAACTGACTAATTTCTATTAGAGGATTTAACACATGTATCGGCAACGAGCTGAACGCAATAGGGAGTAATGTCTCCATGAATACATGACAATTATGAATCTTCATACCATGAATACTACCCTTTTCAATATCAGCACATCTTGCCAAGTTTGAAGAATAACCATCTGGCATTCTAAGCTCCTTGATCCAACGACAAACTATTTTAGCTTCATCTTTTGTCATCGTATAATTTGCTTTTGGCTTGAGCCACTTCCCATCGCCCTGTGACTTCAACTGCAAGTCTTTGCGCCGACAATATAAACCAATATCTCTTCTTGCTTTGTCATTATCTTTTGTCTTACCATTGACATTCATCATTATGTTGAAGATGTTGTCAAAGAAATTCTTTTCTATATGCATGACATCAAGATTATGTCTTAGCAAGTTATCTTTCCAATATGGAAGATCCCAAAAGATACTTTTTTTAGTCCAATTATGCCACTTTCCATACCCATCGATCCTTATGAGACCACTTTCAGTCACTTTTGGAAAATGTTTGACTCTTCTCCAAAGTTGTGATGGAGTCAACCTCGGAGGTGGCCCATCCGTTTCAACTTCTCCTTTGCGAAATGCCCTAGTGTTTCTCCTAAATGGATGGTCACTTGGCAAGAATCGACAATGACAATCAAACCAACAACTTTTCCGACCATAATTCAATGTGAACGACTTAGTATGCTCCATACAATGCGGACAAGCTAATCTACCATGTGTGCTCCTACCGGATAACATCCCATATGCAGGGAAGTCATTAATAGTCCACATCAAAGTCGCCCTCATTAGGAAATTTTGCTTCCTTGAAACATCATACGTCCAAATACCACTCCACAGCTTATTCAAATCATCAATCAAAGGTTTTAGATAAACATCTATCGATGCCTTTGGATTAGATGGACCTGGTATTATACACGTCAAAAACATATAAGGCTTAGTCATACACATCTCAGGTGGAAGATTGTAAGGAGTAACAATCACAGGCCAACAAGAATAGGGTGATGACGATGCCTGGATGTACGGATTAAATCCATCTGAACAGAGACCAAGTCGAACGTTACGGGGATCACTGGCGAAGGAAGGATGCTTTCGATCAAAGTGCTTCCAAGCTTGTCCATCGGATGGATGACGTAGCATGCCTTCTATTTTGTTCTCATAATGCCATGTCATATGTTGTGTTGTTTGCATTGAAGCAAACATTCTTTGTAGTCTTGGAATTATAGGCAAGTAGAACATGGACTTCAATGAAATTGGTTTTTTTTGCCTCTGGCCTCCATGGAGTGTACAATATCGAGGGTGTCCACAAAATTTGCATTGGAGCAAAGATGCATCATTTTTTCCATTATCATTGTCATAGAAAAGCATACAGCCGTTCATACAACAATTAATCTTCTTAGACTCCAATCCCAACTTCGAAACTAATCTCTTTGCTTCATAGTAATTCTTGGGCAAAGAATTATTTGGTGGTGTTAGATCTAAAATGAGTTTTGCAATGTTGTCCAATGCTTGGTTGGAAATGTTCCAGTTGGATTTGAGGGACAAAAGTCTAATGCATACTGACAATTTAGACTCTGTAACCCCTTCAAATACAGGTTCATTGGCATCTGCTAATAAATTGTAAAATCTCTGAGTGAAGTCATTTGGAGACTCTTCTAAATGACTCTCGTCTGCTTCTTCAAATGAATCATGTTGGTCAAGAGCATTACTCAACATCTCTTGCATATACATAATTTGATTCATCTCAGAGGTATGATCCACCGTGTTTGAACTAGGTAAATGTGTGTCATGTTTACCCGAATAAACAGAGGGCACTTCTTCACCGTGAAATGTCCAAATCCAGTAATCTGGCATGAACCCTTTTTTGTATAAATGAACTTTAACTTCCTCATCTTTCAAAATATGAGTACATTCACACTTAACGCAGGGACATCTAATCCCTCCCTCAAGAGCATAATATTTATATTGTCGAGCAGTCTAAATAAACTGTTCAACTCCTATCACAAAAGTTTCCTTCAAGCCTCTCCTACCACTGTAACAACGGTCATACACCCAACGACGGTGGCTAGGAACTTCACCCATGTTCTGTGAGAAGGCAAACAATGACAATGTTACTTTTGTGGTAGTCAAAGAACACGGGGCTTAAGTAATAAACCTATTACTACTTAAGTCCAACATGAAAGGAAACCTCTGATTACCAATTTCTATTTCGTATCTTACAAACCTTAAATGGTAAGATTAGTTATAACATAAGAGGGACAAAGTGCAGTAGAAAAGAATGAGAGGAAATTGAGAAAAGAGGTTCGCTTGTTACTCTGCTATAATTACATTTTTAGCAGTGTACTCAAATTTAAATACTTTTCTATTCCTAACTTGTATGCATGATTAAACATTCAAAGCAATGTTTTAGTGGCTGTATATAAGACTCAAAAAACAACAAAAATTGAAATGAGGAGTAGAATGCATCATTAATTCTATTACTGGTTTTGGAAGCACTCAAAAAACAACAAAAAACAAAATACTAGTGACTAAAGAAACCCAACTACCCTTAAGGAAACCCACTGAACCACTCTACCAATTAAACCAACCACACAACACATAAAGTGACTAAGAACAAAACCACAGAACAAAATTAATATTGATACAATAGTTAATTAAAGATGAGAAAGAAAGCAAGGTTGACGTTCTTGACTATGAACCAATAGTAGAACATCATCCTTAATGAGCAATACAACGTGACTAAGGCACCAAGTTTCTTTGTATTTAATTTTATGTCTTTTTACATGTAAAGATCATCAACTCATCACATTTATAACTCAAAAATCAGCCATGTATGCTCTGCTAAAAATTATAATGAATGAATATAAGAAATGTAAAAATTGAGGGCAAATGGAAAGAAATACCTCACAAAAATACAACCCTTTTAGGGGAATCCTTCGCAACTCTTGTCAATTTAGGTCCACAACCTCCCTGACCCTTACCCTTTCCTCCCCTATCATAATCAAGATAAAATGATAAAGTTTTCAAATTTCCATTACAACATGAATCAAAGGCAAAGGCAGAAATTGAAATGAAATACAAACAACATATACAAACTTCAATAGAACAAAAGTTCATAACTACTTAATTAGCTTGTCACTATATTAATTTCTGCATTAGGGCTTATATAAGAAGCCACTAGAATGAGTATTAGTCTTAGTGTAGGAATAGGTTGCTATTAACCAAAGCCTAAACGTGAAAGGTAGGAAAAAGAAATATAATTCAAATGCTAGAGTTAATTTAGTTTTAGAAACTAAGGTACAAAAATCAAAGGCTGGAGTTAATTAGAATTAACGTAACAATCACTCAAAGTAATAGGAGGCTAAAGCAACCGTGTTAAAGGATTTGGCAAGAGAATTAGGAATGCAATGAGGCTTAAGAAATAATAGATTGAAACTGAATTAGAACCTCACTTAAATAGATTTCACTGCACCAAGATAAGGAATGCAAGTAGCATGCTCAAATGCACTCTATAAAGCTTACACAAATACAATCTTGGCCTCTAAAATTACTACAAAACTGGGAGTTATCACACCCCCAAACTTAGGCCTTTGCACTGCTAGATAAATAACAAAGAAAAGGAAACAAAAACTAAGCCCAAGACTCAATAACAAATTTCACAAGCTATAAATGCTGCCATACAGATTATTGGTTCAATGTCCCGAGTTAAATCCCAATTTGCCTCAAGAACCATTCTTGAACAAACCAAGCCCATTTTATAACTAGAATCATGCAATTGGAATTGTGCAAATTCCCATTCAGACCCAAACAAAGGAAAGCACAATAGCATTTAATCACAACATTGGCCAAATCGCAACTAAACAAATGAAAGCACAACACCAATTCATGACAACATCAAATAATCATAGGTGTTATATTTAATTGCAAATGCTCAGGGACAAATTGACAGAAAAGCATATGCATCATAACAACACAAGATAAACTAAACATATAGTTGCCAACACTTCCTCCACAGTTAACATTATCAGTTCCACTAACCTCCGTCGATGGTGCAATCACCAATTTAGCAGCCTCTATCGCGCCAAGAGCTATCCCAAAAACTGTGGCACTATGAAACAACGATCATCCCTCGCAGCCTCAGTGTTCATCACACAAACAAAAACACGAAATTAATAATAGAGGGATGAGATGGCGAAAAGAAGAGAATCAAACCCTACTCACCGGAATTTTCTCCGCCAATGTCGCAGCAACAGAACAATGGCAGCGACGACACCGTGACGGTCTAGTCGAACGGGACACCCTCAGTAGCAGTTGTGCGGGGACACCGTCCTTCCTCTCAAATCTCTGGTAGCAAACCCACATCGCGGTGCCAGACCATCGTCGTGATGGCAATGAATGACCGTGAAAGGTGTTCGGTGGATGAGGGTTCAGAGTGAGTGTTGCGGGGAAAATGAAATCTGAAATGTTTAAGTCATTTTGTTGAGGCCCTTACCGAAGGATTTACCGACGGCATAATCCGTCGACAAGGGTTTAACACTTTTATCGACGCAATTACCGACAGAATAGCTTTCTCATACCATTTATTAACGGATCACCGACGGAAATATCCGTCGGTAAATTCGACGACGATATTCGTCGATAAATCCGTCGATAATCAACTATTTGCGGCGGAAATGGATCCGTCGGTAATATTTCGCCGAAAATAAGTAAAATTCTTGTAGTGGGAAAACGAATGTATATTTAAGGATATGATAAGATGAAAAATACCTCAGACATCTAAGAACACTTTTCAAATATCAACATATATACTCAATGGTTGAGAAATGTTTGTTTTAACGAAACAAAAGAGTTCTTCAAATGAAACAAATATTAATAAAAATAAGTAAATTTTTTTTATATTACCTAGTAAATGAAAGGTTTATGCTATTAAACACTTAAATTGAGAGTATTAAACATACTCATGTGAAAGGAAAATATACAATAAATAAAAATATTAAAAAATAATAAAAATATTCAAATATGAGACATAAAATTTTTTTTAATTGACATACATCATTTTAACATAATTACATAAATGTTATGATAAGATGAAAAATATATTGGAGATGCAAATGAGTTTCATGACAAACCAAATAATTAGAAGAAATAAAAAATTGAAAAAAAATAAAATAATATATATATATATATATATATGATTACTTAATTAATTGTGAATATTTTAATAATTAAAATGATGACGGAGATATAGCGGGGACGAGTATTATGGCGGGGATATGTACATCCCCATAACCATCCCCATACCCAATTGAAAAAGTCAGGGATTCTCCCATAACCATACCCATACCCAGTCAATGCGGGAATTTCCCGTCAAAACAGGGACGAGTTCGGGCAATACCCACGGGGACGAGTTTATTTGCCATATCTACTCATCCTATATTCTTTGATTTGTTAATAAATCTAAGTTTTGAATATGATGAGATATTATCTTTTCGTTGTTTAATATTGTGTTTGTTCAATATCCTTGATGTATAGATGTATGTATGTCGATAAGGTTGTTGCATATTAGATTTTGAAAGAAAGTGAGTTATTGTGACTCGTTTATTAAAATGTATGTTTATATACATGTTTTCTTTAGTTAAAAATTTATTTTAATATGTTATTCTTGCATGGCTTGTTGTGGTGTGACATACAATGATTGTATTATGTACATGATCAGATATAGGGGTTAGTCTAATGGGCCAGCCTATTAGCAAAAGGGACAAGTTAGGTTGAAGATTTTAACCCGGTAGCCCCTATTGTAATTTAAATTATTAACACCTACAAATTAAGTTTCAATTATTATTTATAATTGAGTAATTTAACATATAAATGTAATAATTATTTTAATTTATCTAATTAAAAACATTAACAAATCAATTAAAATTTTAAAAAATATTTCATTTGATTAAATATGATTTTAATATTAATTTATATGTATATATAAACAAATTTTAAAAATAAAAAATTTGAAAACAAACTAAAAAACTTTTAAGAAAAATTAAATAAAAAAGTAAAAAAATTGACAGACAATCATGGCTTAGCCCGTTAACCCATCCTGTAAGGGGCATGTTATGATTATTCGCCAATTTCTATTTGACAGCCAACCTAGCCTAAACGCTTTTTAACAGGGTACGGACAGGCCGGCCTAGATGGGTCGACCTGACCTGTTTTGCCAGCCATAGTTAGATATATGTACAGGTGTAGGGGCAATATCTGAACAAAAAATACATATTTTTAAAATTCGACTTATCTTTTGTAAAAATTTATATCTATGTATATTTTGTGTAAGTGTATGTTGTATTTTTATTAATAGGCTTAAATAGTAGTTGGTGATAGTTTTCGTTCGGTTTTTTCAATGTGGTCCCACTTTTGTTTTTTTTTTTTCAATTTGGTCCTAGTATTGATCAATTTTATTCAATTTGGTCATTTTCGCTAACACGGTTAAAATTGCTAACGAATGTGTAACTGCCACGTGTAATTTTGTGATTTTTTTTTAATTTTTTTAATTTTTTTTAATTTTTTTTAATTTTTTTTAATTTTTTTTTAAATTTTTAAATTTTTTATTCTAAAAAAATGTACACGTATCAAGCTCATATCATGCCACATGTCATTTTGTGATTTTTATTTTTTTTAAATTAAATTTTTTTAATTTAAAAAAAAAATTCACGTGTCAAGCCAATATTATGTCACGTGTCAGAGCCAGTTTTTTATATTCAATTTGGTTTCAATATTCGTTAATTATTTTCAATTTGGTCCTAATTTCTTTTTTAAAATTTAACATTTTTTTTCCTCTCCAAATTGAGACAAAATTTAATTTGTATATATTAAAATGCATATTTTTGTTAAATATTTTTAATTTAGAATTAGAGATAATTTAAAATTAAAATGAAAAAAGCAATAACATCATTAATTTAAAATTTTAAGAGGTTAAAATGACATACAATCTATATTAATGAAATTATTAATTAGTAATGAAAATACTTAAATAACACCCTGAAAATACAAACCTTTTTAGTAAAAACAAAAGAATTTACAAATTAACTTTTGAAGTATCAATCTGTTAAACAAATCATTAATTAAATAACTTTTTTGTGGGTTTTTTTACCAAAAGTTTATTTATTTTCTTTTATCTCCAATAACAGAGGTAGTGCATGATACATTGCCAATTGCCTTTATATACAATGAGTAGAATATGAAACATTCATCTCATCACAAAAATAAGAATCTCTTGAAATGGCTTCTCGCTTCTGTCATCCTTTTCTCTTCAGTGTTTTGTTTGTTACTTTGATTCTGGTATCAGGTAATTGTATTTAAAAAAGACATTATTTTCATTTCTCCAATTTAGTATTTAGCATATAATCAGTGGAAGGTGTTTTTTTTTTTTTTCTCATTTCTAGTTTTTTTTTCTTAAATAAATTTATTGTGAAATTTGTATAATTTTAAGACGAGATTTAATATAATTTTAATGATGATATTAACTCAGGAGAAGTAGCAGTAGCAGAAGAAGCAGCAAAAGGAATGATAGATGCTGATCTTAAGTGCTTCGGCGCTTGCACTCCAACTTGCAAGGACGATTGCCAAGGAAAGGGGTTTATGAATGGTTACTGTATCCAACAAGGATCTCTCGTGCAATGTTGTTGTCTATGATTAATTTATACTATATCCATGACTATTCTATAATATTTTAATAAAATGAGTGTTTCAGTTAAGTTTTTTATATTATATAATTATTTGTCTTTATGATGTTTTATTCAAATTTGAAATATTATTTAAGAGATTTAAATTTAAGATAAAAAATTTGAAATCATCGTTTAAACGAATAAATGATATGTGCAATAGTAAAAAGTTTGAAAATTATAAAAAGCAAATGGAATATATCAAAAGGTAAATTTAAAAGTAAAATATTTACATAAAAATTAAGAAGATAAAGATATTAGTACAACCGTAAAGTTATTAGTATGTTGATCTCAAATTTTATAGATAAAAAGTGAATTGCAATGCAAAAATATTAAATAAATTATATTTAATATATATACATGCTCGTACACACGTGCACACACACATTTTATCACTTTTAAACGATTTTGTTTATCCTAATCTATATTCTTAATGATTTTGCTTGTTCTAATCCTTTATTCTTAAGAATTTTATTTACACTCATCCTATATTCTTTGATTTGCTAATATATCTATGTTTTAGATATGATGAGATATTATCTTTTCGTTAGTTAATATTGTGTTTGTTCAATATCCTTAATGTATAGATGTACGTACGTATGTCGATGAGGTTGTTGCATATTAGATTTTAAAAGAAAGTGAATTATTATGACTTGTTTATTAAAATGTATGTTTATGTACACATTTTCTAAAGTTAAAAATTTATTTCAATATGTTATTCTTGCATGGCTTGATGTGGTGTGACATACAATGATTGTATTATGTACATGATCAGATATAGGGGTGGCAAAATAGGTTGGGTCCAATGAGCCAATCTATTAGCCCGTGTTAAAAGGGATGAGTTGAGTTGAAGATTTCAACCCATTAGCCCATATTGTAATTTAAATCATTAATACCTACAACTTAAGTTTCAATTATTAGTTATAATTGAGTAATTTAACATATAAATATAATAATTCTTTTAATTTATCTAATTAAAAGCATTAACTAATCAATTAAAATTTTAAAAAATATTTCATTTGATTAAATATGTTTTTAATATTAATTTATATGTATATATATAAACAAATTTTAAAAATAAAAAATTTGAAAACAAACTAAAAAACTTTTAAGAAAAATTAGAAAAAAAGTAAAAAAATTGTCAAACAATCATGACCTAGCCCGTTAGCCCATCCTGTAAAGGGCGGGTTATGATTATTCACCAATTTCTGTTTGACGGCCAACCTAGCCTGAACGATTTTTAACAGTGTATGGACAAGCCGGCCTAAATGGGTCGACCTGACTCATTTTTTCACCATAGTTATATATATATATATATATATATATATATATATATATATATATACACACACACGTGTAGGTTTAGGAGCGATATCTAAACAAAAAATACATATTTCTAAATTTTGTAAAGATTTATATGTATGTATATTTTGAGCAGTATATATATATATATATATATATATATATATATATATATATATATATATATATATATTTGTGTGTATATATATATATATATATATATATATATATATATATATGTATATGTATACGTGTAGGTGTAGGAGCGATATCTAAACAAAAAATACATATTTCTAAAATTTGACTCATCTTTTGTAAAGATTTATATTTATGTATATTTTGAGCAGTGGCGGATCTTGACTAAAAATGTTGGAAATGCCAAAGTAATATAATTTTAAAATCATTATATTTCGTCGTTAGTATAATGCTTTAAAAAATATTTTATCTACTAAACAATTTGATTATAATGTTTCAAAATATTTGAATCTATCTTATTTTCATCAATAAATTTCTTCTTTTTTTTATCACTTTTTAATAATAAATTTATTCTTTTATTCTTTATCAACATATTTTTTTTTACATAATATTAAAAAATAATTTATCATAATTTAATAAAAAATTGAGGTACAAAATTATTAAAAGAAAAATATATTATAGTTAAGTCACAATTAAAAATTAATTATGAAAAAATACATGATACATTTTTTTATATTCATAAAAAATGAATAAACAAAAAGCTAATGAGATAAAAAATAATGTTTTCATTATTGAGAAAAGAGACAATAAAGGAAGATGATAAATGAAAAATGAAAACAAAAATAATTTTGTGTCTAACTTTTATTTCTTAAAATACAAAAAATATGTTGTTGATTAAGTGTATCTGAAATGTTTTTGATGATGTCCATAATAGCATGACAATTGTTAACATGACATAGCATGACAATGGTTAACATGACATGTATGTAATATCCTGAAACTGTTAATCTGCTGCCTCGATAGTCGACTAGCCAACTAATGTAGTCGACTAGGCTCGTGCTGACAACAACTGGTTTATAAAAACAGTTTCTGCACTTTTCGATAGTCGACTAGCCAACTAATGTAGTCGACTAGGTTCGTGCCTGATTGCAGCTGTTATATAAAAACAGATTCTGCACTTTCTCAAGAATAACCTGTTGAATCAAAAGAAAGAAAGAGAAGTGTGAAACAGGTTCTTGGAGCTATCTTGGAAGGTCTTCTTGAAGAATTCTATCAAGACACATTCAATTTTGACTTAGCAAGAAGAAGAAATTTCAGTCTTAGAAAAGGTGTACTCAATCCATTTTGTAGGCTTTGTTCTTGTGTTTTGATACAGTTTGAAACTGTTTATTTATGTTGTTTTTTGTCTATAGCAAGTGTGTGTGATAGCCTTGCTGTTGTGTGGTTGTGCAAGTGTGTGGATGCCTTGCGTGTGTGTTCCTTTATCTTAGAATTTAGATTTATCAAGTGTATTTGTAAATCTTGAAATTCTTGTGATATAATGAATATCTCTAGCTGTGGTTTGCTAGATGAACTGGATGTAGATTCTTAAGAATCGAACCAGTATAAAAATTCTGTGTGCTTTATCTCTTTCTCTCTATATCTTGTCATAGTATAAATGCTCCATACATTAAGCATCAAACCATACTATTTCAATTGATTCAAAAGAAAAGGTTTTTATCAAAACAATTTCAAAAGTGCTAAAACTGGGCAAAATTTGTTAATACCAATTCACCCCCCTCTTGGTTGTGAAATATTGGTGCATCAATTCTAACAAGTGGCACCAGAGCTGGTTAGTCGAATACATAGTCGATTAGATCCTAACAGATGGCCAATATTTCACAAATGTTTTCTGAAGGGGTTTCTATCAATAGACCACCTTTGTTTGCTGGAGAAAATTATCTTTTCTGGAAAATAAGAATGAAAATCTTTTTAGAATCCATTGACATGGGTGTTTGGGATGCTATTGTAAATGGACCATTTATTCCTATGCATACCATTAACAAAGTGCAGGTTGAGAAAGACTTCAATTTGTGGACTGCGGATGAGAACAAGAAAGTGCAATATGATGCTAGAGCTAGATACATCATCTCCTCAGCACTCACCATGGAAGAATTCTACAAAGTTTCTACATGTAAGAATGCAAAAGAAATGTGGGAAACCTTGGAGAAAGCTTAAGAGAGCATTGAAGAACATGGCCATAACAATTCAGAAAGCAACAACAACAGTAAAGATGTCAACACATGCTTCATGATTGATGTTGAGTCCCAAGAAAGCAAGATAAGTACTTCTAATTCTAATATTCAAGCAAAGTATGATGAACTTCTTGATACATTTGAAGAATTGCATAAAGATGCAAATGAACTTAATTGTTTAAACAAAAAGCTTAAGATGAACTATCAGGAGTTGGAAAATAGATTGGATCAATTAGAAGAGGCAAATAAGAAATTGGATTTTTATTTGGAAAATTTAGACATCATTCATAAAACCTCCTCTTGTAATTGTAATTCAACCTTGCAAGTTGAAAATTTTGATTGTAAAGATTGCAAGAACTTTAAAAACAAAGTTGAATTTCTTGAGGAAACTCTTGCAAAGTTTACAGTAGAAAAATCCAACTTGGATACTCTTCTTAATTCTCAAAAAGATGTAATGGATGAATATGGATATTCCTTTTCAAAGAAACAAAAGTCTTTAAAAAATCTTTTCTTTCATCCTAAGAAGGCATTTAATACAACTTTTGTATCTTGCTTTTATTGTTTAAAGAATGGTCATACATCAAATTCTTGTTATTTCAAAAATGTTGGTGTTCCAAGTGGAAAATATCTTTGGTTGCTTAAAAACACCATCTATGTTGCTAACATGAAAGGACCCAAATACAAAGTGGGTACCTAGATGTATTTTACTTGTTTTGCAGGGTTTGTGAAAAGCCTAATAATCAATGTGGTATTATTTTTTGGGTTGCACAAGTAAAGAAAAGTTTCAATCATTCCCTGCGTAAGTAAAACAACTTTTAACACTTTTTGATGATGTTTCTTAGGACATAAAAATTAATCTTTTTGCACCAAAAGTGTTTCCTACAAATACAAATTGTGTTACTGCATCTATGTTGTTATTCTTCAACATTTTAATGAATTAGGCATACTTGATTTCACATTTACAGCATAAAAATCTGCATCATGACATCCATAAAAATCTGCATCTATGTTGTTATTCTTCAACATTTTTGATGATGTCCATAATAACATGACAATTGTTAACATGACATAGCATGACAATGGTTAACATGACATGTATGTAATATCCTGAAACTATTAATCTGCTGCCTCGATAGTCGACTAGCCAACTAATGTAGTCGACTAGGCTCGTGCTGACAACAACTGGTTTATAAAAACAGTTTCTGCACTTTTCGATAGTCGACTAGCCAACTAATGTAGTCGACTAGGTTCGTGCCTGATTGCAGCTGTTATATAAAAACAGATTCTGCACTTTCTCAAGAATAACCTGTTAAATCAAAAGAAAGAAAGAGAAGTGTGAAACAGGTTCTTGGAGCTATCTTGGAAGGTCTTATTGAAGAATTCTATCAAGACACATTCAATTTTGACTTAGCAAGAAGAAGAAATTTCAGTCTTAGAAAAGGTGTACTCAATCCATTTTGTAGGCTTTGTTCTTGTGTTTTGATACAGTTTGAAACTGTTTATTTCTGTTGTTTTTTGTCTATAGCAAGTGTGTGTGATAGCCTTGCTGTTGTGTGGGTTTGCAAGTGTGTGGATGCCTTGCGTGTGTGTTCCTTTATCTTAGAATTTAGATTTATCAAGTGTATTTGTAAATCTTGAAATTCTTGTGATATAATGAATATCTCTAGCTGTGGTTTGCTAGATGAACTGGATATAGATTCTTAAGAATCGAACCAGTATAAAAATTTTGTGTGCTTTATCTCTTTCTCTCTATATCTTGTCATAGTATAAATGCTCCATACATTAAGCATTAAACCATACTATTTCAATTGATTCAAAAGAAAAGGTTTTTATCAAAACAATTTCAAAAGTGCTAAAACTGGGCAAAATTTGTTAATACCAATTCACCCCCCTCTTGGTTGTGAAATATTGGTGCATCAATTCTAACAAAATATATATATGAGATGAGAGATTATTACAATTTGTGCACCAAGTTTAATTTTTTTAAATGTATCTTTACTTCTTTTGTCCAATTTATAATTAAATCTTCTTTTTTATATACTAATAAAAAGTATAATTCACCATTGGAACCAAAATTGCACAAAGAACAAAGATTAAACAATTAATAATTGAAATTTAGCATATATATTTAATCTTTTGAAACTTCAATCTATTTTGTGATAATCAAGATTCATGACAATGACATTAAGTTACTATATAATAGTAAGTATTGTCTTTGTACAATTGTGATGGTAAATTTACACTTATGAAATGACTCAGAAAATAAAAATAATTATATAAAAATCATCAAAAATAATATTATACATGATAAAAATAAAAATATTCAAAAGAAGTAAGGATTAAATGTGTATCTTGAAAATAATTTGATATACCATTCAATGAATCTCACAAAGAAACAAATGTATAATTAAGTGCTTCATGAGATGAAAAGTGCCATGAATCTAAGAAAATTTTTTCAAATATCAAAGTAGTTGAATCGGAGATAATGAAAATTGTTTTAACAAAACAAAATTTCTTCATATGAAACCTAAATTAAGGATCACACACAATAATTTTTTTTTTATATTACCTCCTAACCGAAAAGGTTTATGTGATTAAATATTTCAAATTACGAGTCAAATATTTTTATGTGAAAAAAATAAATAAAAAAATATTAAAAAGGAGTAGAAATATTTAAATGTGAGACACAAAATTATTTGATTAGTTGTAGTTAATAATACACCATTTGAACTTAATAGTATAAAAGTTATTATAAGAGGAAAATTACCTTGGAGATGTGAGTGAATTTGATGGATATAAAAAAAGTCAAACAAACAGAAAAGAGAGAGAGAAAAAAAAATATGTAGGAATAAAGAAAGGTTATAAAACTAAAAATTAAGACAATAATATATTAATATTAATATATATATATATATATATATATATATATATATATATGTGTGTGTATATATATCTCTATATATATCTATATATATATATACATGTGTATATATATATATATATATATATATATATATATATATATACATGTATATATATGTATACATGTATATATGTATATATGTATATATATATACATGTATATATACATATATACATGTATATATACATATATACATGTATATATACATATATACATGTATATATATATATATACATGTATATATATATACATGTATATATATATATATATATATATATATATATATATATATATATATATATATATTCACAACGTCTTCCACCATATTGTGCTGCTCTATGATTAAATAGATGTTTTAAGAACTTATGATCGTCAAACACCTTTAAGTGAGTTCCATAAGTAGGATACTTCCTCTCATGAATCTTCAACTGTCACGAAACATTAGCTATCAACTTTTCTCCTGCACTAACATTTTTCCTAATGATAGGGTTACTTCCTCTAATCCTCCAAGCCATGACACTATTTCATCCTGATCCCGTAAACCAAGAACTTCTTTCAACTCTTACCACCTTAACTTCATTCTCTTTACATGAACCCATGAGTTTAGTAGAATTAAGAGGATTTCAAAACCGGGGATCCCACTTAATACACAACCTAACATTGGACAATATGGGAATTCTCTTTAGAATTTACCACATTCATACAATATAAGAGTTAATTATACTTTTCAAACACCATTTCAAAGGAAAATCAGAAAATCATCACTATCACCATTGGAACATCAATATCTCCTTCTCATTCATATCACATTTCCACACATAAAAAAAAAATAGTAACCCAATAGTTGTATGGCATAAAACCTAGTCTCTAAGCCACCTAACATTCACCCTTACCATAAAATCATCATCCATTCATGTAATCACTATATTCCAACATCTAAAAATACATTCCATTAAATCAACATTATAATCATCTTTGAAACTTCATATTTCAATAATCACATATCACTCAGCCATCAAATACTCGCTTAACGAGTCTCTTTTTTGCTTAATGAGACACCCTTAGAGGTAAACTCACCTAGTGAAAAGGTGTCTCACTCAGTAACTTCGACACTATAATTGAAATCCCACATATTTGCCTAACGAAATCAACTCTCATCCAAAGACTCAACCACCCTAAGCTCTATATATTTCTCAAATAAACTCACCTAGTGAACAGGTCCCTAGAAGCTTGTTTTATCAAATTCAAGTTTAGTTACTAATTGTACTGCATTTGTCTATTTTTGTTTTCTTAGTAATTGATAGGATATTTCTATTTTTTATTTTTCATTGAAGTAGAAACTTCTTTAAAATATATGTATTACCATAAGCGTCATCTTATATTTTATCAAACAAATTGTTACGAAATGGACTTTAAGCCTAACTAAACCCTACAAAACTGGCTTGTACAGACAAGTTTGCACCCATTTATATATTCTAAATTGGCCTTATATCTAGTCAATGTGGGATTTTCAACACACTTCCCTCACGCTGAGGTATATACATCTCGAGCATGGGACTAAACATTAATGTGTGTCAACAAATTTCGTTAGGATTGGCTCTAACACATGACTCTGATACCATGTTGAGAAGTGACTTTAAGGCTAAGTCAACCCTACAACATTGACCTGTAATGTGAGGTTTGCACCCACTTATATACCTCAAATTGACTATATCTCTAGTTGATGTAGGACTTCTAACACAAATAAAATAAAATCAAAATAAATTTTATAATTAATTTTTTTATTGTCTAGTCGTACTTTAGTTGCAACACGTGTACAAAATAATAGTTCATATATATATATATATATATATATATATATATATATATATATATATATATATATATATATATATATATATATATATATATATTACAAAATAAGAGTTCATCTTTATTGTTCAACAATAATTTGACAAACTCCTCTATTTTTTATGCAAAACAAATATAATAAAAAAATTAAACCTGTCAAATAATTACACAAAAAATCTTAAAGCCAAACAAGTTCACATTCATAATATACTAGAAGGTAAATTAAGACACCTCAATCATACAACTTCCCTAATGTATAAAATGGACAACCTAAAAAGTGTTTAATGTTTATTAGAACAAAGATGTAAGATTTGGTTAGCTTTTCTATTATAACCCAAAAAGAATCTAACTTATTGAGGGTTAATGGAAAACCTTCCATGAAGACCATAGATGTATTATCCCATTTTCACTCAAAGATGTCCAAAGGTTGTATCAAACACGAAGGGTGTTGGTGCTTTTTTTACCTTACTCTTGTGAAATGCTCAATTGGAAAACATGAACTTATTTTCCTCCCTCTTCATAGTAGGTCATCGAATTATGATTTTAAGATCCTAACACATATTTGTAGCTCTTAAGTGAATGCTCTACCTATTTCATAAGCTTCCTATTATGTGAAAAATTGCAAGTGCACTGGTCGCATGTAGCAAGTAATAAATATACTGTTCTCTCCATAGGGACTTGTGCAACACATGACAAATCTCATAATTCACAACTCAAATAGACAACAAAGCTCACAAAAACACAAAGAAACTCTTTTTGGTATTTTATCAAATAGTTGGTGTGCAACATAAATTTAACATAGATTATATACAATTGTCAAGACTAGATTTCATTCAATTTATTCTCACGCTTTCACAAACATCTAAATTCCAATTTCATGTCAAAATCAACTCACAAGAATACTCAAATCTTATTCTTAAGTTCCAATAATAACTCATCAAGTTCCAATTCCTTGAATCTTCAACAAGTGAAATCATGCATTAAATTCAAGAGTCTTAAGATTTCTAATGAATCATGTTATATCCCTATATAGAAGCTCCATTAGGCATTCAATTTTAGTTCTAGGTTCAAAAGACATTTTCCAACACTTCAAGAACCACAAATCAAACATGGGTGGCTAAACCAAGCAAGCATTAAGCATGAAAATCAAATACTAACATAGAAATGGAAAAGCATATGGATTAACATCACAAAAAGCACAAGATTCAGTTTATTACATCTAATCTCAACACATAGGTTTAACTCTCCATGGTGGAGAACCTAAGGTTTAC
This sequence comes from Vigna unguiculata, assembly GCF_037176805.1. Taxonomy (NCBI): domain Eukaryota; kingdom Viridiplantae; phylum Streptophyta; class Magnoliopsida; order Fabales; family Fabaceae; genus Vigna; species Vigna unguiculata. The sequence goes on from NC_140796.1 coordinate 13,960,933, forward strand.
AAATAGAAGAGATAGGGAAGAAATGGAAACCAAAGAGAAGATGCAAGCCTCTCCCAAGGTTCTTGGCAGCCACTCTATGCTCCAATTGCACTTGCCATTCACGTCTCCATCTCTAATCGCAACCCATCTTCCTCTTTAACCCCAAAAGGGGAAAAAACCACCATGAATGGAAGAGAAAACCCAATGAGGAGTGGGAGAGCTTCCTAACACTCCTACCAACTTCCAAGAGGGTCTCCAAGCACCCAAAAGTGTTTCTCTATCGTGAAAAATGAGGAATGGTCCAAACCCTTGCGATAAATAAGATTAAAAACCCATTTTTTGACATGTTAGCGGTACCACTACCCAATCTTGTCTCAACAACGCTCAACTCCAGGTTTTGCGAATTGAATGGCGTTCAACCCCACTTTTCATTGCTCAACCTTGTGGTGCTCAGCCCTAGTTCACCACCACTCAGCCTTATGGCGCTCAGCTAAAGTTTTCCATCGCTCAACCTTGGACAGTTTGACAACATTATGTATTTGAAGCACTGAGTGTGATTCTAATGGCGCTTGACGTGGGTATTTGCTCCAAAATCATTTTCTTGTCGAATCGTGCTCCATTGAGTTCTTACTTGTTTTCCTCCACCACAAATGTTTCTTATTAACTTATTTAACACACTTAAAAGAGAGATTAGAGGCAAAACAAGCATAAAACACCTAAAACACAAAACAAAATAGAACACATTAAACTTGAGGATATAACAAGATAAAAGCTAGGAAAGAGTTGACTTATTCATGACAATAAACACACAAAAAGAGGTAAAAATGGACATTATCACTTCCTATAAGATGACATTCTAATAATGGACACATTAAACACAAAAATCCAATTTTTAAACTTATAAACCTTTACAAGTTTGTCACCCATTTTTCTTCTGAATCATGTTGTAAATAAGTGACACAAAAATGTGTTGTAGATATCCCTTTTCAATATAGTAATAGATTTTAAAATGACAAAGCATAACTCCTTTAATAGTAATAAATGATACATAACTTGATACGATATATGTAGAAGTGAAAATTTTGGTGATCTAGCCAATTTCAAAGTGTCTCTAGTGCAATTGGTCCAACATAACTCGTTTAAGCAAGATAATTTTGCTTAAGATAGGGACTCAATAATAGGTATTTAATTGCAGATTTTCATTGGTATTTAATTGTAGATTTTCACTCAAGCGTTGAAGCATGACTCAAGTATTGAAATCCAACACTTAAGTGACCATTTGGAAGTTTGAGCGAGGGATAGGCCATGTTTATTCTCTCTCCTAGGGAGGTATGTTGCTCAAGTGATTAGTCACATTGCTCGAGAGACCAATCAAGCATTTTTTCAAGGAAAACAATATATCAGTTATCTCTTAAGAAATATCACTCAAGTGTGCAAACTTCACTCATATAATATTGTTTTGTAGTTTAATGCATGTTTTGAATATTGTAATGTTTCTTTTATGATTTAAATAATGTGATTGCTTTGATAATGATTAACTTGATTTTTATGTAGTGAAGTTTGTTGTGTTTGAACTTGTTGAATAAGATAAATGGTAATGGTGATTATTGATAAAAGTCATCTCGTCAATTTTAAACTACAAGGTCTTATGGTTCAAATTGATTAAGAAAAATCAAAGAAGATCTCCACTGAATATTAAGATAACAACATTATCTAGATATGAAGATTCACTTCAAAGGAGATCAATGAGATGGAGGAGAAGATGGTTTCAAGATATTGAAAAGGAAGAACAAACAAGGAAACAAAGACAACATAAAGTAAGACATAAGTTGAAAAATGTAAAAAAAAAATTGAAAAGAGAAAAGGAATGGAAGAAGATAAGAGATAGCATGCCACTTAGGGGATGAATTGATAAGCTTGATAAATACTTGATATTTAAGCTTATTAATCTCCCTTATTTGTATTTATTTCATGTGTTTTGTGTTTATTTCTTGGAAGGTTCATTAGTGTTATGTGTTTGTTTAGTTATGAGTTTTTTTTTTAATTTTCTTAGGTCATTGTATAGGAAATTGTATAGGAAAATGGAAGACTACAAAGTTATTTCTTAGGACCATCTCGTCTAGCCAGAGCTCTACTACTCGCCCAACAAGAAGTCTGTCTCGCCCAGCGAGATAGAGCAATTGCATTGCATTTAAAGGACCTCTCACCCAACGAGAGATAAGGCTCACCCATTGAGCAGACGATTTCAGGTTGGTTACGTGTCGAGAATGAAATGAAATGAGTAGTTCTTTGTTATCGAAATGCAAAGAGACTCACAACTTTGGTCAAGGGCACATTTTAGGATGAAACTACAATAAATTCTTCCATCTACTTGTTTGAATTCATCAAATCCGTATGTTCTAGGTGATTAAGAGTAGTTAATCTCCATTTTCATTAGAACTGGATGTAATGAATTCATACTCGATGTAACTTTTCCTATGCAATATAATCTCTTTCATATTTAATTGTTCTATCTTGATTATTAATGTGTATGATAGGAATATCATGTTATTTGTTGTTACCGAATCATTGGAAAATGAATTGGATCTAGACATGGACAGAACACCCAAAAGTTATGTTCTAGGGATAGATATTATCTCTTAGTCATTCTAGAAATGTGATCTTAATGCAAATTGTATGCTAAAATGGCTAAGGAATTGGAGTTTTAACATATGATTTAGAACTTGCTTCTAAAGAATTAAAGTAAGTATGCTTTTGGCATGAATGTGAGTACATAGAGATATATATTGTGTAGTGTTACATTAATTTGATTCCTGAAATCCAATCCTAATGAAGCGTTTTACCGAATCACATCTTTACTTTTATAATTTTGCATGCTTTTATTTTAGATTGAATTAAAAATGCTTTTCACAATTGCTAAAATCAATAAATAATCACAAGTAGATTAACAAATACAAATCCCTTGGGAAAATGACACTTGGACTACCATTTTACTACTTGGAACGAATTGGTACACTTGCCAATAATTTAACATGGACCAACCCAAGATGAGTGACAGTGTCGCCACTTGAAGCTTGGTTCATGATAAGACTAATGGAGCTCAAAACACTAAAAAAATAGCATTCTCTCAACTCTTAAGAAAGGTTAAAACATAATAACTTTACAATCAAAATGTTCAACCTTTACAAGTGATGGAGATGCCCTCTTAAATAGGAAAACAAATGCACCTCCTAGCAATGATACAAAGTGAAAGGACTCTCTAACAAAAGCAAAAAGTATATTTCTAGAAGCCTAATGATTTGGAGGGGTGGCACCAAGGGAATATTCACCCAATCATCACCAATCCCTCAAAAAGTGCATTCCCTCACTCACATGTGTGTGTACCGCCCAATCATTGTCGTCCTCACTCTAAGATCATTTCTTCTCCACTACTTCAACGTCTTCTTAGCAAAAGTAGGGGTGTGGTGAGTACAGATCCTCAGGCTAGGTGCCTCCTAAGCCCTTCATTTCTCTATTCCTCTAGAAGGTGACAACCTCAAAAAGATAAGTGCCAATAGTAAACCTACAAATAAAACAAGCAATGTTAGACGCTAAGCACAAGGAAAAATGATAAACGAATTTAAAGAAATGAATGAGGAAAGGGTCTCCCCTTTAACCATACTTCTCGTGATCCTCCTAGGAAGAGTCTCTCTAGCCTCATGAGGAGTCATGGGCTTATAAATTACCAAGATGATTACCTAAATGATGATTGATCTATTTAAAATATGGTGTGTACTGAGAAATAAAGTCATTAATGACTAAAAGATTTTCAGGTTTCACTAATATCTAAATCACAAAAATATTAAGGATAAGAAGTCAATAAAAGTTCTCAAATTGCTATATCTTATGAACTATTATGCGAGTGAATAAGTTATAATTTCAACGGTTAAATATGTTTTTGATCCCTTAACTTTCATTGAATTTTAAAATTAGTCCATTTCGAAACTTTGGACTAATTTAGTCCTTCATCTTTCGAAATAAGTGAATTTAGTCCTTTTAATCAAAATTTGTTAAGTTTATTTGACATTTCAAGCGTGTTTCATAATAGTATTTGACTTAACGTTAAAGAAAAAATGTATCAAACAGTATAAACAACTTAAATACTAGAGCCGTCAAGGTGGGTCAGAACCCGGTGGCCAACCCCAGCCCATCATGAGTTTGGGCCGGGTTGGGTTGAAATTGTTTTACAAATGTTAATACGAGTCAATTTTTGACCCAGCCCACCAAGAATCCGGCTCACCCGGGTTGAACCCGGGGTTAGCCGGGTTGGCCCATCAACCCGTATGGTCACACACATTATGCTGAGCTTTGCAATGTTGGGCTGTTTTTTTAACCAAACACATTAGTGGGTTGATAAATGGAAACCTAGCTTCAACTCCAAATAGATGGGGATAAAGAAGATGCTTCAAGAGATGAAAATGTTGTGGATTTGTCCATTCAAGACTAATATTATAGTTGGACAAGTGACAAGAATGCTTTGATCTTAGATAGTAATTTGTTTTTTTTAAAGTTTGGTTTGTATTGGAGTTTAACATCATTTTGGATTGTACTTAGATTGTATTGATGTTTATTTAAATTTTAATCTGAATTATAATTTATGACTTAAGAAAAAAATTATATTTTATTTTAATTAAGTGGGCTAGTGAGCCAACCCGTTTAACCCACCAACCTGTGATGGGTCGGGTTGGGTTTGAAGATTTTTTGGCTCGCTTATAAGTAAGCCGGGTTGGGTTGGCCCACTAAGTGACCAAGTCGTGGTGGGTCGGGTCGGGTCGGGTCGGGCGACCCATTTTGACAACTCTATTAAATACAATCCTGAAATGCATACGAAACATCAAATAAACCTAACAAAATTTGATTAAAATGACTAAATTCATGTATTTTGAAAGATAAATGACTAAATTGGTCCAAAGTTTTGAGATGGACTAATTTCAAAATTCACTAAAAGTTAAGGGACCAAAAACATATTTAACCATAATTTCAAATCATATATTTTAATTTCTTGTGAACATATTAAATATTATCTTCTAATAACTAAGTCATAAAGTAAGTTGAATTTGTTTAATTTTTTAAAATCTTAAAGAAAACTATAAATATGAGTGATGAATTTGTTTACAGACGTTGTCATTATATAATTAATAATGATTTGGGATTATATAGTTGAATTTGTTTGATTTTTTTAAATCTTAAGGAAAAGTATAAATATAAGTGATGAATTTGGGATTATACGGTGTGATTTGATATTCAAATATACTCATATTGAATATCTTTATAATCATGAATTAACTTTTTTGTTTATTTGCTATCTTGAATTAAATACATTACCATCTTGAATTAAATTATGTTAGCATCTTTAAGGTAGGTTAGGTTAAATTGTTTTACAATTAGCTTTATGAAAAAGGAGTAATAAATACCTTTATTAAAATTCATTGCAGAAGAATTTTAAAATTCAAAACTCAAATAATTACATACCATTATTGATTAAGATGCAATTAATTAAATTATTAATTCAAACATTTCTTTAAAAACGTTCAAGTTAACTATGGTTTTTAATTAAATGATTCAAGTATACTTTCACTAGAAAACATTTTGAATTAATAATTAATTTTAGTGACAAATATCTTACACGTTAAATTTAAAGTAAAATTTTCGAAGAAAACTTTGACTTTCAAAGCTATTGAATAACTTGTTGTGATTTATGTTGACCAGAGAAAAAGAAAACATTTTTAATTCAATATATTCCTCAACATTCTATATATATGAAGTAGCATATGAAACATTCATTTCACCAGAAAGAAAGATCAGAATTTCAGAAGTAATAAAATTCTCTGAAAATGGCTTCCCGATTCTGTCAATCTTTCATCTTCGGAGTTTTGCTTGTTGCCTTGGTTCTCACATCAGGTAATTGGAAGAAAGAATTTCTCATTTTTATTTAATTTTTAAAACTGCAAAAATCCATAATTATTTTTCAATTTATGCTGAAATTGTGATCTGAATAATGCAGTACCAGAAGCAGTAACAGGAATAACTGATCCAGGCCTTCACTGCATAGGGCAATGCACTGGACAATGCAACACAGATTGCAGTAAGAAAGGCTTTAAGAGTGGCTTCTGTCTCAAACAAGGATCTGTTAACGTTTGTTGCTGTTCTTGATTCACTTATATTTTCTACTATTTTTTAATAAAATGCGTGTTTGAACTAAGGATTTTATTGTGATTCCAACTATCACTGATTTAGCACAAAATAAAACACCCTTCATCATCATCTCTATTTCTCTACAAGACTAGACATGTTTTTAAAAGAATTCATTTCTCACAAAAATTGTTCACATTTGGTTGAAGTTAAGTCTAAAAACAGATTAACCATATAATTAATCTAAATTAATTAATTATAAAGAAACTTCGGTCAAAGAACTAGTATTTTCATTTTAGAATAAAAAACATGCTTAGTGATAATTACGGATTTTATTGTCTCCCCTTTTACATATATGCAATTTTGTTTTTTATTTAAATATGTTTACAATTAAATTATGGTATGTATTGCTTAATTAATTGATTTGATATATATATATATATATATATATATATATATATATATATATATATATATATATATATATATATTCTTCCATTGATGAAATTGAATTCCAATTATAAAAGATGTTTTTGTTCGATATATTTTGTTTTATTTCAACTTATCACGTTCCAATAATTTTATTTATTTATTATAGTTATATTAACACGTGAGCTTAGTGCTTAACTTGTTATTTTTTGTGTAGAATATATTTAATTAAAGATTTAAACATGTTTTTAATTCTAAACTTGAACACTAAATTAAAATTTATTTATATTTTAATTTTTAAAAATTAAAATGGAATGAATAAATTTATTTTAATCCAACTGTATTAATATTTTTTAATTTATTAAATGATATTCTAAACATACAAGTGTTTAAAAATGTGTTAAAAACACTAAGCAACTTAAACGTGTTATGCGAAAACACTTTTGTCACGTATAAAAAATATTAATATATATATATATATATATATATATATATATTTATTTATTTTTAAAATTTGATATTTATTTTTAAAGTTTGACATCGAATTGAATAAATATTTAAAATAAAAATAAATCCTAATTTTTATTAAAATTTTTGTACTAAAAATATATTTAACAATTTATTAATTGTTTAGCTTTTGAGGTATCCGACTATTTAATGCCAAAACCATACTTCATTTGAATAACTCTTCCCTCATTTTAGTATTTTTTGCCTTGAAGTCTCATTAAGTGAATAAGACAAACAATCATTAATATGAATAATATTGTTTTCGGCGAAACTTTGAAGATAAAAGATAAATTATTTCAACTAAAAATAAATAAAAGTTTATGAGTTTATACTAGCAATTTAGATGCATTTTCAATTTAAATGAATTAAATTAATTTTAAAAATGTAAATGGGCTATGCTAAAAACAGTTTCACTGTTATTTTTTCAAACGCTGATCTTTAAAATAAGAAAAACATAAACTTCGTACATATAAAATATGAAAATTGAGAAAAATAAATAACTCGATATTTTTAAAACATAATTTGTTTAAAAGAAGTTTGATAACAACATATTAGTAGATAAGAATTAACAAAAATAAACTGAACGTAAAATAAAATATAAAAGTAAAAATTATTTTAGAATTAGAATAACAGTATATATAAGAAAAAAAAGAATTCATATTATTGAGGATTAATAATAGAAAAAAATTGTACAATAAATCAATAAAGGTGGTGAAAATTATCACCAAAAACATCAATATGCGTGAATTACTCGCCTGATTTGGCCTCATAGCATTTGTATTTGCCGGTCGAGATGGAATATAATGGTAAAAATATTAATACAACAAATGTGTGTTACGAAATGATAATATACAGTAGACCTGTTATTTTAATCCACCATGGGTCAATCTCAACCCCTTTAAAATTAAACTCCATTTTAATAACCCACCTAATGAGGGGCTTTCTAAAAGTCTCCGACAACAAAAGTTTCGACTAAAATGAGTTGGGATATGATTAGTATGGGTTTAGCCCCTTTTTAATAAAATGTCTTTTTCTCTCTACAAATTGAAAGTCCTCGAAACTTCTTCTCACTCATAACCTCGTCTCTTTTGTCTTCTCCTCCATCAAATACATTGAACACTCTTTTTCTTTCTGTGAATTGAAAGTTTTCCCTAATACTTCTTCTCACCCACGAGCCTCCACGAACATCGCCACTAACCTCGTCGCTCTCTTCTATATTGAGAACTCGTCAAATACGTTCTTCGTATAACAAACCCACTTTCGCATTTGAATTTCACTTCCAGTGAGTCTTCTTTTTTCTTTGTTTTTATTTTTGTTGAGGGTTGCTTTTCTGCTTTGGTGGCCAAACTACATTTCTCACGCCCCTTTTGAGAAAAAATAGTGGATTCAATCATTCTCTGTAATTATTGTTCCATTTTAAAGAATATGTAAAGAACTTGTCTATCCATGGTGTTTCTCTTTCCCAATCACCAACTGAATCCATCTCAATGTCTCAATCCAATATCGAAGGAAGAAAGTTGAAGAGATCAAGGATTATTTCTATAAGCATTTTATACCTAGTTTTCATTATTTTTATATTTTTTTGTTCTTTTTTAATATGTGTTCATTGTAGGATTTTAAAATGTATCAGAATGAATCAAAATCTATTGTTGGCAAGAACGAGATAAATGTTTATTTAGATGAACCAACAATAGATGATGATGAAGACAATGAAGATTTTGATGTACTCAAATATAGGAAGACTAATGAGAAAAAATTTCCTATACTGTCTATAATGGCTCGAGATGTGCTTAGTATTTCCATTACTATAGTGGCATTAGAGTCGGTCTTTAGTAAAGGTGGGCGTGTTCTTCCAAAATATAGAAGCTCTATTCTTCCTAAACATGTGCAAATGTTGATTTGTACTCAAAATTGGTTGTATGAATTTTCTGAAAATCCTAGTGGTAAGTTTATATGTTATTATTTTTAAAATTACTTTACATTAAATAATTAACTCTAGACTAGTTGTTTGATTGTATTTCAATTGGTTGTAATAGATGAAGTTGTTGAAGATATTTTTGGCAATGAGGGAATCATTGATGAATCTAAACTTGAAGATATTGAAAGTCATCAACAATGACACTTCTTCACGTTCTGTTACACACTTAATCCATTATGTCAATATATTTGGTGTTTAATTCTTTGATATATGCCTAGTTGTATGTTATGATTAAATGACCCAACTTTACCATTAACAAAGTTTAATTTTTGATCCACCAATAGTAACTTCTTCCCTTGTGCTTGTTATTAGTTGTTGGCATGCTGTGAACCACATAGTCATTTATTTTATGCCTAACATCACTATTTTGAAGATGCCATGTCAGAAAAACATGTATGCAGATTTGTGATCCATTAGTGTAAATTAGGCATGATACCCAAGTGGCGATCTTTGCTATTTTGGTAATTCTGGACATAACATACATAAATGTTGTATGAAATGCTCTTGGCATTTAGTAAAAGTTTAAAATAAAAGAAATAATCCACTCATAAATAAAAGAGTAGACAAATATAATAGTTTATGGTAATTCTGGACACTCATAAAGTTTGAAATTTGTGTTTAATTCATGTGCTAATTAAGTAGTTTTTTTAACTGTATAAAACTGTTTTATGTTTTTGCCTGATGGGTGGATTTATGCTGAAAAGTACTTCATTAAATCGTGAGCTTTATTATACTGAATACTTTTGATGGTGTCTCGACTTTTACTACCAAAAAAAGTTAAATAGATTATGTTTTATGATCGATCTTCATCAATGTAATTGTCTTTGAATGTGCTACTTCAATTTTGCAGGGCATATTCAAGAGATATGATAAAGACAAAAGTGGAAAAATTGATCCATTAGAATTAAGAGATGCTTTGTATGGTATTGGTTATGCTATGCCTGGTTCAGTTCTATAATTAAATTTGTGTTCCGTCCATTAGAACAATGTTGATTTTTGTTGTTCATACGTTGTATTCCTCTATAAATGTTAACTTTTGTTTAATTGGAACAAGACTACAAAATAGTGAAGATGCATATGGTGTTTTGTTGTGTTTTCTATTCAATTATTTATATTTTTTCTTGTATTCAAGATGAATTTTTTTTTCTAAAAAAAAGGCCCATGGGCTAGCCCTAATCCATAGGGCTTTTGTGGACTTTTTGGCCCTATGGGCTTTTTCAATGAGGGGCTTTTTGGTCCTGTGGGCTTTTCTAGCCCCAACCCACGTGGAGCAAAGCCAAACCTTGAGAAGTGGGTCAATTTGACAAGTCTAATATATAAATTGAGAAATTAGTGTCATGTACATGCATAATTGAACTAGAAAATTAATTTGAGAAAATTTTGTTAAAAAATTAAATTTACGTATTTATAAAATTAAACAACTAAATTAAGTCAAAATTTAAAGAATTGAACTAATTCTAATTTTTATTAAAAGTTAAGAGACTACAAACATATTTAATCCTTAGAATTAATTATAATAACGATATAAACAAAAGAATTCTTATTAAGGATTAATGATAGAAAAAAAATTGAATAACAAATCAATAAAGTTAGGGAATATTATCACCGATAACACCAATATGCCAGATTTGGGCCATGTGTAGTATTTATGGGTTGATATGGAATATAATGTACCTATACTTGTATAAAGAGAAAGAAGTGACCAAAGAACATAAATTTTCTTTACATATTTAGACTTTTATCTAGATTATATCGAGTTTTGGAGACTAGTGTATTATATAAGATCGAGATCATCTCGAACCAGATAAAGTGGCATCATGCTGGCAAGAACATTTTGGTCAAAGTTAATAAAGATCAAGCATAATTAGCATAGGTTAAGGCAAAAAACATATTAACGAAACCAACCCTAAACAGATTAACAAATGTAGCAACTACTCACAAAGTAAATGATTATGTATTCATTACAATATTTATTATCTTTTGCAAGCACACCTCCTTCTTAGATTGGGACGATATCTCAACGATACACATCTAGGAATACTTAGAAGTGAAAAAGGAACATCTCAGATCAAAGACGGAAAGGTGAGAAGAGGAGCTTCTTGAAGTATCTTTGTAGAGTGATTTTGGCTCTATAAAAACATTAAACATATGAATACAACAAATACGTGTTATGTGTTGGGAAAAACCCTCAACAATCACTTTATTAACTGAGAAATAAAATAAACACATAGACAACTCTCCTATGTCCTTTGACCCAAAGTACACCCAAACTCTCCAAAGTAATAATTTAACCTAAACCTCACAACGCTCTTATTATAAGAGTATAAAAAAAAAGAACAAGAATAGTCAAATACAAGCTTGAAGTGTCTTTGACTCGGGGCAAGGAACATCATGGACTTAGAGCTTATTATATAGTCACTAACACCCACCCCTTGGTTGTTATCCTGGGCGATGTGGGACTTTTCAAGACATGTTATTTTCATCCGCCCAACATTTTCCGTCCTGATTAAAATAAACATATCTTCATTCCTATACCAACAATCATACTCCACCATAAAGAGTATCACTTGGAATCAAGTAGTCCCGAGAATTGCCACTTGAAATCAAACTATCCCAAGAATTTCCACTTGGAATCAAACCATCCCAAGAATTTTCATGCACCCTGTATCAATGCTAACTAATGCTCGTGTATAATCACCACACACCTTGCATAAATATTAGTCAACACTCGCGCATAAACACCATACACCCTTCATTGGAACCATGTCGCAACCCACGATGCAAAACCAAAAAACATTGCGAAGAGCCACAGATCGAACATCTGCACTTTGCAGCCACCATGTCGTCTAAATCCCTTGCTAGAGACGCAACACCTATCGACGTAGCACCTTCATTTACTATTGTCGAAGCCGATCTGTAAACCGTAAAGCACTTCATCCACGCACATGCCACAAACTATAACTCACACAGATCAGATCTCCATTGTACATTACTCACCGAGTCATGCGAGCACCAACTGTGACGTCCTTCACATATGTAGGAGCATCTTGGCATATGCGAACTCCATTACAGATCCAGCACGACTTACAGTCCTTGCACATCCACGAACCCAGCTGCAGATTCACCGCATCAACATAACACTGACAATGATCCTTCCATCAAATTTTTCATTACAACTTCAGCAACCAAGGATGATTCGCCAACAACAAGGAATTAATCGTTTCTGATGTGGAAGATCAAACTACACTGCAACCACAGAGCATACTAAGAAAAAATCCTACCGAACCATAGCTCTTGATACCACTGTTGGGAAAACCCCCGAGAATTACTTTATTAATAGAGAAATAAAATAAACACAAAGAAACACATAAACAACTCTCTTATGCCCTTTGACCCCAAGTACACCTAGACTCTCCAAAGTAATAATTTAACCCAAACCTCACAACGTTTTTATTACAAGAGTATAAGAAAAAAAGAATAAGAAGAGTCAAATACAAGCTTGAAGTGTCTTTAACTCAGGACAAGGAACATCATGGACTTAGAGCCCATTATGTAGTCATTAACACCCACCCCTTGGTTGTTATCCTAAGCGATGTGAGACTTTTCAAGACATGTTATTTTCATTCGGCCAACATTTTCCACCTTGATTAAAATAAACATATCTTCATTCCTATACCATCAATCATAATCTACCATAAGGAGTATCACTTGGAATCAAGTAGTCACGAGAATTGCCACTTGGAATCAAATTATCCCAAGAATTTCCACTTGGAATCAAATCATCCCAAGAATTTTCATGCACCCTACATCAATTATAACTAATGTTTATGTATAATCACCACACAACTTGCATAAATATTAGTCAATGCTCATGCATAAACACCATACACCCTTCATTGGAACCATGTCGCAACCCACGATTCAAAACCAGAAAACATTGCGATGAGCCACAGATTGAACATCTGCACTTTGCAGCCACCATGTCGTCTGACTCCCTTGCCGGAGACGCAACACCTATCGACATAGGATCTTCATTTACTATTGTCGAAGCCGATCTGTAAACCGTAAAGCACTTCCTCCACGCACATGCAACAAACTATAACTCACACAGATCAGATCTCCATTGACATTACTCACCGAGCCATGCGAGCACCAACTATGACGTCCTTCGTAGATCCAGGAGCATCTTGGCACATGCGAACTCCATTACAGATCCAGCACGACTTACAATCCTTGCACCTCCACGAACCCAGCTGTAGATTCACTGTTTCAACATAACACTAACAATGATCCTTCCATCAAATTTCTCATTACAACTTCAGCAACCAAGGATGATTCTCCAACAACAAGAAATTAATCGTTTCTGATGTGGAAGATCAAACTACGCTGCAACCATAGAGCATACTAAGAAAAAATCCTACCGAACCATAGCTCTTGATACCACTGTTTGGAAAACTGTTGGCAAAAGCAAATACAAGTCTAAATATTGAAGCAAGATTTTGATGATGATAAAAGAAGCCTAAAAACCATCTAGAAGTCAATATGAAGAACATGTGTCATTATGTTTAAAGCTATCTTGTAAAGTGTAATTAGAATAGTTAGAATCACTATGCAAAAAGAAAATTCTAGTATTTCTCGAAAAATCAAAGTGATAATCGATTATCCTGAGTTGAGTTAATTTTTTCAGGAAAGCACTAGAATAATCGATTATCACCTCTGATAATCGATTATCTGCTTAAAAATTTGTTTTCAGAAAACACACTGGAATAATCGATTATTACTAGGGATAATCGATTATCCTGGTCAGTTGGGCACGACTGTTCAGTTTTTGACCTAATTTTTGGAACCCCTATTTAAGGAACATCAGAGTTACTTCTAACTTACCTTTTTGAGAAGCTAGAGTGCTAGTGTTGTGACTGCAAATAGAGTTCTCTGAGTGTTCTCAAAAGAAGCTTTGAAAAACCTAGTGTGGGTAGAGCGATAACTTTTCCTGAGAGGTTTTCTAGGAGATTGAGTGCTGCTATTGCTAGGAAAGCTAAGGTCAAGGTTTTATGTGTGATTCAGAGAAAGGTGTTCATCTCTTGTGTGTTCAAGAGAGGTGTTTTCTTTCCTTACTCTTTTATTATCTGATTGTAATTTGATATTTGTTAGTGATTTAGTTAATCTCCTTTTTGAGAGATTAACAACTGGACGTAGGGTCTTTTGATCCGGACCAATATAAATACTTGTGTTCAATCTTCTTCTCTATTTATTTATTTCATCTATTATTGTGTTTAAAGAAATTAATATTTGATTTAATCGATAAATTTTGAAAAAATTTTAAAGTATTAATTTTATTACTTAAAACCAATTCACCCCCCTCTTGGTTTTTGTCCAAACGCTTAAACATTCCGCTGCGGGATGCCAACAAAAACCCTCGAGAATCACTTTATTAATAGAGAAATAAAATAAACACAAAGAAGCACATAAACAACTCTCTTATGCCCTTTGACCCCGAGTACACCTAGACTCTCCAAAGTAATAATTTAACCCAAACCTCACAACGTTTTTATTACAAGAGTATAAGAAAAAAAGAATAAGAAGAGTCAAATACAAGCTTGAAGTGTCTTTGACTCAAGACAAGGAACATCATGGACTTAGAGCCCATTATATAGTCACTAACACCCACCCCCTTGGTTATCCCAAGTAATGTGGAACTTTTCAAGACATGTTATTTTCATCACCCCAACCTTATGACTAGAGATGACAAATAAATTTGCCCCGTGGGTATTGCTCGAATTCGTCCCCGTTTTAACGAAAATCCTCGTATTGACTAGGTATGAGTATTGGGAATCCTCGACTTTTTCAATTAGGTATGAAGATGGGTATATGATGTACATATCCGCCCATCCTTGTCATATCCCCGTAACCTTTTATATATATATATATATATATATATATATATATATATATATATATATATATATATATATATTACATATATTACTACACACTTTCTGTTTTTTATTTCTTCTAATTGTTTGGTTTGTCATGAAATTAATTCACATCTCCAATGTAGTTTTCATCCTGTCATAACATTTATGCAATTATGTTCAAATAATGTATGTCAATTAAATATTTTTCATGTCTCACATTTTATTATTTCTGTTTTTTTTTAACTTTTATTTATTGTATGTTTTCCTTCCACGTGACAATGTTTAACACTCCTAGTTTAATTGTTCAATAGCATAAACCTTTCATTTACTAGGTAATATAAAAAATTTATCTTCTTTACTATATTGTTATTAATTTTTGTTTCATTTGAAGAACTTTTTTGTTTCGTTAAAACAATTTTCGTTACTTCTCAACCATTGACTATGTTGATATTTGAAAAGTTTTCTTAGATCTCTAAGATATTTTTCATCTTATCATACCCTTAATTATACATTTTTTTTCTTTGTACAATTTCATTCAATAGTCTTTAAAATTGTTTCTGAGACACACATTTGATAATTTTTTAATATTTATATTTATCATGTAGAATACAATTTTGATATATTTTATATAATTATTTTTATTTTTTACCTCATTATCATACTATAATTTTTTCACTATAATTGTATAAATAAATTTTGGAGGGTCAAAATAATATGCTTAAAATTTACATATTTAATTATTGTCACTAACATGACAAGAGTATATAATTTAGTATTAATATTGAAATCTTTTTGGATGTTTCTCTTTAAGAAATTATAGTTTTGAGATTGTATATTAAATATAGATCCCATTCTAATTGATAGCTTAAAAATAATGTTGACTTATCTAATTGAACAATCAAGTTAAATTGATCTTTTTTGTATGTAACTTCCCTTTTATCACTCTTAAAGAAATAAATTTATTAATTTATGATAATTAAGTCACATAATACATTACTAATCCTTTTATACTCACAAAAGATAATATACAAAAGGCTAATGAGACTAAAAACAAATACTAACTCTTAAATTAATATTTCTTTATCAAGTGAGACAAGGGAGAATTTTTTTTTCTTCAATAATGAAAGAGAATATATAAGAAACTAGAGAACTTTATGTTTAACTTCCTGTTTTTTCTGGATAATAAAAGAAAACATGTGAAAATAAAAAAACAAATACAATCTAAGAAAAACTAAAAATAAATAAAAGAAAAAATAAATAATATCTAATGTTTTTTATTCTTTAATATATTTTATTTTATATTTTATTAATATTATATTGTATTTTATAAAGAAAAATTAAAATTTACTTAATTTAAATTTTATTAATTCTTAATAATGTATTACATATAATTTAAAAATTTTAAAAAATTGGGGGTAAAAGAGTAAAATTAATAATCATTATTACCTAAGCAATAGTAGATGGTTTGTAGTATTTATGTTGTTGAGAGATATGAGTGATTTGGAACACGTGACAGAGTTGAAATGTGCATCAAGTTACCTTTTAATATCGAAATATATATATTTTTAATTTAAATATAATTAAGAATAAAATAAGAATATAAAATATGTATGCAAATCTTTTTATAAATTATTATTATTATTTTTATTATATAATTATAAATCACATTTAAATATTATAAATGATTTTGTTCAATAATTTTCTATTTTAAATATAAAATGCAAATTAAATTATTTAATTTAAAAAATAAATCTAAAAAGTTTATAAAGGTAATTTAAATTTATTATTTTATCCATTGGATTTTTAACTAACAATATGATCACTGCTTTGAAGTTAATTTTCACTCCATCTTATTATTTAATCTGAAAATTTTGAAAAAGCCTATCATATTATTTATAAGACACTTTTTCTAAAAATTCTAATATACTTTCATAGCTTACTTTTATATCAAAGTCGAATACAAACAAATGTCAAAAAATTACACAAATATGATTCTTTTCCCACGTTTTATGGTGGTGTCAGTGCGGTGTTAATCAGTTTTACTAAATAGTTGGAACGCAATATTTTATGGTGTTGGTTATACGATTATGTTTGAATTTATTTTTACAACAAACTGATACAAGTTTCAACTACCTCAATTTCCTAGCAAGATAATATATATATATTAATTATAGTTTACGTTTTTAGTTTTTCTTCTTTTATCATCATGTAATATTAATATAATTTTGGCACGTAAAGTTGAGTTTCTCTCTGAATTTCTATTGGAGGTGCATTGTTTAATCATGTTTTACTGAGTAAGAGTTCCTTTATCATAAAGACTGTGACACCGTTTGGTTGCACCACTCAGGATAGAACCAATGGCTGCAGGCACAAAATCCGGAGGTGAGACTCAGAAGCAAGCGGCACGAGGTTTTGTTTTCATTGATGCTTTCACTTTTATTTTTCAAAAACTGCTTTTCTCTCTCTCTCTACAAACCCACCAACTTCTCTCTCTTACTTAATCTTCCAATGCCAGTTTGAACTTATCCAAGAAAGAGAAAAACAAAAATCCTAAAAAATTCAAAGTTGTAGTGAAACTTCCCAGAACAAACCAGAACACACACATGGGGGCTTTCCTAGGTCTAAGTTTTAGTCAATTTAACCCTTTGGGTGTCCATCAAATTCTCTTTCTCAGGCCAAGGACTTGATTGACTTTCTGGGTTTGGAGAAGAACTCTCACTTTGCTTTTGTTCATCTGTGTAATATTTATACATAGTCCTCTTTTTTTTTCTCTCTCTCTCTCTGTAATGTAATTAGCCCCTTCTGTTCTAAACTCTTTCCTCTTCTTGTATCTCCTCTTCATGTAAATTCAGTGGTGAGAAGTGTTGTTTCTTTTCCTTTGTGTTGTATGATTATCATTGTTGTATTGAATATTGTAGTTGGTGTGTGATGATGACCCAATTGGGAATAAAAAATTGTTAAAAATTCTCATGAACAGTGTGGGTCGCTTTCTTTCAAGGTATGAGAGTTTTATTGTATGGTTTACGGTGTCCAAGTTGATGAGTTGATGATCCTCTTCGTGTGTAGGATGATAATGCATATAAAAAACCAGATGTTTTATGTTGCATCCCTTTGTTGGATTTGAGATACCCTTATCTCTTTGCTTCCTTAATTGGAAACAAGCACACAAGAGCAGATCTTTCCCCTTTTTCACTTCTAAGTACACACACACATCACATACATAAAAAATTAAGAAAAAAAAAAACCATACCTATCTTTCTCTTACCCTGTACTTTCTATCTGTACGTCTTTATCTATTTTTCTCTCTCCTCTTTTTCACTCCAAATACCCCATCCCTGTACCATATCTGAAGCCAACAGAATTCCCAGAAGGGTTTTCAAAGTTTCAACCTTCAGAGTGGTTTTCTTGGTTTTTTTTTTTTTTTTTTCTGTATACCCTTTACAAGATCTTGAATTTGTTGAGATGGAGTGTGAAGTGAAGTTACAAGGGGGAGATCTGCATGCAGAGGTGGTAACTGAACCAAACCCTGTCGGTTTTGACAACATGGAAGAAGAACAGACTTTGTCGGTTGCCGAGAGAGAGATGTGGCTGAATGGTGACCAAGACGAGATTCTGGGAGTCAATGAGGCTTCCATGTTCTACGCGGATTTCCCTCCTCTCCCTGATTTCCCTTGCATGTCGTCATCGTCTTCTTCATCTTCTGCGCCACCGCTTCCTCTGAAAACCATGACGTGTTCCACCACAACCACGGCAACCACCACCACTTCCTCTTCTTCCTCTTCCTCTTCATGGGCCGTGTTGAAGTCAGATGTGGAGGAAGATGTGGAGAAAAACCATGGCAACGGCTACATGCATGACCGGTTTGATGCAACGGCTTTGTCTTCCACCGCTTCCATGGAGATTTCCCAACAGCAAAACCCCGATCCTGGACTCGGTGGCTCTGTTGGAGAGTGCATGGAGGATGTTATGGACACTTTTGGGTACATGGAGCTTTTAGAGGCCAATGACTTCTTCGATCCCGCCTCAATCTTTGAGAACGAGGAGAGCGAAAACCCTTTAATAGAATTTGGAACACTGGAGGAACAGGTGTCACTGCAAGAGGGGCAACATGAAATGGTGCATCAGCAAGAGAACATTGAAGGCGATCGCAAGGTTCCATTGTGTGAAGGGATAAAAGGAGAGGAAGACGGTGGTGGCGTAGTAGATGATGAAATGAGTAATGTCTTCTTGGAGTGGCTCAAGTCTAACAAGGACAGTGTTTCTGCTAATGACTTGAGGAATGTGAAGCTGAAGAAGGCAACGATTGAAAGCGCAGCAAAGCGTTTAGGGGGAGGAAAAGAAGCCATGAAACAGTTGCTGAAGCTGATTCTTGAGTGGGTTCAAACCAGCCATCTTCAGAATAAGCGGCGCAAGGAGAATAGTGGCAATGTTAGCAACCCTCTTCAGGCACAGATTCAGGAACCCAGTGACCAGAACAACCAGAACAACCAGAACACGCACACGAGTGGCTCCTTTGCACCTGAATCGAACTCTTGTTTCAACAACCAGACACCCTGGTTAAATCCCCAAACTTTTGGGACAGATCAAGCCCCTATCATGGTTCCATCACAGCCCTATTCACAACCCATGGTGGGGTATGCGGGTGACCCTTACACTGGCGGTTCTGCTTCGAATAACATCACAGCCACTCATAACCATAACCATAACAATAGCCCTTACCAACCAGGCACGGAGCAATACCACATGTTGGAGTCAGCACCTTCATGGCCTCATTCTCAGTTCAATGTTCCTTCTCCTTATAGCCAGTCTTATGGGGACAACGGTCTTTTCACACCTGGGGGTTTTGGCGGCTATGGCAATAACCAGTATCCTTATCAGTTTTTTCATGGTCCTGGTGATAGGTTGATGAGGCTAGGACCCTCTGCAACTAAGGAAGCAAGGAAGAAGAGAATGGCGAGGCAGAGAAGGTTTTTATCTCATCACAGGAATCACAATGGTAATCCCCTCCAGAATCAAGGGTCTGACCCTCATACAAGACTGGGAACTGATAATTGCACCACTGGTTTGGTTGCACCTCATCAAGCAAATTCTGCAGCAGCCAATTGGATGTACTGGCAGGCTATGGCGGGTGGCGCCGCTGGCCCTTTGCCACCGGTGGTTTCGGCCGATCCACTGGCCGGACAAACGGTGGTGGACCGGTCCACCATGCACACACATAATTCTCATCAGAATCGAGCTGCATCAGATAGGAGACAGGTTGGTGAACCTTACTTTGATCAGATATTGATGATGTTAGATGATTTTCCTTGCTTAAAGTATGATTGATATGTGATTAGTAGAATGTATGTTCAGAACGTGATCATTATCGTGAATTTCTTGATATTGAACAGTACTTTCATTGTGTTATGAATAATGTGTGACTCTTTTGTCATTATGTGTTTGATTTATAGGGTTGGAAGCCTGAGAAGAACTTGAGATTCCTTCTGCAAAAGGTGTTGAAGCAAAGCGATGTGGGAAGTTTGGGAAGAATAGTTTTGCCAAAAGTAATAATTTTTCTGGCTTTTTCTTTGTCAATTACTTCCAAGTAGTTTTTTGTTTATGGTTTTATATGGTGGAAACGTGTATTTCATTCGTTAACTTGGATTTGAATTGTAATTTCGATCAGAAAGAAGCAGAAACCCATCTGCCAGAGCTGGAGGCAAGAGATGGAATATCCATAACAATGGAAGACATTGGAACTTCACGTGTTTGGAACATGCGCTATAGGTATTCCAACATCCATTGACACATGTTTTTCTGGTTTTCCTATTGTTTTCACCTTTGTGTTAAGTTGAGATTAAAATGTTCTCTTTTGAATAATTTCTTGTTGGAGCACCAGATACTGGCCTAACAACAAAAGCAGAATGTATTTGCTCGAGAACACTGGTGAGTCTCACAGAATAATAATAACCTCGTTAATTTTTCTTCCATTTTCAAGAACCTTGGTTATTCACATATTCATATTCTCATTTTGCAGGTGATTTTGTGAGAGCCAATGGCCTCCAAGAAGGAGATTTCATCGTCATATACTCAGATGTGAAGTGTGGGAAATATGTAAGAACCCTTTTCATGATTTTCATTTCTCATTATCTTAACATGTTTTGATAACATTATCGCTTTATACTTACGTCTTTCTACAATTTTTTTAAGGAGAATATATTAATACATTATCTGTTTTTCTTCATTCAAAATGTTAAGAATTAATTGGAGTGGGATTTTATTTTTACTTTGTTTTTTCATAAAAAAAACAGATGATAAGAGGAGTGAAAGTGAGGCAACAAGGTGTGAAACCAGAGACCAAAAAAGCAGGAAAATCGCAGAAAAACCAGACTGGGACTAATGCATCAAATACAGCTGGAACTGCTGCCAATAATGGCAGGTCATCGCCACCGAAACCAAAAGCTGAAAAAAAAGTAGCAAATTAGTACAATAATAATTACATATAATATATAATATTAGTATAGTATGTATGTACAATATTATTATATGAATTATATCATAATAAAATAAGAGACTATGAAGTCTGAACACGGTGCTCACATAATATTGTGGGGTTTCAGCATGCCCTGCAATTGAGGCTGTCTACAGGGATTTGTATAACAGTATTTTGAGTTATATTTCTCTTTGTATTTTAATACAATTTTATGTCAAAATGTTGTATCATGTTCCTAACGTTTGTGTATGGATTTATATCTTTACTTTGATAGCAATCTACGTTATATCTCTTTGTGGCTCCAATTTTGCATTAGAGTTGATAGAAAATCACGATTTGGATCCATTACTATATAATTTTAATCAACTACTTTTATGATATGATGAATAGCTTTTTGCAATTTTTTTTTTAAACTAGGTTTAATGTGAAAAAAAAATTATTGGAGTGGATAAGTCTAACTAGATTGATGACCGAAGCAGGAAGTGATATAAAATAATAGAAAAATGATATTTTGACACCTCAAACTTACCACTTTCATTACCACTTTCATAGGTTACAAGTTAATTAGTCTTGAGTTACAAATTAATTTTAGTCTTGAGTTACAAATTAATTTTAAGGTGGTAATGAAAGTGGTAAGTTTGGGTGTCATCCTATCATTACCCAAAATAATATCTTCGATTCTTGACTTAAGCGAAGAAAGTAATAATTATTATATGAGAAAAAAAAAAAGAGAGAAAGAGTGAAAAAGAGTAGAAAGTGGTGCATGTGACGTAGAATTTGACTTGTTTTGGGTTTAAGAATGTAGGAGCCGTGTGGGTACTGTCTCTTGAAAGAAAATGATGATTTGATGTCAGGAATGGATTCTTAGCCAAAAACAGCACAGGTCATTTTCGAACATTTTCTCTTTATTTCTCTCTAATTTATTTGTGGAGAGAAACAGAGGTAAAATCTGAGCATGAACGAAAATGCTAAAATTGTAAAGGGACCTCACAGAATTTGATTTGCATCAAATTTTTGTTCTTTCGTTTGTTTGTTGATGATCACATGTTGTACTCAGATGCAGATCTGTCGCACCGCTAGCAATGCTTTCAAATAAATGAGTGAAAGGATTTATTCGGTTATTTATCGATTAAACTTTTTCAGACAGCTTTTATTTATATCCCTTCGTCGTATCAAGATCTATTTCATGTTACAAGATCAATTTGATAAAGAATTGAAATTGATCTTTTAATCTAATTTTTATTTGCCTTTGGTTTAATCGGGTTGTGATGATTTATAAAGAAGGATATTGTTAATCAAGTAATCCTTAAGTATAATTAATACGTATTAAAATTTTCAAAAGTTTATAATTAATTATATTAAATAAAATATGACTAATCAGATGTGTAGTTTTATTTTATTTAAAATACAAGAATATCTATAAATATAAATATTGTATAGTTTTTATAATATTTTATTTAATATTTACTGTTAAAAATTAAAAATTAATAAAATAATAAAATAATTATATTTTAATATTATTAAAAAATATATATAATTAAATATAAAAAAGTTTAAATTAATAAAAAAATCAACAAAAAAAATAGTATTAAACATCTAAAAAATTTACAAAAAGATAAATAAAAATTAAAGTATTAATTTAAGGTTTAATTGAGTTTTCAAAATACTTACTTTGCCTAAAGATTTTAAAAGGTATTTTTGTCTTTATATACATTTATATTATTTTAATTAATAGAATTAATTATTTCAAATTTCAATATAAAAATGATAAAACTAATGCGTATTTATTATTTCTTAACAAATGTCTTTAGGACACTAGTTAGCATTTTCTTAAAAAGAAAGTTTTGAAAAGATAATAAAGTGTGGGACAAAGGAAAAAGAGGTAGATTTCGATTGGAGATTGTTTGGTAAATTATAAATTTACTCCTATATTTAATAAATATATATATTTTATAATTATTATTAGAAATTAAAAAAATTAAGACATGATTTATTTTCATTTTCTTAAGTAATTCTTTAAATGAAAAATGTTTATATTTTAAGAAATACACTTAGGTTGTGTTTGGATTTAAAGATGGATATGAAAGAGTGAAATTGAATAGATTTGAAAGAAAAAAGAGGTGAAGTTGAAATTGTTTGGAGTAAGGAAAAGATGGTATGATTTGAATGGATTTGAGATTAAAGTTCCTGAAATTTTGTGAATGATGTAATAAGTATAATAGATTAAAAAATATTTTAGTTGGTAAAATTATACGACTACGATTTTACTCTTGAGAATAAATGTTATATAAATTTAAATATATAGAGTAAAAATGTGTTAAAATGAGAATGAACTTGTTACTTAAAATTTAAAAAAGTTAAAATTTTTAAAATTAAATTAAAACAATTATTATTAATAATATTTTATAATTAAAACTTGATTTTTTTTAATTTTATAACAATAATAATAATAATTATTATTATTATTTATTTTATTATTGTTGTTTTTAATAATATAATTACAAGTACTATTAAGTTTTATTTGAAGTGTTATCATAAAATTATGTTTGTATATAATTTAAATAAAAATGAAGAATGTATGGAATTTTATATGAAATAAAATTATATGGGTTTATATTAAGTTGTAAATAAAATGCATGGGATATAATTAAATTTCACACATCATGTAATTAATAAGTAAAATATAAAATAAATGTATGCATCTGTGTAGCGTTTCATACATATGGTGCTACAGCAAAAAGGAAAAATACCCGTGCATGGAAATGTGAAGGGTCAAATAAGTAAATTAACGAAGATGACGTGGCTTTCTCTTGTTTTCTCGTCAATTTTGCAAGTGAAATGGGAGAGGTTACTTGAAATTCCACGCTCACATTTCTTTGCATTTCAATGAAAACAAACACGCATCACACCTCCATATCCGTCAGCATGAACAAGACATCATAGGAAGCAAACACAGCGTTAATGATAATCTACCAACCTTTATTAGGTCAATTAAATCAATCACATCTAAAAATAATTTTTCTACTAAAATCTAGTATCTTTCTATTAAATCAAAGTATTTCATTTTTCATTCACTGTTTTTCCAAATAACTACAAATCAATCATTTACCTTTCACATCTTTAACCAAACCAAATTGGGCTTTGCGAGAGAGTTCAAAAAAAAGGAAAAAAAAATGAAAAAGAGTAAAAATTGTGATCGTAGAAAATATGATTATGTAAGTATGTGATCAAGGTAGAGAAAAGAAAGCAAAGAATTGTATTGCAAGGAAAAAGAGATACAATATTTTTGATGATTAGAATATGGAAATAGAAATTATTTCTTAAAAAAGATCGAACCAAAAACGGGTTAAATAAGAAAGGGTCCAATTGCCTTACTGTTTGATTTTGTCAGAGAAGGATAGTTCTCAGAGGCAACAATCAAACACTCGGTGATCGCTAAGCGTGTTGGTGATCCCTAAGCCTGGTAATTGCGCTAAGCCATCCGAAGTTGTGCAACAACATAAAAGGAGAGTTTATCAGCTTAGTCCCCTCAAGCTTGAAATATATATCTTTCATTCTCAACTTGGAAGGGTGGTATTTGAAGGTGAGCAAAGGTAGGGGTTTGGTGAAGATGTTAGCAGCTTGGAGAGAGAAGACATGTGAAGGAGCTTGATTAAACCACAATTGATCTTATCTCGAAAGAGGTGATAATCGATTTCGATGTGTTTAGTTCGTTCATATTACACTTGGTTGTAAGCAATATGGATTGTGGATTGATTGTCACAATACAAGGTTGCAGGCAAAGTGAAAAAGGTACTTGAAAGTCTTGGAGGAGATACATAAGCCATTAAATCTTGCAAGCGATGGAGGCTAATTTGCGGTATTCAGCTTCAGATGAACTTCGTGATATAGTTCGTTGTTTCTTTGATTTCCATGAGATGAGGGAATGACCAAGGTAGATGGGAAAACCAGTTATAGATTTCGTGTTTCTGGATAAGTGGCCTAGTCAGAATCATTGTAGGCTTTAAGTTGTAAAGGTGTATTAATGTGAAATTAAAGACCATTGCTAGGAGCACCATTGAGGCTGCTTGTCGATATAAGGTGGTTGGAGTGGCTAAAAATTGGCTATGATTGTTGGCAGAGAAAGAGATATCAAGACATGTATTAGTAAGGTAGATAAGGGGACCAATCAATCTTCTGTAGGTGGAAGCTCCGTTGTTATCAAGAAGTTGACCAGTGTGTTGAAGACAAGAAGATTAAGCCATAGGTGTAAGAGCTAGTGAGAAATTTAGCATGCCAATGTCATGAAAAAGATCCAAAGTATATATATTTTTTTTGTTGAGGTTAAGGCCATGGAGATTGTGAGCGACCTCAAAACCTAGGAAATAAGTAAGGTCACCCAAATTCTTGATGCAAAATTCAGAATAAAGAAGAGCAACAATGTGAGTAATTTCTTCAACATGATTTCCTGTGAGGATAATGTCATTGGCATACATAAGAATAGTAATGATAGAGTGATCAGTGTTTCATAAATAGTGAATGATCTGTAGAGGAACAAGTGTATTTGTTTGAAATTGGGAATTGGGAAACCTCGGCATACCATTGACATCCAACATGTTTGAGCCCGTATAAAGATCGTTGGAGTTTGTAGACTTGATTTGGTTTGGTGGCATTAAAGCTAAATGTTAATTTCATGAAAATTTCCTCATGAAGGTCACCGTGAAGGAAGGCATTCTTGACGTCGAGTTGTTTGATAACACAATTGTTGGATATGGTAAGAGTAAGAAGGAGACTAAGGATTATGGGCTTAGCTATAGGGGAAATGGTATCGAGAAAATCTAATCCTTCAAACTGGTTAAATCCCTTAGCAATGAGTTTGGCTTTGAAATGGTCAATGGAATCGTCTAATTTGTGCTTAATTTTGTACACCCAGTGGCATCCAATAGCAATTTTACCAGGGGGTAGGTCAGTAATGGTCCATGTATGATTGGCTTGTAAGGCAACTAGTTTATCACGCATAGCTTTGATCCATTGAGGATCTTTGGAATCTTGAGTATAAGTTTGTGGTTCATGAGCATAAGTGATAGACAAACTAGGATGTTTAAAAGAAGAAGAAAGATGGTCATAATTAATGTAATTGGTAATGAGGTATCCAGTAATATGATGAGTTTGAAAATCACTAAGGTAAGATGAAACCTTTTTAGGATGAGCAGATCTGCGAAATAGTGCAGCAAGTGTTTCAGGTGGAATTTCAACAATTGGCGAAGTTGAAGGTGCAACAAGAGGTTTAACAAATTGATTAGTGACGTTGGTGTTAGGGTTATTGAGGACAAGATCACATAAAGAACCATAGAGGCGTTCATAGGGAATCATTGCTTAATAAAGGGGTGGGCATGCAATTAATGAGAAAAGCAACATGTTGAACAACAAACCACAAAATATGCTAGGGAGTTTAACATGGAAAAGGAGAGCATGTGTAATATTTAGAAGGTGGTAGTGCTTGCGTTCTAGAATGTTGTTTTGTTTAGGAGTGTAAGTGCATGTTGTTTTATGTGTGATGCTTTTTTAGAATAGAAATCATGCATAAAAAAACTCAGGTCGATTATAAGTGTGTATGGTTTTGATTACAGTTTCATAATGCATTTCAGTTTTGGTGACTAAGTCAATTATGTGTTTTCGAACAATAGACTTATCACACATAAGTATGATCCATGTAAAGAGAGAATAATCATCCAAAATAGTAAGAAAGTATTTAAAGTCATTCATTGATACATTGCAAGGTCCCTATATAACGTCCTAGCTAGAAATTACTTATATGAAAATTAAAATAAGAAATATAATAATAAACTGCATTTATTATTAAGTTCTTTCTCAAAAGCGCGGAAAATTTTAAATATATTTCAACGTGTCAATTATAACTAAAATCCACGACATTCAATTATTACAATTATAAATTGTTTATAAAATCCATTACAAAATAGTCCATAAAAATCCGTGAAGAAAACTAGTATAAAAACTTCCAGAGTTGGCCCAACTCCGACTCTAAGCATTCACATGCTCACCTGTATCAACATATGTTCCTATATAACAAGTTACATGATCATCGACAAACACAAGCAGATAGGGTGAGCTCAAATACAATAAAACAATTACAACATGAAATAATAAAGCATTTCAAAATCATGACATGTGTTAGCACCCTAATCCTAAATCCTCAACTTCCAAACCTTTTTTGGATGCCTCTTGATTCTACATCCTTTGATGAGTACACTGATCGATCTTTGCTGCCACAAGTGTCTACTTGCCCCTTCGACTACAGGCCACCACCTAATAGTCCATACGCGGGAATAAATTGCCACGGCCACGATCCACAACACCAAGTGGAGTTCCCCAATAGGAACCGCAATCTGTATTTGTCCCAAGACTACCAAACTTAATCAGTTACACTGAAGATGGCAATCTTTCATAACCGATCCGTACGAGCCATGATCTTGCACACTCCACTAGACTTCCAAAACCATCAGGCCACAACTTCGAGTCGCCACATGTACCCCAATACAAGTTGCACTCGTAATTAGGTCCCCAACAAAGCATCACACCATGACCTCCATCCAAAGCAGTGCAGAAATCCTCCTTGCGTTCCAACTCTGCACCCAAAACCGTCTAATGCACCTCTTGTGTCACTAGGCAAAACTTGGCTCCAGACCGCCTAGCGGTCTTTTCGCGTCGCCAGGCAACAACACCTCCTAGTGCCTCTGGTAACAGCCTCCACCTAGCAGAGCCTCCCTTGCCGCTAGGCGCCACGTGAATCTAGTGGCCCTTACCACTATTTTGAGTCTCTATCGCCTGGCGACTCGTCCCGCGTCGCCAAGCGCTATACCAGTAGTGCAATGCTACTGGTTTTTGGCATTTTGAATAGGTCCTAATAGACCCCAATCACATAACATACAAATTATAGCACACTTATACTTATCTAGTCATAACCTTATGACTGAATCACATTGCAACATATTCATGGTTTCACAATTACAGTTACACCCTTAATTAACTATGATAATACCCATTATGCATTCATCATGTTACCAATTAAACATACCCCAATTACTTAAATCAACAACACATTTTGCACATAATTACAGTCTCCCAAATAGGCACAGTACCTATCATAGTCAACATATAAACTTTATTTTATTATGCGCATATACCCCAATTATCACCTAATTATACCTAATTCATTTCATCTCACAAGCATGGGTTTCTTTCCACCCCTATATCCAATTACCCCGTAATATGTACAAACGTTCCAGATACCCACACCCAGAAATCCAACGTGAAGCAAATCAACTTGCCTATCTTCGTCTGATGTGTCGCCTGGCGGTAGTTCATGTGTCACCAGGCGGTGCGTACAAATTTTAGGTTCTGCCCAGATTTTCCTGCACCTGCACGAACCCTAAAGCCCCCAGATCCAAATTCCAATACATGTTTTGACATAATTTTATATGTTTAACAACCTATAAAGACCATGCTTGTCCAATTTAAGAGTATTTTCATGAACCATATAATAAATCGTAATCAGAAATCATGTTTATTCACCCCCAATGTCAATATGAACCCTAATCCCAAATTCATGCAAGATTCATATTGTTATCATCCATTCATACAGTCTCAAACACGTACACACATAAACAATTTTCAAATTGATCATACATATCCATCCACGCATCATCCACATCACAGAACTCGAGAAAACAGAACAATTGGGTAAACTGGTTAGCGTCGCCTGGCGGACAACACCTAGGGAAAACCCAGAAATTGGGTTTTAGAATATGCATCGCCTAGCGGGTCATCCACACCGCCAGGCAGTTTCTGGAAAATTCCAGAAACACGAACAATTTATTACATTTTAGGCAGAAATTAAGGTTCACATGCATTCCAATCAATCTAGAAACAATACATAACACATAAAACACGTAGTACAACTCCCCTTAGTCTCCCCTACTCTAGCCCTTCAAATCACTCTCAATGCAGTGCTTCAATGCAGTTTGGTAGCTGGTTTTCCTCACTTTACTAGCCCTAAACGAAAATTAGTGAATTAAAACGAAATTAATTTCAATCAATACCTTAATTGGACCTTAATAGCTAATAAATTTTAATTACGCTCTTTGTCTGTGTCTAAATTCGTGAAACTTATCACTGACTTTTTATCTCCCTAATTTCGTTCTCCAAGCATAAAAAAACTAGTTATTGTGATCTTATTCTAACCAAGATTCGAACTCATCACCATTAAGTCTATTCGTGTTTCTTAATATTTTTTCTATAAATCTAGGGATATATAATCACTTATCATGTTCAAACATATCATAACACAATATAATCAAATAATCACACTACTGGCATACATAGGACTCAAACCTAAGTCCTTTCAACACAATCAAGTACTCTCAACCATTTGAGCTAATACTTTTTCACGTCGTGAAAGTTATCATTTAATGTCATAAGCCTCCCACTACCCACATTTATTAAATAATTATTTATTTAATTATTTAAATTTCTCGGGTCTTATATTCCCCCAATCTTATACAATTTTCGTCCTTGAAAGTTAAAGCTTACTAGGGAATAGATGCGGATAGGACTTCCTCATCAGGTCCTCCATCTCCCAAGTCATCTCCTGAGTTGCTTTATCCCAAAGGACCTTCACTATCTTGATTTCCTTTCCCCTCAATTGTTTAACCTATGTCCAAAATCCTCACTGGTCTAACGTCTACCGTTAGATCCTCTCGAACCTGGATATCGTTCGCTTCCAACACATGTGAGGGACTTGCAATGTACTTCCTCAACTGTGACACGTAGAAGACATTATGCAAGTTCGCCAAGTGTGACGGTAATGTAATCTCATATGCCACTGGGTCGATCCTTTGAGTAATCTGATACGACCCGATGAATCTCGGAGTCAACTTCCTCGACTTGAGAACCCTCCCAACACCAGTGGTTGGAGTCACCCTGAGAAACACATGGTCTCTAGCTTCAAACTCCAATGATCGCTTCCTCTTGTCGGCATAGGATTTTTGTCTGCTATGTGTAGCTCGCATCCACTCCTGAATCAATTTCACTTTATCAGTGGTCATCTGTAAAAACTCAGGACCAAGCACCACAAATTCACCATCCTGATTCCAGGACAATGGAGTCCTATATCTCCTCTCATACAATGCTTCATTAGGTGCATTTCAATGCTGGAGTGATAATTGTTGTTGTAAGTAAACTCCACCAAAGGAAGCATTTCGCTCCAACTACATAGGTGATCCAACACAAGCCCTCAACAAATCCTCCAAGGACTGGATAGTCCTTTCTGACTGCCCGTGGGTCTGAGGATGATATGTTGAACTCATCCTTAATTGCGTTCCTAATGCCGCTTGCAACGACTGCCAGAATCTCGACGTAAAACTCGAATCCCTGTCTGACACTATGCTCCTTAACATATAACTCTGTCAATCTATCCATCGATAATATCTTATTGATCGACAAGAAATGAGCACACTTTGTTAGTCGATCTACAATTACCTAGATCACATCATAACCCCTTGTAGACTTTGGCAAATGAGTCACGAAGTCCATCACTATGTTGTCTCATTTCCATTGAAGGATTTCTAATAGTTCCAGCGTACCTTCCAGCCTCTGGTGTTCTCTCTAATGAAGAGTGGTAGCTTCCTTTTGAAGGTCCGATATACATGATTTGTCACCTTGGGAAAAGCGGTTCTTCAAATCATTCCAGATGTTAGTAGCTTGATCCATCCACCTTGGGAAACACAACCATGCTATTGCATCTATACCAAGACGCAGATTTGGAGTTATTATTGTTAGGTTGGACGACAATACCAAGGACAAAATCAATATTATTTGTGGCATTGAGGGTTGTGAGCATTGAGCGACTCCAAGAGTGGTAGTTTGATGCATCTAGGACATGTGCAGTGGCTACATTTTCATTGGGGTGTAGGTACAAGAAGTTGTGTGATAGTTGTTGCTTTTCTTGTTGAGTATCTGCCATGGAAGAAGACATGAAAAGATAAAAATTGAAGAAAAAAAACAAAGAACAAGAAAAGATGAATCAAGAAAGAAGAACCAGGATGGCACCGTCAAAACCCTTGTGAAAGAAAGGATCTACCGGCTCTTGATATCATATTAGACTTTGTGATCAAGGTAGAGAAAAGAAAGCATAGAATTGTATTGCATGAAGTAAAAAGAGATACAATATCTTTTATGATTAGAATATGAAAAAGGGAAGTTATTTCTTAGAAAAGATCAAACCAAAAACAGGTTAAATAAGAAAATACTCAATTGCCCAACTGTTTGATTTAGACAAAGAAAGACAGTTCTCAGAGGCAACAATCAAACACTTAGTGATTGTTAAGCTTGGTGGCTACACTACACTAAGCCATATGAAGTTGTGCAGCACCATAAAAGGGAAGTTTATCAATAAATAGAAAAAAAACAAAAGTTATATGTTTAATCTAATCATTTACTAAAATGTTCTTAAATTTATTTTGTTAAGATGATTTAAAATAATTAAATATATATATATATATATATATATTTATATATATATATATATATATATATATATATATATATATATATATATATATATATTTAAATGTGTGTATCTTTATAGCAAATCAGAGAAAAAAAGTAGTAAATTTTTTATTCAAGTAATGCTACAACTGTAGAAATATGAAATACATTAATAATAAAGCACTGTAGTGCTCTAACTCTTTAATACATGTAGATTATAAAAACAATGGATACAAAGATACACACAAAAAAATGCATGGAGTCTTTATAACGCAAAATGAAGAATAATATTATTTCCTCGGCGTATCAGAGATAAATTATATAGGAAATTAGAATCACAAATTTATTGTAAATTAGAATAATATCAAAGCCATTATTGAATACAATAAATAATATAGGAAATATATACAAACAAAATATTAGAAATATTGAAATAATATTATTAACAAAATATGTAACACCCCATTTAATTAATAACGCTAATTAAAGGAATGTCACGCAGAATAATATTAGAAACAAAGTCCTAGAGTGTGGACACTACTCCTCACAATTATCCAAGAGAAAACCCAAATAAGAAAAGGGCACACTACAATGCCATAAAAAAGTATAAAATATAAATCAACAACATTTAGAATTTTAAGCCTAAAGACCAGCAGTACACGGGCCATAGCCCTAAAGAAAAGTCTAAGTAAACTTAGATCCAGTCCAAGCAAACTATGCAGCGGAACCTCCATCACCCTGATGATTACGGAGAGTTCTCACCTCTGCTCACATCAACAAGTTGATGATCATTGCAAAAGAAAAGACCACAACACAGAACATACAACAAAAGGGTAAGCTAGAGCCAAAATTAGTTTTATCATGCAATCAGATCTACTTTCATAGTCCAATATACATACATCATCCAAGCATGCTATGA
The DNA here is from genome assembly GCF_037176805.1 of Vigna unguiculata. Lineage (NCBI taxonomy): Eukaryota > Viridiplantae > Streptophyta > Magnoliopsida > Fabales > Fabaceae > Vigna > Vigna unguiculata. The sequence goes on from NC_140796.1 coordinate 13,993,848, forward strand.
TCTTCCAATCAATACACTAAGACTCGACTCGACTCGACTCATCCGGATACATATAATCTGGTCGGATTCAGCGGATGCTTGCACTTGTGGTGGATACCTCTGCTCACCCCCGAGCTATGTGTTACAAGTGTTACAATGAATCAATCCCTCACACACAAGGTTAGTCCTTATTGAGTTTCAGGCCTCTTGCTACTCTCACCACAAGAGTCAGTCTGCTCTAAGTGAGACTAACTGACTCTTTAAAGTGTCAGGATGCAACCTTACCTTGAATCCTTACCAAATTATATAGATGGGGCATCACCATGAACTCCCACTAACATGGGTCATGGAATTACGTCCCGACCACTGAAGCACTACCATGAGGTCTCACCTAGAGGCTCATGGAATTACGTACTGACACAGAACAAACATACTCAATCAATAAAGTAATATTTATCATGCACATAACTCTCATGCCAACCTTTATAACCAAATCTTCATTCATATTCCATGTTGAATCCATTCCAACTCATCCTTCCCAATCCATGAATATAGAATTTCACCTCATACCAATACCATGCCATTTTGATACCAACCACTTGATTGAAATCACATGCCAAGATTTATCCAAGCTCATCATTCACAACTCATACACCCTCTTACTCATGCATATTCACTCATCTCATGCTTTAACATAGCAATCCAACTTAACATCACATTATGCAAACAATTTAGGGATTTTAGAAATAAAACCGCAGCTTGTGTAAAGCTCAGAAAATTCTGTATTTATATTCAAATTAAATATGATTGAATTAAGAACCAAATGAAACAAGAACCAACTTAATTGAATAACTATAAAGAAAGTTGTAAACCAAACAAGCAACAAAGGTCAATGTTGTCAACAACTAAACTACAGTGATCTTGCGATAAAAACTGATCTCACTACAGAGCTCTGATTCAAGATTGAACCAGTCAAAGTCAAAAACTATGTGTTAAGTATCAACTTTTAAAATATCAGTTCGATCCAACGGTTAACGAAGTAGTAAATTTCATTTTACGAAAAGTGTGCAGTGTTGTCAACAACCAAACTACAGTGACCTTGCGATAAAAACTGCTCTCACTACATACCTCTGATTAAAGATCTGACCGGTCAAAGTCAAGAATTTTGTGTTAAGGATCAGCTGGTAAAATTTCAGCTCGATCCAACAGGTAACGCAGTAGGAATCTTCATTTTACGAAAAGTGTGCAATGTAGAAAAAGAGTAGCGCCACATCAATCAAACATACTCACACACCATACATTTTTAGTCGACCAATAGCCTCATTCAAGCATCACAGCCATACAAATAGACCAAAAATCGGAAAAATTACTTTAAATACATAAACCCTAGCTTTCCTTACCTGGAAAAAGGTAGCAGAATATCCCGACACCCAAGCAAGTGAGTACTACCGACCATGGAGCAGATTCACGATCTGTAAAACAGTGGAATAGATTCAAAATGGGTTACCATAGTGAACCCTAGTTAGAATCATAATGACAGAACTGGGAATGAAAAAAGGTACGGTGGAGAATCAACTTACATTGAAGAATGGGGTTGAGTTAACGCAAAGAAGGGTAAGACCCAAACCCTAGCAGAGCTTATGTGGAGAGAAAAGGGAAGAGCGAGAGCACTGATTTTGGCAAGTGAGTGCAGAATGAGGGGCCTTGGCTGCTTTAGGGGCCTTGTCACCCTATGGGCCAGCTTTAGGCCCAACTAATTAAGGACAACCCTTAAAAATAAGAGCAGAAAATAATTGAACCTTACAAAATATCTTTGTTATTGATTTTAATTAGAATTACAACTTTCTCTGACTGTCAAGACCAAACACTGATAATGACTCTTTTCAATCTTATCTCAAGTTCACAATCATTTTTAATAATATAGATTATTTTAAATTTTCACTATATTTAAAATCATAAAAAATAAAAAATAAATATTATATTTAATTTCAGATTATTATAGAAAACTATATTATTGAATAAAGGTCTTTTAATTTTTCGGTTGATTTGATAATTTTATAAAATTCAAGAACTTAAATTACTCATAATCATATAAATTATATAGAATTATATAGAATTAAATTTTATCAATTAAATAACTTAATTTATTAAAAAAATATACGTACATAAATTATACTTTTACCTTTTATTTATTTGTAATAAATTTATTCCTATAAAAAATAATTAATTAAAATTTTTGAAATAAAATAAACATAGAGTGACAACTAAGAGAAGAAAAAAATTTAAGATTATAAATAATATATATATATATATATATATATATATATATTCATTCCCATAAAAAATAATTAATTAAAATTTTTGAAATAAAATAAACATAAAATGACGACTAAGAGAGGAAAAAGTTTAAGATTATATATATTTGTGTATTACTATTATTATTACTAGCGAACACATAGGTGTTGTCGCGACTGTGTATTCGCATTTTTTAATTTTTAAGAAATTTAAGTTAAGATCAATAATAAATATAAAATTATTTTTTAAAATAGTTATTAAATGTAAAATTAAAAAAATAAGATATGTACAAAAAAAATTAAAATAATAATTTAAGAAAAAGAAGTTTTTAGAATAACGGTTAAAAGTAAGTTATTTATAAAATAATCAATTTTTAAAATAATTAAGGGTAAAACTAGTATTATGAAATGTGAAAACAAAAGAGAGAATCCTCTTTATATATTGTTATAGATTATTATTATTATCATTATTATTATTATTATTATTATTATTATTATTATTATTATTATTATTATTATATTTACATTTTCATTGTATCTTGAGCTGTCAAAACGGGTAACTCGGCTTGACTCACCATAGGTTAATCACTTAGTGAGTCAACCCAATCCGACTCATTATTAGCGAGCCAAAAAATTTCGAACCCGACCTGACCTATCACGGGTTGATGGGTTAAATGGGTTGGCTCACGGGCTCACTTAATTAAAAAATATTATTTTTTATTTTTTTTCAATCAAAAATAAATTATAATTCTAATTAAAATCTAAATAAACTTTAATACAATCAAAATACAAATTATCTATGTGTTGGCTAAAAAAAACAACCTAACATGACCTAAGTACAAAGCCCAACTTAACAAAAAAACACTTGTGTGACCTTTATTTGCGGGTTGGTGAGTCAACCCGACTCGCCACAGTTCAACCCGAGTGAGCTGGGTTTTAAGTAAGTCGGGTCAAAAATCAACCTGTATTGAAATTTATAAAAAAATTTCAACCCAACCCAGCCCAAACTCGTGGTGAGCCGGGTTAGCTCGCGGATTCCAACCCATTTTGACAGCTCTATACCTTACAAGTACATTTGTGTATTATTATTATTATTATTATTATTATTATATATATATATATATATATATATAATTAATAGAGAAACTATAGTCTGAAAAAATAATTATACTTTGTTAGACACAAATTAAAGTGGAGGAAAAAAATCAATAATAAGAACAAGTCAAATAGAAAAGTCCAAATCTTAATTTTAATTAGTAATGTTTTTGAGGTAAATACTAACTTGATTTCCAACTTTCTAGCAAATACTAATAAATTTAATCAATTTATTCATTATTCCAACAAAAAAAAAGTAATGGATATATGACCATTGAAACCTATTTTTGCTGTGAAATTTTTTCAACCATCAAAAGTGCTTTGCTTGTCTACTTATTAAAGCATAAATTTATGTGTAAAACAAGTGACAAGAAAAAAAAAAGAGAAACCAAGGGAGAAAGTACATTGTTCAAAGTGGTTATTGTTGTTTTCTTGTTATAATTACACATTTCTGAAGGGGATTAGTTGATATTGAGGAGAGTGAAATTGAGTTAGAATATTTGTGACAACTACAATTTGGAAGATGGCAGGTGGTGGCTTACATGTAGATGGAGTGCGTCACTATGAAGGGAATGTCACAACATTTGTACTGATTACATGTTTTGTGGCTGCAATGGGAGGTCTTCTCTTTGGATATGATCTTGGTATTACGGGAGGAGTGACTTCCATGGAACCATTTTTGATCAAGTTCTTCCCTGGTGTGCACAAACAAATGAAAGATAAATCAGAAAGCAAGAATCAATATTGCAAATTTGACAACGAACTTCTTACATTATTCACCTCTTCCTTATACCTTGCAGCACTAGTAGCTTCTTTTTTTGCTTCTACTACAACTAGAATGTTAGGGCGTAAAGCCTCTATGCTTATTGGTGGCTTATTTTTTCTTGTTGGTTCACTACTGAATGGGTTTGCCATGAACATTGCGATGCTTATCATTGGTCGTATGTTTTTAGGAATTGGAGTGGGATTTTGTAATCAGGTAAGAATTAACATGAGTTATATATTGTAATCATTTTATCTGGTTTGTCTTTTTTATTTTCCAAAGGAAAATGATGATTAACTTTTCCACCTTTGTTTATTACATCAATAGTCTGTACCAGTGTATTTGTCTGAAGTGGCTCCAGCAAAAATTAGAGGAGCACTCAATATTGGCTTCCAAATGATGATCACAATTGGTATCCTAGTTGCAAACCTAATCAACTATGGTACATCCAAGCATGAAAATGGATGGAGGATTTCTCTAGGCATTGCAGCTGTGCCAGCAATTTTGTTATGTATAGGATCTCTCTGTGTAGTTGAAACACCTAATTCTTTGATTGAAAGAGGAAAATATGAAAAAGCTAAGAAAATGTTGCAGAAGATTCGTGGCACTGACAAAATTGATGAGGAATATCAAGATCTCATTGATGCTAGTGAAATGGCAAAAAATGTAGAACATCCATGGAAGAACATTACAAGACCAAAATACAGGCCTCAACTAACTTTCTGCATTTTTATTCCAGCCTTTCAACAACTCACTGGCATCAATGTCATCATGTTTTATGCCCCAGTTCTCTTTCAAATTTTAGGCTTCGGTAATGATGCTTCTCTCATGTCTGCAGTTATCACTGGAGTTGTTAATGTTGTTGCCACACTAGTTTCTATCTTCACAGTAGACAAGTTTGGAAGAAGGGTGTTACTTCTTGAAGGTGGTGTCCAAATGTTTATTTGTCAGGTAAACATTGATTAGCCCAATAATTTTAAACTTTTTCAACCCATAACTTTAATAAAAAATTAAACCTAACTAATTTCTCTTAAGAAATGGATTTAAACCGAACTTAGTCTTACAAAATCACCTTGTAAGTTGAGGTTCATATACATCTCAAGCATGAAACTAGATATTTAAGGATAGTCTGATAGCAACAAAATAATGTGTGACACAACAAACTCAACAAATAAAAAACCTCATCAGATAGGCTTTTAATGATATGATACCATTTTAAGTAGACTTTAAGTTTAACTAGAACCAACAAAATCAACTTATAACATGAGGTTTGCACCCACATAAATACTATAAATTGAACATATATCTAATTGATGAGGGATCTCCAACCAACAATTTCTTTTATGTGAACATGCATGATTAATTTAATAAATATTACTTGAACAACTGTGGATACATTTTATAACAAACAATATTTTTGTGTAACACTGTATAAATCTTGAAACCTAAGCTAAATATAATTTGTTATATATCATGTTTCTTATTGTTAATACTTTTGATTTAAGGTGATCGTCGGAACCATGATCGGTCTAAGGTTTGGGCTAAATGGTCAAGGAGGATTTAGTAAAGTTGAAGCAGATATCTTGTTGTTCTTTATCTGTGCATATGTTGCAGCATTTGCATGGTCATGGGGACCATTGGGATGGTTGGTGCCAAGTGAAATATGTTCTCTAGAAATTCGACCAGCCGGTCAAGCTATCAATGTTGCGATCAACATGTTATTTACGTTTGCAATTGCTCAAGTCTTTCTTACCATGCTTTGTCACTTGAAGTTTGGCCTCTTCTTCTTCTTCGCGGGATTTGTGGTTATCATGACCATCTTCATTGCATTACTTTTGCCCGAAACCAAGAACGTTCCCATAGAAGAAATGAATATACTTTGGACTTCACATTGGTTTTGGAATAAAATTGTTCCCAATGATATAGATTCTAAATCTAAGGACAATAAGTCTGTTCTATAGATCCAACTGTAGTTAGGTATTGGTTATGATAAAAAAGAAACATAATTTAGAGAAGGTGTAATCTTTTCAAAATTATGTAATAAAAATAAATGAGTTGTTTTCAATCTTATTGTTGCATCTTATTTTAAGTAAAATTCCTTAATTCATTAAGTAAAAAGAATTATTGTAGGTTGTCTTTTAGATTTTTGAAATATTACATTTAATTCACTATGATGTCTTATTTATACATGCATATATATAAATATATATATATATATATATATATATATATATATATATATATATATATATATATATATATATATGCCTAAATATTCTTTTGGACTTTATTCTCGTTGTGTTTGTTCAATATGGTCCTCTTTTTCATTGGATGTTCAATTAGGTCATAATTTTCGTCAATTTAGTCGTTTATGCTAATAATGTTTAAATAGTTAACATCTATGAACAATGTATGTCACATGTCAGATCGTAATTTTTTTAATTTAAAAAAATAATCCACGTGTTAAATCAGCATCGTGTCACGTGCCACATGTCAGTTCATGGTTGTGTCATTTCTTATTATTCAATTTAGTCACTATATTTGTTATTTTTGTCGAATTCAATCTTATTTTTTGTTAAAATGGATCAATTGTTTCCCTTCGACCAAATTTAATTTTTATATTAATATTATACTAATATTTTTATTAAATTTACATTTTTATTAATTATTTTTGATATAAATTATTAGATTTAATTATAAATTTAATATAATTCTTATATCAATTATTAAATAGAATATAATTATTTAAAATATTATTAGAAAATAATTATTAAATATTTTAGAAAAATATACTAATATGTCTAAAATTGACATTTAAATCTAAAACATTTAATATTTCTATTTTATTTTAGATACTAAAATTTAAAATGTTTTAGTCTTAAATGTCAATTTTAGAAATATTAGTATATTTTTCTAAAATATTTCCGTTCTAACCAAAATTTGGAGTGTGAATCTTTGTACAAGTGATGACAAGATCCAATAGGTAACTTTAATGCTCTTGAATCCTGATGACCGGAATATCATTCCTCATGACTTTTCAACCCTCTAGTAAGAGAGTTTTGGATCTTTTAGGTATATATAAACTCCTCACAAATAGAATTGAAAAGGTATATAAAAATATAAAGATTCTACTAATTTATATTAAAAAGATAAACTAGAAACACAATCAAAATATTAAAATATTAATCTAGTTAAAATACAATTAATTATATTCAATTTTAATAATTTTAGATTTATCATTTTTAGATACTAAACTTAATCCAATTATTTTATATTAAAATATTATATCATTAACTCAAGAGGGAATAAATTATGTTAAATGATATTTTATATTTTATTTTCATATTTTGATCTGATTTTGTTCTTCTAACTTTAATTAATAAAATGAGAATAAACATTTTTTTGCGAACCTATAAAATTACACCAGTGCAATAAGGGCTTTTTGCCCCGGTCATTTTCTTCATTTTGCCTCGGGTCTGGAACCGAGGCATATTGGGGTGAGGCCAAAAGGTACCTCTTTTGGCCTCGGTTGTTACCCGAAACCATAAAGTCTCTTTTATGCCTCGGTTCTAACTGAACCGGAGCCATAGGTAAAAATATTTTTTTTTAATTAAAATTTTCACGAGACATGTCCCTCTGCACGTTCTTGATGATAGGTTTAACGAACCTCCGCGTCACCACCGTCATCCGCCTCATTCTCCTTCTCTTCTTCCTCCTCCTCCGCCTCCTCCTCCGCTTCCCTGCAATACAACATCACACCGAAACAGAACCCCGTCCCAGCACAAAGCTCTCACATTTCATCTTCCCCAAACGTTCACACCCAAGAACAAATCAGAAATAGAGAAACAGAGAGTCGGAGTCTCGGACAGGAGTGGTCGTTGTCGCGGCGGCCGGAGGGCTGGTTTCCTTGGTGCTCGCGGACCCAGTGTCGGTGGCTGGCGTGGTGGCAGCGAATGCGTGCCGGCGTCAATCGTTGACGTAGTCCCAGGCGAGCAGGGCCGCGCAGCCGTGAGAGGGATTAGGGTTTGCGTTGCGTTGTCCTCCGTGAAGACTGTAGCGGCGGCGGTTCCGAGGGTGACGGAGACTCTACGTTGCGTTGTTCTCCTCTTCGTAAACCAGTTCTTCCGTGAGGAGAGTGAGGAGAGTGTGCGCAGAGGGGAACAGTGAGTGTGGGGTGGTGGTGGAATAGTGAGGAGAGTGTGGGGTGGTGGTGGAACAGTGAGGAGAGTGTGCGCAGAGGGGAAGAGTGAGGAGAGTGTTGTCGTAGAGAGAGATGGAGCAGCGGCGCGCGAGGAAGAAGTAAAGGAGATGCCCTAATTAAATTATATGGCCTCGGTTCAATTAATAACCGAGGCATATAGCCCTATTTGGTCCCGGTTCAGTGCCACCCGAGGCCAAAGACGTAACCGCTAGTGGCATTTTTGAAATTTCTAGTCACCTTTTTGGCTTCGGGTCTATTCAACCGAAGCATATAAGGACCTTTTGGCACCGGTTTTTTTTAAACCGAAGCCTATAACACCTTTTGGCTTCGGGCTTTTCTTGAACCGAGGCATAAAAGTTGCTTGAAATTGCAAAAATGCCACCGCGTCGTTATATGCTTCGGTTCCTTACCAACCGAGACCTATAAGGCGAGGTAAAAATGCAATTTTGCACTAGTGTTACTTTATAACAGTCACGGTTTTTATAAAAAGATAACATTATAATATTTTAATAATAAAAGGTTAAGTTACAAAAGTTTTTAATAAGGAAAATTCCTTTTTGTTCCAGAAAAAATTGATATTTTTTACCAAAGACAAAATTTTAAGAAGTTTTATGACTTAAAGTAATATAAAAAGTACACTGAGGGTCGGAAAGAATAGTTTCCCTTGACCTTGGGGTTAATCTCTTATTTATAGACAAAACAGTTATAAATATCCTAACTGACTAACCAAAATATCTCATATAAAAAATATCTTAATAAAATATCAACTAGGTGCATAGACTTTCATGAATCGGGTCGATCAAGACTGCTCCTCATCGCCCTATGTCAAGCTTTAATCGTCGATCAAGACTGCTCTTCAATGCCCCAAATCGAGCTTTAATCGTCGATAAAGACTGTTCTTCATTGCCCCAAAACGAGCTTTAATCGTCGCTTTAAACGACTCTTCACCGTCCTCGAGATGAATTTTAATCATTGCTTTAGACGACTCTTCACCGCCCCCGAGCCAAGCTCGAGGTTTGTCATTTTAAGGCTTTTCACCGCCCCCGAGCCGAGCTCAAGGTTTGTCGTTTTAACGGCTATTCATCGTCCCCGAGCCGAGCTCAAGGTTTGTTGCTTTAACGGCTCTTCACCGTCCCCAAGCCGAGCTCGAGATTTGTCATTTTAACGACTCTTAACCGCCCTGAGCCGAGCTCGAGGTTTGTCGCTTTAACGACTCTTCACAACCCCTGAGCCGAGCTCGAGATTTGTCGAATTGATATGAGTAATGAACTTTGAACATAGATCAAGGTTAGTTATACACATAATATAACTCAAATTATATATATCAATGATAATATTTATTGAAATAAATTTATAAATCAATATAAATAATTGCCATGCATAAAAAAGTTTTATAAATGATTTTCTTACGTAAAATATTCATTATTTTTTTAAAATATTGTTTTTGGTATTGTTTTGTGAAATCAAATTTTCTAAAATGCCATATAAAAAGTTATTTCCGAATTGTATAACATTTTAAAAAAATCATTCTTACATATAAAAAAGTTTTATAAGTATTTTTAAAATGACATATTTTTATGTATTATTTAATAAAATTAATTTTTCCAAATATTATTTTACTTAAAAGTAACTTACTTTTATCAAACAAGCCAAGATACACTGGAGTCTGTGTACGGTTTTTTTTTGCAAAAGTTTAGTTTGAAATTTAATTATAGCTACCGAAAAATAAGTGTATATATTTTAATATTAAAGCATAAGAAAATGAACCTTCCTTAATTCTTGGTACTATTCAGATCGTGGTCGCAGTTTCCAGAATTTTCGTTTCTCACTCAACACGTCCTATGACACTTTCGACTCTACCAACACCTCTATCAGAAACCTCTAGCCCCTTCCGTTGTGCGAAACCACGACATCGCGAAGACGCATCAATACACGATACACCGAAAGTGTTGTTTGAAGGTATTCACTGTTCCGGAGGAGGATGATCTCAAAATCGATGAAGATTATTTTGTTGTAGTCGCTGAGCTGCCACAAACGGAGATTTTTGTAGTTATATTCATTATAGGTTCCCTTAATTTCTGCAGTCGTGGTCACGAATCCTACAGTGTTTAAGGGATTTGGTGGATTGCACGAATTCCTGATTCAACTTTCCATCCATCCGAACACAAAATTTGCTGCTTCAAAGCCCTTTTGCCTTTGATCATGGTCATGGTGAATGAGGGCTTCGGCGCCCAAAATCGAGCTCCGGGCAGACTTTGTAAAGGTTGCTATGTAAGGGGATTCGTGTTGACGGTAATAGGTCACAGAAGCAGTTGAATAAGGATGACCATCACGGATTGGATGGTGTTGGGGAAAGTTTATGGTCCACATGCTTCTGATCGGTTTGCGTTTTGGAGTCGCGATTTGGGGTTCACTGGCACGTTTTTTTGCGGACAAAACACTATCAGTGGTAGCAAATCCGCTTTCATGGTCGATGGCGTTGCGGCATTTCCTGGTGATGGGTTCGGGTGGAACGTTCTCTCAAGCGTGATTTTCTGCCTCCGGAGGGTTTCTCACAATCGTGTGGTCACTTTTCTTTTTTTTCTGATAGGGCTTGGTAATATGTTTTACCGAGTGTTTACGGTGGGCGTCAAATATTTCGACAAAAAAATTGATATTTTTTATCGAAAACAAAATTTTAAAATTTTAAGAACTTTTCTGATTTAACGTAAAATAAAAAGTATACTGAAGATCAGAAAGAATATTTTCTCTTTGATTTCGGAGGATAATCTCTTATTTATACATAAAACATTTACAAATATCTTAATCGACTTATCAAAATATTTAATATAAAAAATATCTTAATAAAATATTAATTAAGTTTATAGACTTTCATGAATCGGGTTGAATATTGGACGACTAGGAGAGTACATTTTTTATAAAAATCACATTCTTTCTAAAAACACTTCATTTATATGTTTTTTTCGATTCTAATTTCAACATTCATATGATTGAATATCAAAGACAATAAGAGTGTTCCTAGGGAAGAGTTTTATATAACCATCCCATTAAAGAGTCAAACTAAGTTTTTATTTTGCCAAATTTTAGGCATTTTAACTCTTGGGTTGCATGTGTGCCTTAGGGTGACGCATGTGACTCAAGGTTGTTTTTGGTGAATCTTTATTGTTCTTTGATCATGATGTTATGTTTAGAACTCTAATCAGGGTTTTGATCGGTCGTTAAGGTGATCTTATGTGTTTTAGAGCTTTAGAGGACAATATAAGAAAATAAGTTTCTCTATCTCAAGTGAGAAAAGCTAATTTTAACTATTTACATGTTTATTTTTGTTTAATTGTTACATGTGCATGTAATTTGTAATCTTGAGTCTATCATTAGCTTACCCTCATTTATTTAATGGTTGTTTGTGCCTTAATGATAGTTTCTATGAGGTGAGCAAACAATGTTACATGTGTTGATGGTACTAACTAATAGATTGAATGTTGTGACTTAGAGTGCTTTTGAAAGTGATGTACATAGATAGATAGATCATATGTTGCATGTATTTTGTTAGTCTTGTTTTGTATTTTGAAGGAATTTGATGAGAAGACTTTAATTACACTATATTGATATATTTGTGTATATTTCTTCTGTCCATGTGACCAGGTTTGCATAATATATACTTAAATTGTAGGAATCCAATATTTTAAAAATATTCTATTTTTTGGGTTGTTATAGTTTTCATACGATATTATGATTTTTTTTTAATTAGGGAAGTTTTCATAAAAAAAAAACCACAAACATTTTAAATTTAATATTTTAAAAAACAACATAATTTATTTTTATTTTAAATCTTTAAAAAGTGTGCTTAAATTAATTATTTAATATTATAATTATAAATTTAAAACATAATATTTCATTAAAAAAATAGAATTTTCTTAATTTTTTAAAATAAGAAGTTATTTTCAATATTATCATAAGATTAGTTGTTTTTTATAAAAAATATTTATATAAAAAATGATTTATGATTATAAAGGAACATAATGCATATTTTAATATTAGAATTTTGAACATAATTACTATTAAAAAAAATCCTAAAAACTGTTTAAAAGTAAAAGACTATTTTAAATATTTTTGTCATAAAATTATTTGTTTCTTTTAAAAAAAAATATATTTTATAATTGTAAAGAATTATTTATTTTCCATTTACTAAAATAATTCTAAAACTATTTAATGTTATTTAACTGGATTAAGAAGATTTGATTGTAAATATAAATATAAGAAAGATTAAATACATTATTAAAGGTAAGCAAAAATAACCGTATATTTATAGAAGAAAAAGAAATAAAGGAAATTGAGACAGTTAAATCAGATAATGTAAAACTAAACTTCAATGCTAGACAGCAGCAGTGAGTGGATAGTGGCTTTCCTCATATCTAATTCTTTCTCTTGTTAAATCTGCAGTATACATTTTCACAGGTATATTACACCAATATTTATTAGTACTTTCCATAGATATTTCCATAGATATTATTAAGGTGATGTAATTCACTTTTACTAGTTTACATGGTGAGTCTTCAACCACAGAATACAATTTATATTGTTGTGAAAAAAGTAAAGGATAGATCTCCATGTAATACATAAGGGGTCACTAATTATTGAACCCACACTTATCATTTCTATGAGGTGGGAGTTGTGGACCAATTATTTCAGAACAATTTTTATTAGGATTAAATATTCCTTTCATACATATTATTAAGATCTTCTAATACACTATAAGTGTTTTACTTGTGGACTTCCTTAAAATAGAACAGTGGTTATATTGTTGTACAAAATATTTAAGGCAGGTCACTAGTTAATAGGTCAATGGTCACCTGTCATTCCATCTAAAGTTATCATATATACTATTGTTTTTTCATTGACAATGGGTTAAGTGGAAAGAAAAGAGCACAAAATAATAACAATGCCATACATCTACTACATTGCTCCAACCACATACTGTTAAACAGTTCAAAGTACAAATCACAAGTTTAAATCCTTAAGTGAAATTTAAACACCTTACAAATAAAACACAATAAATATTTATGAGTTACATAAGTGAAATATTATCCAAAGCATATTATATATCCTTTGAGATCTTCCCAGCTTCAAACAATATATTTCACGTATTTTGTCTAACCCTTTTTTCCTGCTCTACGCGAAAGAAATGACGCCTTCGTCAACAACACCTTCAACTCTTCTTCCTTTGGTGGTATGAGCGAAAAACTTGTTTCCTCATCTTCACCACTTCTCCTTCCCCCTTTCTATGTCGTCCACAACCCTAACTCTCGATGCTTTGTAGTGTTTTACGAAAACCACTCTTCATTTTTCTCACTCTTCACACTTTTTCTCACTACGAAAATTGTCGTTTCTCTTCTCTCACTCTTCCCACTCTCTAGTTTTCTCTTTCACTAACTTTCTCACTTCCTCACGTGCCACCCCCACTTTTGCAAATAAAAAAATTCAAAATTGAATTTCCACGTCAAAGAATAATATAGTAGTCAAATTGTAGTAGTCAATGAATCATTATCCAAGAAACATCAACTTCACCTTTAAATCTACCTAATCCGTTCCTCTCCCTCTCCCTCTCCTTGAGATCATCCCTTTAAAAAAAACACAACTTAAATCTATGTATTTTTAAAGATCGGGAACTAAATTGATCCAAAATTTTTAAAAAGGGACTAATTTCAACTTTTATTAAAAGTTAAGAAACCAAAAACATATTTAATCTAATATTTATCTATCCTTATGTCCATACAGGAGAACTACTCTTGATAAATTTTCGGTAACAGTTTTCTAATATATATATATATATATATATATATATATATATATATATATATATATATATATATATATATATATATATATATATATATATATATATATATATTCATAAGAGGATTACTTTTGGTAAATTTTCGATAACAATTTTTAGACATGCACATTTTAGTATCCATTTTACATTAGTATAAATTATTAACTTATTTTATTAATTATATTATCTTTTAAATTTTGTATTTTTTTACAATTATATTTTACGAACATGCTTTTTTATAAAGTTAATAACATTTTTATTTTAATAATAATTAGTATAATTAATTTTTTATTTTTGTATAATCATAGCTCATGGGTGTTTCCACTAGAACCTCAATTAAGGTTTAATTAGTCGAATGATACCAATTTCGTTCAGATGTGTCAGTTTGGTATTCACTTTTAAAAATGTGTAAATTGAGTCACAACTTTTGAAAAGATATCTCAATTAAATCTCTTTCAGACAAAAATTATTAACATCATTAACAGTATTGATATTTAAAATGACTTACAAAATTAAGTATTGATATTTATATTAAGATTTAGTGATACAAGTCATGAATAAAGTTAACGGCATTAATAATTTTTTTTTCTCTAAAAAGTACCTAATTGAGACACTTTTTAAAAGTTGAAACTCATTGATAAATTTGAAAAGCGGGTACCAAACTGATACATCTGAACGAAAATGGATACCAAACGACTAAATAAATTCCTCAGATAATAAAGAAGATAAATTTTTTAATCATCTTAAATATTTTTACCCATTTTACCGTTATTAATATAAATTATTTATTATTTTATTTTTAAATTTTATAATTATTTTTTAAAAATTTTAATTAATTAACTTATTATTTTACAATTAAATTGTATAATTATTTTTTAGAACTTAATTAACTCCCTGTAATAAAATTATAAAAATTATTATTTTTTATATTATTTCTTTTAAATTGTTTACAGTAATTATGTTTTAAAATTTAATTAACTACTTATAGTAAAATTATAAAAATTATTTATTTTATATATTTATTATCTATTATCTATTATAATATATTATAATATAAGAAGATATTAAGAAATTTATTTTAAGGTTAAATATGTTTTTGGTCCCTTAACTTTTAGTCAATTTTGGAATTAATCCATTTCGAAACTTTGGACCAATTTAGTCATTCATCTTTCGAAATACGTGGATTTAGTCCTTTTAATCAAATTTTGTTAAGTTTATTTGACATTTCAAACACGTTTCATAATAGTATTTGACTTAACATTAAAGAAAAAATATGTCAAACAATATAAACAACTTAAATACAATCCTGATAATGTTTAACCCTTTATTTTGATTAATGAAACATCAAATAAATCTAACAAAATTTGATTAAAATGACTAAATCTACATATTTCGAAAGATGAAGGACTAAATTGGTCAAAAGTTTTGAAATGGACTAATTTCAAAATTCACTGAAAGTTAAAGGACCAAAAACATATTTAACCCTTTATTTTATTATCCATTTTATTTTGTTTGATAAATGTTCTAAAAGTTAGTTTTTTAATCATTTGATATTTTTAATTTCTTTTTTATTTATATTTATTTTACTACCTTATGTGCATGACAATTATTTTAATATTTTATACATTTATTGTTTTATTTTTTATTTTATTTATTTTTATTTATTTTGCTAGTAGAATTTATTTTACTTTTCTATCCATTTATTTTTATTTTTAACCTAATTTGTCTATTCTAATTTTTTTATTTTATCATTTTCTTGCTTCTAATGGGTCATTTATAAATTATTAAAGAATATCTTATATTTAAAATAGAAATTTTTTATACTATTTTTTTCATTGTTTCTCTAAAATGTTATTTTACTCTTTTATCCATTTCATTTATTTTTAAACTGATTTACCGCAAAAATAACAATATATTTCAACTTCATCATTTAATATTTAATAAATTGTTATTTTAGCTCTTAAGTACAACTAGGATGTCAACCTACGGATAGGGTAGGGGTAGTAGCTTCCCTTACCCTATCCGCTTAGAGATGGCAACGGGTCGGGTCGGGTCGGGCAGGATAGTGCCTACCCGCAACCCGACCCGTCACAAAAAAATTCGCCCGTTACCCGTCCGTTTACCCGTCGGGTATCCGCTTAAAAAATATCGGCGGATATTTTTAAAACTCGCGGGTACCCGTGGATACCCGATACCCGCAAATATTTAAAAAATTTATATTTTATAAATCTTTTAATATAGAATTATAAAAATAAAATATAAAATTAAATTAAATTTTAATTATAATTAAATTTGACATAATAAAATATACTGCTAATTTTAATTTTAATTAAATTTAACTTAATAAAATATAAATTAAATTTTCATTTTCATTTTTTTGCAGGTAACGGGTACCCGCGGGTACGGATAGTATGATACCCGTACCCGACCCGTTTATAATACCCGCTACCCACGGGTAATAAATACTCGCTACCCGCGGGTATTAACTATCTGTCACGGATTTTATCCGCGGACACGGGTATTTTTGCCATGCCTATATCCGCCTTGTATCCGTACCCATATCTGTCAGGTATCCGTTATACGGGTATCCACATAATTTTTTAATATTCACCGATATCCACGAGTACCTGCGGGTATTTAAAATAAATATTTAACAACATAGTTTAATCGTAAATTCAAATAAAATACAATAAATAACATTCATAAATTTTAAACAAAGTCCAAATAACCCATTTAAATAGTGTTGAATGATAGTTTACAAAGAAATTAATTTTTTTTAAACTAATTGATAAAGAAATAACTCTTTCAAACTCAATATGTTAATATTTTAATTATGTTTTTTTTTAATTTAAATTAGAGTATAGTAGGTACGAGTATCCATGGGTACACATACTATGATACCCATACATGTCTCGTTAACATGCAGGTAATAAAAATACTCGTACTCGTTATCCGCGGGTATCCATTTACGATATTCATTTCCTACCTGTTGCGGGTTTTATAATTTTATCTGCAGATACCCTGTATGGTACGGAATTTTTTGACATCCCTAAGTAAAACTATTGTATTTTCTCAAATTTAAAATTTATTCTAATTATGTACACTCTTCATACATTTTGATAAAAATGAATCTTATGAAATATCACTCTTAAACCGGAATTCGAAAGAAAATTTAAAAATGTATAAAATGATGAAATTAGTTTAAATAGGATATAATAGAATAAGATACTTTTTAAAAAAAGTACTTAAATTAAAAGTATTATGAAAAGTACTACAAATTGCATTTTTTTTAAATAAAAATGTTAGTTACGCTAGTATTATGAAATAAAGTTTAAATAACTTTAAATAAAAATTTTCATTTTAATTTTAAAGCACGATAAATTGCAATTTTGCATCTTCT
This sequence comes from Vigna unguiculata, assembly GCF_037176805.1. Lineage (NCBI taxonomy): Eukaryota > Viridiplantae > Streptophyta > Magnoliopsida > Fabales > Fabaceae > Vigna > Vigna unguiculata. The sequence continues at coordinate 14,011,413 of NC_140796.1, forward strand.
GTTTTCAGTTTTTTTTTTTATCCGTCTTCTATCTTGTGCTCATGCATCTTAACAATAATTTATTCACAATGAAGGTTTAACATGTCATTTTTCTTGAACCTGATGTCACGTTCAAGTTTCAATTTTTTCTCTCTTTTAATGAATTGAACGTTCATAGCGGTTCTTATTTTTGGAATTAAAGTTTGGAAACATAAAATTAAATATAACAAGAAATAAAAAAAACTATTAAGATATTTTTTTATTTTATCTCCCTATTTATTGTGTTCATCTCTAACTTTCTCATGTTTTCTTTTGACTTTTGAGAAATAAAGAAGTTAAATACAAATTCACTCATTATTTCTTCTCTCATTTCTCACATGTTATATTTGATAGTTTAATTCGTCTTATTTTAACTCTTTTTTATTTTTACAGCTACAATAAAAAGTTTATTCTCTACGATGAAGATTATTAAAATGAGATTTCAAAATAAAATGGAAGATGAACTTCTTTACATTGAAAAATTAAAGTAATTGAAACATTTATATCTAGTTCAATTATTGATGAATTCAAGGATTTGAAAGAATGAAGAAAATTCTTTAGACATGTCTAATTTTTTTTATATTTATAGTTTAGCTATACTCAATTTTGTGCTCATTTTTATTGTATCGGTTATATAATTAAATATATAAATTTTGTCAATATCTGTCACTAACTAACATTAACTTATTTATTTTAGTTAGTGTTTGTTAATTTGATACAAACTTATTTACTTTTCATATTAATTTTAGTTAGCATTCACCCAAAAAATAAAATCCTTTATTTATAAATACTACAACAAAATTCCATATTTGCGGGGAACAATTCCTATCTAATCTCTCGCAAAACGATTTAGCGAGGAAACCGAATCATAGCTAAATCATAGATAAATAATTAGCGAGGAAACTACTATGTTGCTAATCCCTAACAAATTGGTTGTAGTTAATCTCTAGCAAACTAGTTGTAGCAAATTCGTATCTAATCCTTAACAAAATATTTGTACAAATTCCTAGCTAATTCCTAGCAAAATGTTTGAAGCAAATTCCTAACTAATTCCTAGCAAACTAGTTATAGCAAATCCCTAGCTAATCCCTAGCAAAGTGGTTGTAGCAAATCTCTCGTTAATCCCTAGTAAAATATTTGTAGCAAATTCCTAGCAAAGTGGTTGTAGCAAATCCCTTGTTAATCTCTAGCAAAGTGGTTATAGTAAATCTATCGCTAATCCCTAGCAAAATCGTAGGAAATTGTATTAAGCCAAAATATTGCTTGCTCTTACTATTTTTATACCTTATAAAATGCATTTAATTATCAATATTACGTAAAAATATAATAAATCTTGCCAACCAATTTATATGAAACATGTCAAATTTTACCACATTCAAAATAATCAAAGTTAAGAACATAATGAAAGCTTTTAAGCATCACAAATAGAACAATTGTCAACTTACATGATTAAAATTAAAATAAAATAATATAATCTTCATATTTTGTTCTCCTCATGTTTCTTGACTAATGGTACCGATGATATCTTTAATGTATAAAAAATTTGTGTCTTAAAAAACTTCATCTGTGTTTGCATTTCCACTTGCGCTTGCATTTGTGCTTGGAATTGTGCTTGAAATTATGCATGCATATTTGTTTGTGCTTTCTGTTGAGCTTGCACCTATTATGCATGTGTCTCTATTTGTGCTTGTAACTATATTTGTAGTTGCTTTTGAGATTTTGTTTGTAAATGTAATTATGTTTACATATGTTGCTTCATTTGAGACATTTGTGTAGACATTTGAGACATTTGAGACTCTGTAAGTATGAAAGTGATTGAGTGAAGAAGGGTTCGTAAAGCACTATGGTTTAGGTTCCTCTAAATTTCCACTTTTGTCATTTACTCTTTCCTAACATTCGTATGGGATTAGTCCTTTGATGTGAAGGATATTTTGGGATATCAACACCAGCTTGCATGCATAACTTAACAATGGCTGGAATCCGGTTATATTCAAATTGTGTATCATGTTTAATACGCTTACCAAAGGGAACAAAAAGATGATAGGACTCAATTGGGACAAATATATCATTAACAGAACCCTTTACCCAGGCATGAGAACTCTGACGCTCCCTACCATGAGGAACATAGCAACCTGAAAGTTTTGACCAATTTGAGCTACATGAAATTTTGAGCATTCGTTGCATGAATTCAATTGGTAAGAATATAACTCTTGTATCAATAAAACAAATGCAAAGAAACTAAGACATTCACCAAAAAAATATAATATAATCTACCTAAAGCCATGTGCAGGAATGTGATGCAAGAGCTAGGCAAGACCCTTGATCAAAAGCTTCCCAGCTTCAAACAATTCATAGGCAATAGGAACTAGATTTGGAACAAGCAATCCATTCTTCAGAGGCTTTAGAGGTTTCTCTATTCCCATTTGTGCAGGTTTCTTGTCCTCCCTTGCAACATGTTGTATTTCCTTAAAGGGAATTGGGTAGGGTATTTTCGTATTCTTTGGTAAAATCAACGGTAAATCCTCATTTTGTGGTAATTTTTTTTGTTTCCACACAATTTATTTGCTTTTGGGCCTTCGACTGGACCAAACTAAAACTCGCGACATTGTTGATCTACCTTTGCAATTCCTCACTAAATAGTGAAAAATTAGTGAGAAAAGTTTATCGTTCGCTAAATAACGACAAATTAGTGAGAAAAATATATCCCTCGCTAAATAGCGACAAATTAGTGATAAATATGTTTTCTCGCTAAATACTCGTTAATTTCTCGCTAATATCTCGCTAATAAGTGACAAATTAGCGAGAAAATTTATCCCTCTCTAAATAGTGACAAATTAGTGAGAAAAGTTTATCCCTCGCTCAATAACGACAAATTAATGATAAATATTTTTCCTCACAAACCTCTCACTAATTAGCAACAAATTAGTGAGAAAAATTTTTCACTCACTAAATAGCAAAAAATTAGTGATGAATGTTTTCTTTCGCTAATCCCTCGCTAAATAGCAACAAATTAGTGAAAAATATTTATCCTCTCTAATTTTCCTAACAAATCAATAAATATTGTAGTGTACTTATATATAATCTAACATCACAACAATATTCATTTCATCTTTAATATAAAGAAAACATAAAAAAAATCTAAAAAAAAAAAGATTTTCAATAAAATAAGCAATGAATGTATAGTAGCTACTTGTACACTTTTTATTCTTTATCTCATTAAAATTCAATTTTATTAAAACCTAATACCATAAAACTCTTAAATAATAACCAATTTGAGTGACCAAAGAATTATTAATAACTATAGTGATCAATTTATATATCAATTTACAAAATTAAAAATTATTGGCTACTAAAATAGTCACTATTATGAATAAAAATTTATAATTGGTGACTAAATCAGTCTTTAAAATTAGCTACCAAAGTTTTGGATACAAATGAATTAGTTTCTAAATTAGTCTCTAATTAATTAATAGCCAATGTAATCATCAATTATATTTTTTTATTCATAATAATGGTTATTTTACTAACCAATAATTTTTAATTTTGTAAATTGGTATCTAAATTAGTCGTTATAATTAGGGATGGCAACGGGGCGGGGCGGGGACGGGTTTCACTATCCCATACCCATCCCCGCATAAAAAATTCATCCTCATCCCCATACCCAAACCCAACGGGTATCAAACTTTTTTCCCATCCCCATCCCCACCGGGTAACGGGTATAATCTCGTACCCATACCCGTACCCATGTTCTAACTACTTCAATATTAATTTTTATAAAAGAAAAAAAATTACGGTAAAGAAAACATAATATTATGAAATATTCAATATTAGGAGGATTTTCTTCGATGCCAAATACAATAAAATAAATTATAATTGTTTATATTTTATATTAGAATACCAAATAAAATTTCATGTGAACCAAAACATTTATTAAATTTGCAAACTACAACATTGATGAACTTAGTTGATAAAATTAAAAAATATTTCAAAAAAATATAAAAGGAAAACAAATATTCAAATTAAAATATATTTTAAATGTTTGTTTACTTCAATTTTTTAAATTCTAATGAATTTCTTTTTTATACACTAATAAAAGTTATAATATATCACTTGATCAAAATGATACAAAGAACAAATATTCAAATTAAAATATATTTTAAATATTTGTTTACTTCAATTTTTTAAATTATAATGAATCTCTTTTTTATACACTAATAAAAAGTTATAATACATCACTTGATCAAAATAACACAAAAAACAAATAATAAACATAATAATAAAATTTTGACATAGATTTTGTATCTTTTGAACTTCAATATATGTTGCATAGTGACAAAAAAATATTCATAGAAATTACATTAAATTTGTATATTGTAGTAAATAAAAGTTATTTATACAATTAAAGTAAAAAAAAATTACAGTATGATTAATAGTGAGTTATAAAATAACAAATAATTAGATAGAATATATCGAAATATTTTATTCTACATGATGAAAATAAACAATAAATAAAAATATTAAAAAACTAACAAATGTGTGTTTTAGAAATAATTTGAGAGACTATCGAAAGAAATCGCACAAAGGAAATCAAATGTATAATTAAGGTATGATAAAATGAAAAAAACCTTAGAGAACTAATTATTAAATTATGTTTGAAGTGGTTAAAAATAAATAGAAATATCATTAGTGACCAAAAAATTTGTCATTAAATTACAAATAAATTAGTAATTAAATTGGTCACTAAATCAAGTACCGATTCGATCATTGAATCAGTCACTAATTTAGACAATAAATCAACTACTACCACCAATGACGAAAAATAGTGACTGATATGGGTTACTGACTAAATCAGTCACCATTTCATTTTTTCTTGTAGTGAATTATCATATACTATTCCTAAATATCATTATATATATATATATATATATATATATAATTTTAACCACTTCAAACAGAATTTAAAGTGAAACAATTACATTATGATATATTATTCTACATGATGAAAATAAAAACAATAAATAAAAATATTAAAAAACTAACAAATGTGTGTTTTAGAAATAATTTGAGAGACTATCGAAAAAAATCACACAAAGGAAATCAAATGTATAACTAAGGTATGATAAGACGAAAAATATCTCAGAGAACTAAGAAAACTTTTCAAATATCAACATATATACTTAATGGTTGAAAAATAACGAAAATTATTTTAATGAAACAAAAGAGTTCTTCAAATTAAACAAAAATTAATAATAATAATAATAATAAGTAAAGAATTTTTTTTATATTACCTTAAATTGAGAGTATAAACATTCTCATGTGAAAGGAAAATTTATAATAAATAAAAATATTAAAAAATAATATAAATATTCAAATGTAAGGCATAATTTTTTTTTATTAACATACATTATTTTAACATAATTACATAAAGGTTATGATAAGATAAAAAATATATTGGAGATGAGAATGAGTTTAATGACAAATGAAATAATTAAAAGAAATAAAAAATAGAATATATATATATATATATATATATATATATATATATATATATATATATGGGTTACTTGATTAATTGTGAATATTTTAATAATTTAAACGAGAATGAAGATATGACGGGGACGGGTATTATGGCGGGTATATGTACATCCACATACCCATCCTCATACCCAATTGAAAAAGTCGGGAATTCCCCATACCCATACCCATACCCAGTCAATGCGGGGATTCCCCGTCAAAACGGGGACGGGTTCGGATAATACCCACGGAGACGGGTTTATTTGCCATCTCTAATTATAATGACTACTATTTTTAGTTTTTAAAATTAGTTTCTAATTGAAAATTTTCTTATTGTCCGAATAGTGAATTAAGTTAATTTAATAAATTTAAAGTCACTTTTAACCTTCTATTCATTATGATTTCTCTATTAAAAAAGTATTTTGTTATTTATTTTATTTTATTAAATTTTATTTTTATTAAAATCTGATGAGTACTGAATTAAGTTAAAGTAGACAATTTAAATCACTTATAACAAATGATTTTATTTTAGTAACTAAATATTATAATTTTTATTCAAACCAAGCTTGACTTAATTTACCTTTGCTTTACATCCAAAACAAAAGTATAACTAATTTCATTACATTTTTAATTAATTATTTTTATTAATTATACTTTTTCATTATTTTCAATTATGTAGCACATTTATCAGGGAATTAAAAGAGTATAAAAATTATATTATAGTTCTTGTATCATAAATACTTAGATGTTTCCCATTTTACTTATCACAAGTAGACAAATTGCATGTTTCAGACAATTTTTTCCAAATGAAAAAAAAAAAAGAATTACACCAAAAGACTTACACCTTATTTGGATAAGGTATACATACAACCATGCTCAAATTAAAATATTTTCAAAGAGTATATTTTCCAAATATTCCAAGTATTTTCGGATGCTTAAGGGGGTAATTATTTATAAACTCGGTGAAATTTTGAAACAACCTAACAAAAGTATGGCTTGGTACAAATCAATTTCAATTTTATATACAATATCTTACTGGGTGTAAAAATCAAAGTCTAACGTCACATATACATTTCATCTCTGGAATTAGTCACATTTTGTAAGGATTAAATTTTAGGGTTTTATAACAAAAATATATGAATTTCACATCTCATTAAACAGTTTCTATTTTGAAAATTTTAATAAAAGTTTTACATTTTTTTTCTTTTTAAATGATCAAACCCTTAGGAGAATTTTATGTATATTTATCTCTGTTTAAAATTCAAAATTAATTATTGTTTTATTAGTTATGTCTCTCTTAGTTTTTAAATTTATCTATATGCAAAATAGAAAATCCCATGATTGCTCTATTACATGTAGAAAATAATTTTTGTATTTTCCAATTTTTATTAAAGGACTAAGGAGAGGAATGGTGTGAATAGCTAATACAATAAAAGAGTCACTCAAAGAATCTTCACTTCTCTTTCTTGGAAACGATGAGGAAAGTTAACATGATAAAGAGGACAAGTTCCAAGAATTAGCTTCGGAAAACAGTGTATAATAACCAACCAAAAACCACTAGTGTTTCAAAGAATTTTTCTTTTATCAGCTATAAAAGTGTAATAAAGTTTTTCAATTTTAATAAAATTTGTATTTTATTTATTTTATATTTACATCATGATATCTATATATATATATTAATTAAAACAAAAGTGAAGAATAATATGCTAGTAGGAGCAGTGCAGATTAATGGATCAAATTATTACTCGTGCAACTTGATTGTAAAACTTGTCTTGTCCTTCGAAGAACAAACTTTGTGAACTGAAATTTTCAGGACTGAATCAGAATAATAATTTATTATATATGACAAAAATTTATTATATATATGATAAAAGTTTATATCAGTACAAACTAGCTAGCAAAAACTATTTTACATCCTGATACCTCTAGTTATGCAAGCTTCGTACTCTCTAGTTATATAAACACAATAAAAGCTTCACTATATTTTTTTAATTGTGCATAATTGTTCATGGGATAGAAAAATTCAAGATTGGGTTTAACAAGCTACCCTAATAAAAAGAAGACAACTATATAAAGAAAGGGAGAATCAACAAAAACAAATAAGATGGTAGAATGTGAAAAACACATAATTGGTGATATTGCATGCTTCTTTTGAAGTCTTTTGTTTACATATTTTATTAAAATGTAATGTAGAACAAGGTAGGAAAGCCAAAGATAAGAGATAAAATTGTAGTAAAAATCTAAAACATTCTTCACAAATTATTATTAGCATTCTCTGTGGATGAAATAGGATCTATAAATAATCATGTACACTAACATTTGAGGGTGAACACAAGTACAAAATATATTTATTTCAACTATTACTTTCACATCTTATTCCATACTATTATAAAAGCTATCTCACATTTCTTTTATCCTATAACTATTCATTTCATAACTTCAAGATGAGAAAGATATTAATTAGGCCCAATATGTAACAGATAATGAAAGGATTGGGGACTTAAAGGCTTTAATGTATGTATGTTTGTCGATGGCAGACGAAATTGGAAATAAGTGAATGAATCCCTTTCAAGTTCTCTTTAACAACGTCTCTATTTTTAAGTGTTTGGTGTGTTGTTTATGAATCAGAAGATTTACTGCAATATGTTAATCATTAGAAGTAGAATTGTCAATTTGGTTTAGTCCCTAGGACTTAGTCTTAGCTCATGTGAGCTAGGTAGGAATGACAATACGGTCCGGCCCGACCCGTTTAGGTCCGGTTTGCATAAGACTCACACATTGTGGGCTGGCCCATCCTGTTCCGCATAATTTATGCAGGCTGTAATCACTGGCCTGCCCCGCACATCACTTGGTCTGCGGGCTGACCCGCTTTTTTTTTAATCTTTTTAATTCTTATGATAAACTTTCAATGTTTAAAAATTGGGAAACTTTAAGAAGTTTACAAAATTAATAATAATTCAACATTTTCATCATATTCATATTCATACTATGACATACACAATATATTCTTTAAATTTTAGCACATTAAAAAATACATAATACTTGTCTTTACTAGTTATACAAGAATTTGGAACATTAATGCAAGAGTCCATAAAAAAAGTGACTAATATACACAAGTGCAAATTTTTTTTATGCGGGCTTGCAGACCAGCGGGCTTATGTGGGTCAAGTTGTGATGGGCTTACGAGTTCAACTTCTAGGCCCACCCCACGTATTTTGTGCGGGCCAGGCCCTAATTGCCATCCCTAGAGCTAGGACCAAAAAGGCCCACAAGACAAAAAACCCCCATTAAAGAATCTCGCATGGCCAAAAACTCCACAAAAGTTTTGTGGGACAGAGCTAGTCCATGGGCTTTCTTCTTAAACATGAAAAATATATTATTAAACTTTCCAACGTCGGCTCAAGGCTGACACGTGTAGGACGTCGGCCTGGTCTGGCTCGACCGTAATCCTAGATCGAGCCGTCTCGACTGTGGGCCTAGGTCTGGGTCTTCGGGCTGGTCTGGAACGACCTATCTGGATTGTCGGGCGCCGGACTGACCTGTTTAAATTGTTTGGCCAATTGACCCATCTAAGTCGTCGGGTCAGCCTGGCCTGTCTGAGTCTTTGGGTTAGGACAATATATCTAAGTAATAGACATGTTGAGGTCCTAAACCGACCCACCTGGGACGTCGGACTGGATCGAGCCGCCTGGGTCATATTGGCCATTTAGATAGTTAATGTCTTCGACTAGGTGTATCCCTTTGTTACTAACCTTTGTTTAATATCTCTCATTATTTCCATCAAATTTGTTTTTTCTTTTATTAATTTGAACACCCACTTGTATCCTATGACAATCTTATCATTTGGCAGAGATGTAGTTATCCAAATTTGATTTGAGTCTAAAGCATATATCTCAAACTTTAAGTGTTTCTCCAATAATCAAGTTTGATAGTCTCTATGTAGAAATGTATTTCAATGTGTTAATAGCAAGCCATGACATGAGATGAGTTAGTATATATGACACAAAATATTTAACTATTGCATATGTATAGGATTTTGATTTGTGAGGTTCTTCGTCAACTATGTGTTATGTGTGTGGTAATTCAATATTGTTTTCATGATCATTGTTATTCATATCTTAATAAGGTACAAGGTCAAGTTGTGATGGATGATTTGTCTTGGGTTATTCTTCAATGAATTGGTTCTCATCATGAATATGAAGGTTGCCAATTTCTTTATTTGTTAATATTCTTTGTGACAAGGAAGCGTATGCTCATGAGAGCTCTAGTCACATAAAGTAAATGACCATCTTTTCTCCCAACTATGTTGGTTTTTTTAGGAGTATTGGCACTTAAAGTTTGATGTATTATTCCTTTAGTTTTTAAAGAAATCATTCATGAAAAATTTAGTTTCATTATCATTATTGCTTTTAGAAACTTCAAATTGAGTTTGAACAAAGTAACAAAGCTTTGTAAGGTCCTAGTAGTTTCTTATTTTTCTCTTAAAAGAAAAATGCATGCATGAACAAAAGGTGTTGAATATGGTCCCCAACCATCAACATAGACAGGATAAAATACTCATTTTCAATTTAGATGTGCTAGTGGGGAAAACAAGTTTTTTTTTTTTTCATAATGAAAAACATCACAAACATATTAACAAAAGGAAATTTACTCTTAATGACGTGAATGCAATTATTTAAATATATCCTAATATAAAATGTCAAAAAGTTTTAAGGTTACTAGTAGTGAAATTAAGAATACTAATAACATATGGAGCTGGTTCAGTGAACTTAGGCTCAAGTTTCTAGTAAGATGAGATTCTAAGCACATTAAGTTTGTCTCACATTTTAGATAAACCAATTATTTTCAAGGAATTTTTGTCCTGAAATTGAGAATAGCCAAAATCTATACTTTGAAAACCTGCATTAAAACAATATTGAATTAACTAGTGATGACAACAAACAAAGGGGGAAAGACAAACTTCACTTCACACTGAACAAGTTGAATTTGTTAAACAATAACTTCTAATATTTTGTTCAGCTAACTACACTCTCTTACTCTAACAAAGGAACTACCTCATAAAGTAACAAGTAGATTATAATGGTTTGTTTATATGTACTTCAATACTGAAAAAAATGGTATATAATAAACAGAGATTACTTCACTGGTCACAATTATCAGACCTTTATCCTTATACACAAGGAAACCAAAATTACGAAGCAGAATTAATTGATGACAACATGATAGAAACAATTCTTGCTAAGAAAATCTCAGTTGCCTAGCCTCATTGCTATATTGACTATTTGAAAGTTACTTGGGTGTTTGAGGGCGATGAGGAGAGTAATGCAGATGCAGATTTGTGCTGCTGGTGCTTATCACTGACATTGGTTCTTCATTAGGAACATTTCTTTCTTGTTGATCATTTGCAGAAGATGCATGAAGAAGCATGTCAACTTTCACACATTCCTCTCTCTCCTGCCTAATTTCCTTCATCATTGCTACAACATCTTTCATGGTTGGTCTGTCATCTGGGCTTGAGTTCACACACAGCAAAGCCACTCCTAAGGTCTGCAACATTTCCTCAATTTCAGATTCTGGTCGAGCTCTCAAGCTTTCATCCACCACTTCAACTCCACCTCTTTTCTGTCTTACCCAATCAACAATGTGGAGTCCATCAGGTATTGTTGGATCAATCGGTTGCTTCCCTGTTAGGACTTCTAGCACAACAATGCCATAGCTATAAACATCACTTTTCTCTGTTATTTTCATCATGTAACCATACTCTTCAATCCCCACATACAAAAAAAGGTAATAATGTATACATGTCAGTACACAGTTATGAAAGATAGCATATTCAGACAAAGAATGTTAAATAAATATTTAGTTTGAGTATTGGGGTAGTACTAGTAGTACTATACTAACCAGGAGCAATGTAACCATAGGAACCAGCTAGTGTGCTAGAAGATCGAGCGAAATCTCCATCATCAACAAGTTTTGCAAGCCCAAAATCAGCTATGTATGGTTCAAATTCAGGGCCTATGAGGATGTTGTTGGCCTTGATGTCCCTATGAACAATTGGAGGAGCACAATCATGGTGCAAATAAGCAACACCTTGTGCTGCTCCTAGTATTATCCGAAACCTTATGTCCCATTCCAAGCAGTTGCCACTTCGTTCATGAAGCAGACTTCCCAGACTCCCATTTGGCATGTAATCATACATAAGCAACCTTGTGTTTCTGTTCCAACAGCAACCCAAGAACCTTACAATGTTCTTGTGGCGAATTGAACCGAGAGTTTTTACCTCTGCTGAAAAGGAATCACGTACCCCTCCATTAACTGCTAACTTGTCACTTTGATCATCACATTTTGCAGCTATTGTTGTTGGCCATAGTCTTTTCACAGCAATGATATCCCCGTTTTCCATTTCGGCACGATAAACAATCCCTGAACACCCCTTTCCAATTACATTGGATTCCACCAAACACTTTAAGACTTGCTCCACAGAGAAGTTTACCTTTTGGAATGGGGTGAACTGCCAAGGCCATGAATCTCCTCCCATCTCAGAATCATTGTCTGCTTGAATGATTTTCCTTGCTCGAAAGACAGTAACAACTCCAAATACTGACATTGCAACAATCAAGGCACTGAGCAGCCCAATAGCCAGTTTGATTATCTCTGACCTCTTAGAATTATTACCATTAAGCATTTTTGTCATAGCATCACCGCTAACAAAACATGAATCATGACCATTAGGACACAAACCTTGGTTTCCAGCCAAATCTGTTGCTGATAGTTGATGGAATAACTTGGTGTCTGGAAGATAACCAGTGATTTTGTTGTAGGAAATGTTTAGAGAAACAAGATTTTCTAGCCCTGAAAAGGCCGCCAAGTCACCTTCAAGATTGTTGTGTGAAAGGTCTAGAACTGACAGTTTTTTCAGAGAAGAAATCTCTTGTGGGATCACTCCAGATATTGCATTGTGACTCAGATTTAGAGAAATATCAAGTGCTTCAATTTGAAGCAGTTCTGGTGGAATGCTCCCTGAAAAATTGTTGCTGCTAAGATCTAGAAGCTGAAGACCTGAACATTGCCCAATTGAGGAGGGAATTGGCCCAGAGAAAGAGTTTCTACTTAGGATTACTCTAAGAAGTGAAGTGAGTTGGCCAATACTCATTGGAACCTCACCAGATAAGTTATTCATAGAAACATCCAAGACCTCTAACCTTGTGAGAGAAGACAGATAACTAGGCAAAGCACCAGAAAGGGAGTTGTTGCTTAGATTCAGCATTTGCAGTTCTTTACAGTTTCCAATCTCAAATGGTAATGACCCAGTAAGCTGATTTTCAGACAGATCCAGGAAATAAAGGCTCTTAAGAGAGCCAATTTCTCTTGGTATATCCCCACTGATTCTGTTGCCTACAAGTCGGAGGCGAATGAGGGAAGTGCAGTTGCCAATCTCAGGAGGAATAGGGCCAGAAATATCATTAGAGATTAGCAGAAGCTTTGTTAAATTTTGAAGTTTGAACAGGCCTGGGGGTAAGCTATCAGTGAGTGCATTGTATGACAAATCCAAAGCCTCAAGGCTTCTACAACCTCCCAAGGATGATGGAATGCCACCTTCAAGTTTGTTCTGCCAAGCAAAAAAGACTGTTAGCTTTGTCAAGCTTCCAATCCCAGGTGGAATTGAACCTGATAGCTGATTTGTATCCAACTGCAACTGTACGAGGTTTGAGAGATTGGATAGAGCTGGTGGTATGGAACCAGAGATGTTATTGTTACTCAACATAAGTTCTTCAAGATTTGAGAGTTTCCCCAAACTTTGGGGTATTCCACCAGAGAGAGAATTCAAGGAGACATCAAGAATCTTCAAGTTTCTGCAGTTACCAATTTCCTCAGGAATGTCTCCAACAAAATTGTTTTGCCACAGCAGCATCTTTTCCAGCTTCTGAAGCATACCAATCTCTCTTGGCAGGGAACCAGAGAGGTCATTCTCATAAAAAAATAAATTGACAAGCTCTGAACAGTTCCCTATTTGAGGAGGAATCTCACCAGAGAGCATAGTACTATAAATAGACAAGGTCTGAAGCATACCTAGCTTGCCGATTGAAGCAGGCAATGAACCAGAAATTTTTGTCTCAGCAAGACCCAACACTGTCAAATTTCTGCAATCTCCTAGCTCATCTGGAATCTTCCCCACAAGGCCATTGTTCCCTCCAGCTCTTATAACCTCCAGATTTGACAACTTTCCTAGCTCCACAGGAAGATCCCCACTGAGACTGTTATCGAAAATGTCAAGGGTTTTGAGATTGACACAATCACCAAGCTCACTAGGGATTGAGCCTGTGAGATGGTTGGAGTTCAAGCTCAAGTTTTGGAGGTTTTTGAGCCTCCCAACACTTGAAGGAATGCCACCCACAAGACTATTGGAGCTAAGATCAAGAACTCTAAGCTGAGAACAGTTTCCAATGTCAGGTGAGATAGTCCCAGTGAGGTTAGCCCCAGAAATGACCAATATTTGAAGGAAGGGAAAAGATGAGATTTTTGAAGGGAAGGGAAGGGCTAGCTCAACATTTTGAATGGTTATCTCAGTGACAAGGTTTGCTGAAGAGCATTTGATGTAAGACCAGCTGCAGGGATTGGAGTCCAAAGGGTTCCAACTGGAAAAGGCTGAAGGAGTTTTGGAAGAGCTTTGCATCCATGAGACCAATGCAGCAACTTCATCAGTTGCAGCAAATGAAAGAGGAAGAAGAAGTGCAAAGAGAAGAACATGGCGAAGAAGGTGATGGTGATGGTTTGTGATGAAAGCTTGCCTCGACATTTGGTTGTGGTTTTTTTGGTTGCTCAAGGCTTGCCTCGGCATTGACATTGGCAATTCCCTCAAAAACTCAACCAAACACAAGCATATCAAATCAAGTTATCAACAACTCTTGGTTTTGTTGCATTGGGACTCTCTTTTTTTTTAAGTCTCACTAACTCACTCACTCTGGTGCCACCACCATAGTTTCTAGGATTACTGTTATACTTGCTTTGTAGTAAAGCAAGAAAAGGAGACAGGGTATTATTATTTTATACGATTTTGAAGTGAACAAGCACCACCTCCTCTGCCTCGGGGTTCTGTTCTTTTGCCTAATATTTTCTCTGGCATTGAATTATGTGACTTGTTTGGCACAAAACTAGTTAATAAGCCATGTGTTGTTGCATTGTTTTCCTCAACCTAGTCACTAACTTAGTCTGCGTCATTTATATATTGTGTTGATAAACGAGCTTCTTCTTTAATTTGAAAGACTCGTTGCTCTACTTTCTGGCATTTTGCTCCTTGTTTCCAAAGCTTCATTCAAAGCAGATTCCCCTTGCATTTTCCAGATTATTAGAATTGCTTTCCAAGCATCTTCGTCAACATAAAAAATGTTACTGCTACACATGAAACCATATATTACTTCACTGTCATTACCATCATAAATAATGTTTTGTAAATAACATTTTCATCACTGTCCCACTACTATCTTGTTTTTATTACTCTATTTCTTTGTAACAGTCGTATAAGTTTTTTTTTCATCAAAAACTAAAGAAAATGTTTAATAGTTTATTTATAATATAATCTCAAATGAGTTACCTATAATAATATATTGTAGTTAATGTGTTTTTCTTAAATAACAATCCCATCTATTCAGTTGTTTTAGGAGTTGAGGATATTTTTCACTTTAACTATGAAAATTATTTAATTTTTCTAAAGTTTTAATATAATTTTAAGTGAATTACATACTTCTTTCAGTCTTTTTATCTCAATATATATTTGTATGTCATTATATATTTTTTTATCATTACTTATTGTCCTTTCTCCTATATAATTAAAATAAGATGTATAATTAAAAAAAAATAGTTAAAATAAAAGTTTTTTGTAAAAATAATATAACATTTAGAAAGGAAACGAAAATTAGGGGATATATAACATAAGAAGAATTACAATATAATTGTGGACCATATTGTAATCAATCTAAATGACATTATTTAAAGATCACCTATTAACTAATTTTTGCTTAGAACTAGATATATTAAAAAACAGAACAAATATCTTCAAGTCATAACACAATTTGTACCACAAAAATGTCCAAAATTTTTAAATGAAAAAAATGCTAAGTTTGGATAGTGACAGTTCATTTTTATCACTTCCACTCCAATTATTACACTATGTGTATAGTTTTCAATTTAGACAAACATTATCTTCAACCTGGTTCCATTTTTTTTTATGAGAACTAAATATATATGCTGAAAGTTTGTGATTGAAATTATTTTAAGAATAGTTTTCCTTTGTGTCTTTTTGTTTCCCCAATAATTGCAAGCATATGAATAAACCTCAAGGGATAGCATATGAGTGTTGTTGATAACTAGCAGTGGCATTCATAAGGGTATCCACTTTTCTTGGTGACATATTTAAGGTAGATTTGGACATGTATTGCCCTCACCTCTTCACCTTTTAACCTAATCATCAATGTTTGATTCTCAAACAAAGAACCAACCATAAGGCATTGCCTCTCAACACAGTCTACAAGATCTCAATAATTATTATAGGCAATAGTGGCCATATGACGCTACTTTTGTTTAAGAGGGTACATATATATATATATTATATAAGACAAAGAAGATGATATTTTAACCTATTTTTTCTGACTCACTTTTAACTTACTTCTTTAATTATCATTAGATCATTTATTTTAATTCTTTTTAGTGATGTGATGTGATGATCTAATGGTGATTCAAGTGGTGAGTTAAAAGTGAGTAAAAAAAAAAGATTAGAGTATCATTGTTCATAAGATAATTAGAAAACTATTATCCACAAGAGTTAGAAAAAAACTATATTCTGTAGTGAGGTAGAAGAGTAAAAATAACTAAAATGTAATGATATTAATATATAATATTATTTACATTACTTAATATATACTAATTCTAATATTTTAGAATATATTAAAAAATAACTTATTAACATCATTGTATTTTAAAAACTTAAAAAAATATATTAAAAACATCAAAATTCTGTATCAAGAAAAATAACAAGTCAAGTTGGATACGAATAATATCTATAAATTACTCGGTTTGCAAAAAAAAGTTTCATATATCACCTATTTCATTATTTCTCAAATATTCATTTAAAGAATAATAATAGTTTTTTAGTACCCGCTTGGTACATACTTACAAATATTTAAAAGAAATTTATAAATTTTAAAATAAAATTATTAAAAAAATATAAATTATAAATTAAATTAAATTAATTAATATTTATATTTAATTTAATTTAATTTAATAAAATATAAATTAAATTTTCTTTTTAATTTTTTATGAATAATAGATATTCCCACCTAATTAATTTATAAGTGATGAACAAATTATTCATTACATATTATAATATCCATTTAAAATATTATTTAGTACGCGTAACAAATTTTATTCGCAAAAATTCATTTATACAAATATTTTTGTCAAATCGTATGATAATTAAAAGAAAAAAAAAAAGGATTTGACTTAATGGCTAGATGGTAAAAACGCCAGAGAACCGGTGAGTATGTGATAGTTACCCATGATGGCCCATAAGCAAGAGGACATTTAGAAGTGTCTTTTCAGTTATTACCCTTTCATGCTTTGATTTCAGAGGCAATTGTCCAACATTCACTGTTCATTCCACCCTTCTCATTAACACATGATTTGACCTCACTTCTTCAACTTCACATTTTTAATGTCTTGTCAGTTTCAAACTCTTTTACACATATCTTTTAAGATTTCACAATTTTATTAGATAACAATCAGATGGATTCCTGTTATGTTTTGATTTGATGTGTGAATTATTTGACTTTTTTATTATAAAAATATATGTTTATTACTCAAATTAATGTAAAAGTTTGATTTTTTTTTTATATAGTTTCTTATGCCTTTGTATTAGATGTGAATAAAATATTACTCCCTTTTTTTAGGTAAGTCTCTTGCTACCATTTATAACATCACTTGCTAGTACCATGTATGATTATAACAAGTCAATGCAACATGCATGGATGAACTAATTTAATTTTAAACATTGAGTACATCATATGTAACACATGTATCTATGTACTCACGTTTCATTTCAAAATTCAAATATCAACAACGTATATCACAAATTGCATAATTGCATTTTCAATAAAATTAAAGTATTCCTTAACAATACTCCTTATGAATAATGTCAACCGAAACATTGTCAAAAAGATATTCAAATCTTTAGTCATATCTTCAATGCACAATGTAATTATCACATCTATTAAACATGTTCCACCAATCACTCATTTGACACATCAAAAATATCACTAGTAAACATTAATCTCAACTTCATACATCCAACTGGTAATATGGGCTTTTTTTTGTTTAGGGTCTATTGGAACTCAAATTTGCATAAATGGGTCCGTTATTACCAAAATAGGTCAAGTCGTCAGGGAGGATAACGACATCAGAGGCAATGTCGTCATCTCCCTGACCGGTTTCTTAATTTTTTTTCAACAAAGGTGATGTCGTCGTGCAGAGAAGCAGTTTGTTTGAAACGAAAAAGTGAAGTTGTCTTCACACATGATGACTTCACTTTTTCTTTTTCTCTTTTTTTTCGTAATAAATGAATTTTGATTATTTTTTAGGATTTGGAAGAATAATCAGTAAAAAAATATTAATAGAATAGAAATAAACATTACATTAATATATTTTAACATTGATTAATAATTAAAATACAACAATTAAGTTAGTAGAAAATCATCTATGTCCTCCAGTTCCACATGGAGGTCGTCTTCTAGGTCTGGTTGGTAGTTGTTCTTGGTGTGGTTCATCATGATCATCATCTTCATGTTGATGACTTTAAGAAAATTGGGGATGGTGAACCGTTGTTTGGGGAGTTTGAGAAGACATTGGCGAAGGATAGAATGACATTGATGAAGAAGATCCTGGATAATAGGCGGATAGTGGTGTCATGGTTGAAGTGCCAAACATCTGTGATGGACCAGCACCATAACCTGACTGATGCGAGAAGAAACCGCACGAGGAAGGGACATGTTGGAATTAGGTGTTTGATGGGTTGCCAAACTGAGGGTATGAATGTCCAAACATTTGACTGTGACCCATAGACGAGTGCCAAAAAAATTGTTGGTGATGATGTATAAAATTTGGAGAAGACTCGACATGGCCAGTGTAGGGTTGTGAAGCAGGTTGGGATGGTTCTTGTGACATATCATACTGTAAAATAAATAGCAAGGTCATTCCCATGAATAATTACGCATGATAAAGAGATGTACAACATTGTAGTAAAATTGACCTCATCGTCGGAAGATGTCGTATTTGAAGATATATAGCAAATAGTGTGGTTTATATACCATTGCATGTAGGGTGTTTCATCACGCAAATGGTCGTTTCCGCTAAATGGTGTACCTTGAATGACTCGATTTTGTCGGTCATTCCAAATTACAATCCAACGATGATGTTGTGCCACCTAATCTCTTTCATTTCTCCCCCTCAAGTCATCCTTGTGGACTTGATCCAGGTTAATCGGGTCAAGTGGGATGTTTTGTCTTAAACCAAATTGACGCATGACCCTATCCGCCTAATGGAATTCGACTGTTGTGAAGCAAATTATAGGGATTGTTGCTCTAGCCACTATAGGGATGTCAACAACAATCAACCGACGAACTTCGTTTTGAATATAAGGCCTCCACAAGAACTGAAAAAACATTTGTAGACATTAGTTTCAAATTTAGAAAAATAAATTTTACTTAACTTAATTATTACCTATCTTGTACGAATTTGATCAAATTTCAAGTGAAATTCACTAACTGATAAAGAACCAGCATTTCTCTAATCTTCTTGGTTCATCCACCTAAAAGGTGTATGAATTTGAAGTAAGTTAAATTACAAGGAAAGCATAATAAAAAACAAATAACTGGCAGAAAGTTAGTTTTTACCTTCTGCATACGGGGAAACCATCCCATGCAGCCACTTCCTCATCACTTAAAGGGTCAAGTTGTGGAGCTATAGAAGTGATCATCTCCCAAGCCCAACTGATGAGTTCAAATTTTTGCCCTCATTTAATATTTAAATTTGGGGATTTAATTGAATTTTCTGTGCTTAAAGATTGATTTAATTAGGATTTGTGATTATTGGATTTATTGAGTAAGTTTGGTAAAAGTGGCGTAAAAATTGATTTTAGTTGCATAAAATATTATTGAATATTCTAACGTTTGTTAATGCAGCTGGAATTTATTTTTGGTCAATTAATAGTGTGATTTTGAAGTATTCAAAGTTACAAAATAAGTCCAAAATCAAGAAATTCTGAAAAAGAATAAATCATGAGCTAAATGCACCCCCAGATTTTATTTGCACACTCCTCCCTCAAGTGGACCACAAAAAACCTGTTCTGCACCCCCAGTTTTCACTAAGTTGCACCCCTCCTACTAATTAAACTCCACTCAACCAGATCATGCCATGTGGCAATCCTCACCTTTTAAAATTAGCCAACCATAAGCTGCCACGTGTCATAATCCTCCACTCACCAAATTGACCACTCAGATCTTGCCACATCATCATCTCCTCCATCTCACACATGAAACCCTAACCCTAGTTTCCCTACCACCCTCCACACAGCCGCCGCCGCCAATCTCGCCGGCCACCGCACCACCATCTTCGTCCGCGACCACCACGATTCTGCAGCACACACATCTCCTCACCGCGCCACCACCATCTTCCTCCATTCGTGTCGTCATCTCCATCAACCACCATGAGCACCGCGTCGCGCCTTCACCGCAGCAACACTTCGCACTTCGCCGGAATTTGCACCGTGAGAGCGCCACCATCTTCCTCCTTCGCGCCATCACCATCTTCTCCGCGTTTCCGACCACCGCGAGGAGGCACTCCACACCATTGCAACAGATCACACCTTCTCCGCAGCCACTGCAGCAACGCACGAGCCAGCGCCATTCCGCAGCCACCATGTTCGCACCGCAATGACAGCCATGGAAACTGCCACACCTCCACGAAGCAAACTGGCGCGCCTCCATTACAGCATTTGCACCGCACCTGCGCAGCTCCGTCCCGCACAGCAGCACTCGTCGGAGAAGGAGGAGTGCGCCTGCAACCTTCATTCGCGCCACCACGCCGGAAAACGGCAGCAGCCGCCGTCAGCCGCGCAGCCAAGGAAGAGTGTGAGAGAGAAACCCTATTTCTGGAGAGAGACGCGCCACGTGTCAGGCTGCTATTGGACAGTCAAACTGGTCAACTGGTCAACTCTGGTCAACTGGTCAAAGTCAACAGTCAACTCTGGTCAAAACTGCAAATATGGTTAAATGAGAAGGGCAGAATTGGAAATTGGACAGGAATTAAGTTGCTAATTAATTAAATAAAAATAAAAGATTTTAGCAACTGACAGATAAAGCCCAAAGTCCAGTTGAAGCCTATATAAAGAGACTTAAGGGAGCAGAAGGGACGGACAATTTTTACAGCTGACAGCTTAGACACTTAGAACTCTCTGGTTTTGGCAGATACCGTCTCCACCACATCTCTCATTCTTTCTTTTTCTTTCTTTCATATCATCATGTATTCCATCAAAGCCATGGAGGGCTAAGCTTTTAGGGTTGATTTCACTGTAATTTCTTAACTGGATTCTGAGGTTAGATGAATTTATATGTTTTGTTATTTTGATTATTGTTGTGGTTTTTGTTTATCTATGTCTTTTGCTTCTTAATTGAATAGAAAATAATGATTTTAAATCTACATGCATGTTAATCATATGAGTTAAGAGGTTTTTAAATAAAATTGAGACTTTACTTTGATTTTGTTTAGAAACTTTCATTTGATTAAATAAGTTTTTGCCAATAATTGAGACTTTAATTTGATTAGAGGTAATTACTTTAACTAAAATTAGTCAAGACTTTACTTTGATTAATTAAGTTTTCTATTTGGTAAAGAAACAAAGGAATAGACATGATTAGGCATAGTAAAATTAATTGAGACTGTACTTTGATTAAATTTACTATGGACAATCTTATTTAGAAAAAGCAGTGGAATTGACCTATTTACTATTACTGTGTTTACAATCTTCTGTGTCATTTTCTTTGCATATCAAAACCCCCCTATTTTTATAGTTGCTAGTTTTAAATTGCATTTTTGAGAATCAAATATTTGAGATCAATTTCGTATTCGTTGTGAGACGACTCAGGGTTATCTTAACCCTAACTATTTTCTTCACTACAAACTGGCAATACTGAAGTTGCTAAAGTAGTGGTAATTTGATTGCCTAACGACAGCGATATCAAATTTGGCGCCGTTGCCGGGGAGTACGGTTAGTATTTCTTTTATTTTGATTCTGTTTTTATTTATTTATTTTATTTTATTTTATTTTATTTTTTATTTTTATTTTTTTATTTATTTTACGCATATACGTTTGATATAGTTTGTTATTTTGTAGTATCTAGTTTTCTGTTAATATACTCCAAGCAAAGTTCTATTTTTGTTTTGATTAAGAATTTCTTTTAAGAAATTTTTGAGACTAGTTTGGAAAACTCTGTCTGGGAAAGACTTGGTATTTAAGTTGTCAACTGTGACGCACCTCTCTTTCCTGGGAGTAGACCCAACGACATCTTAACTCATTTCTTTCTTGAAATCTTTCTCCAAAACAAGAATAGGAAGAAAAAAAAAACACACAGGGAAACACTTTCAGGTGGACTTGCATAGTGCATGACTCGGGCCAATCCGGGTCAATTCTATCAACTTGATTCAGAACTTGAAAGGAACTTGCGTAAATCACGTAGGAGACTTGAACTCAGGTGTTCTACTGAAGGAGCACCATCATCATCTGAACCTACCACTGAAAGTGTACCGCTAGAATCACTTCCGGTGATTAACATATCTTCTGATCCATCACCTGAACCAGAAATTCAAGAAGATAGAATGGAAGAAAGAACAATAAGAGAGTTGGCTTCACCGGATGCAGCAATTACTCAAAACATATGCATCCAATATCCAGATGGAGAATGTGAGCTTAAGTCTGGGTTAATCCATCTTTTACCCAAATTCCATGGATTAGCAGGAGAAGACCCATACTATCACTTGAAGGAATTTCATGTTGTTTGTTCATCCATGAGACCTACAACAGTGACAGAGGAACATATCAAGCTTAAGGCTTTTCCATTCTCATTGCAAGATGCCGCTAAGAATTGGTTATACTGCCTTCCGCCAGGATCCATCAATACCTGGGAGACTCTGAAAAGATTATTTCTGGAAAAGTTTTTTCCATCATCTAGAGTTGCTGCTATTCGCAAAGATATTTATGGGATAAGGCAACAAGAAAGAGAAAGTCTTCACGAGTATTGGGAAAGATTCAAAAAGTTATGTGCTTCCTGTCCTCATCACCAAATAAACGAGCATCTCCTCATTCAGTACTTTTATGAGGGATTGAGTATCATGGATAGACAAATAATAGATGCTGCAAGTGGAGGGTCATTGGTGGACAAAACGCCAACAAATGCAAGACAATTGATTGAAACTATGGCGTCAAACCATCAACAATTTTCCACAAGGAGTAATTCTATAACTCTATTGAAGGGAACCCATGGAGTAGAAGCTTCATATGTTGCAGATCACAAGAAATTAGAAGGGAAGTTGAATGACTTAGCAGCCATGGTAAGGACCTTGACAGACTTACAGAAAAAGCCTATCCCTTCTACTTTATGTGGAATTTGTGCTTCTACTAATCATCCTACAGAGGCTTGTTCTATGTTAAAAGAGACAGGGACGTTAGATAATGAACAACCTCAGGCATATGCTGCAAACACCTATGGCAATAATAGACCACCTCGGTAGCAATACAACCATGATTTGTCCTCCAACAAGTACAACCCAGATTGGAAGGAATATCCCAGCCAGAAATGGGGAAATCAACAGCCTCAACACCAACAAGTCTATGTTCCACCTCAACAGAGGCAACAACCACAACCAGCTGCAACCTCTGGTGATTCAAACATGGAAGCAATGATGAAAATGATGGCTGACATGATGAAGGGACAAATCAATGAGTTGAAACAGACAATGGAAGCAACCAATCAGAATTTGCAAAATCAGATTGGACAAATGGCAAATGAGTTAAATCAGATAAAGTCTCAACAAGGCTCGAGCAATTTGCCTGCACAAACTGTAATCAACCCGCGAAATGTAAGTGCTATTACTTTAAGATCGGGTAAGCAAATACAAGGTCTTGGGGATGCCCAAGAAGATGAAGATAAGGACAATGAAGTTGTACCTAATGATGAAAGAGGAAGATCAGATGAAGCAACACAAGCAACATCTGAGATGCCTGCACCCAGTGATAACTCCAGGTTGGTATCCCCTAATACTTCCTCTGAAAATCCTTCTCCTTATTCTCCTCCTCCTCCCTATCCAAACCGTTTGAAACCAAAAACTAAAAAGATGGAGGAGTTAGACAAAGAAATCCTGAATACTTTCAAGAAAGTGGAGATAAACATTCCTTTGTTGGATGCTGTGAGACAAATTCCTAAATACGCCAAGTTTCTCAAAGAATTACGTACACATAAAAGGCGTATTATGGACAAAGAGGTAGTGAACATGGGAAGAAACGTCTCTAGCTTAATTAAGAAGCCTGCAGTCAGAATGCCGCAAAAGTGTAAGGATCCAGGTATGTTTTCTGTTCCCTGCATTATAGGAAGCACTAAGTTTGACAATGCTATGTTAGATTTAGGAGCTTCCATTAATGTAATGCCTTTATCTGTTTTTACTTC
Source organism: Vigna unguiculata (assembly GCF_037176805.1). Classification (NCBI taxonomy): domain Eukaryota; kingdom Viridiplantae; phylum Streptophyta; class Magnoliopsida; order Fabales; family Fabaceae; genus Vigna; species Vigna unguiculata. The sequence goes on from NC_140796.1 coordinate 14,035,709, forward strand.
ACTTCATCTTGGACCTCTTAAGTCTACTGGTGTGGTCATTCAGTTGGCCAACCGTAGCACAGTTAACCCTGCAGGTGTGCTAGAAGATGTGCTTGTCCGTGTGGACAAGTTAATTTTTCCTGCAGATTTCTACATCTTGGATATGAAGGATGATGAAGGAATGAGTTCAACCACAATCATCTTGGGAAGACCATTCATGATTTGAGTCTTTACATTGATTTATTTGTAAATCAACAACAATAATTAATTTAACAATAATCTCTAGATAACCAATGAAGAATCTTATTTAGAAAAAGCAGTGGAATTGACCTATTTACTATTACTGTGTTTACAATCTTCCGTGTCATTTTCTTTGCATATCAAAACCCCCCTATTTTTATAGTTGCTAGTTTTAAATTGCATGTTTGAGAATCAAATATTTGAGATCAATTCCGTATTCGTTGTGAGACGACTCAGGGTTATCTTAACCCTAACTATTTTCTTCACTACAAACTGGCAATACTGAAGTTGCTAAAGTAGTGGTAATTTGATCGCCTAACGACAGCGATATCAAATTTGGCGCCGTTGCCGGGGAGTACGGTTAGTATTTCTTTTATTTTGATTCTGTTTTTATTTATTTATTTTATTTTATTTTATTTTATTTTATTTTTTATTTTTATTTTTTTATTTATTTTACGCATATACGTTTGATATAGTTTGTTATTTTGTAGTATCTAGTTTTCTGTTAATATACTCCAAGCAAAGTTCTATTTTTGTTTTGATTAAGAATTTCTTTTAAGAAATTTTTGAGACTAGTTTGGAAAACTCTGTCAAGTTAATACAAGCATATGCTATCAATCTTAATGTACATCTGTTATCAAGTCAATAGTAAAATTTGTTAGCTTCTCACCACCTTATGTTTTAATCTATATGATCATATCATTAAAGGAATCATGACATCTCCTTAAGTATGTTACTATTACCACCTAGTGCTTGAATAACTATATCATCGCCTTAGTGCCCTAACATATCTGTATGATTCTCTAATATCCCAAAACTCATGCATATCAACACCGACTTCACATAAGTGACCATCATGTAGTGAAAACCTTTCGGGGGGAGAGAGAGTTATCTTTGTCTCTCTCTCTCTCCCTCTCACTTAGGTTACAAGCTCTCACTTAAGCAACAAGCTCTCATTTTGAGCTAAACACTTTATCAAGCTTGTTGCACGAGTGATGGTAAGCGGTGAAGATGACCATTACACACCTTGGACATCACTTGTAAGCCACCACTTGAGCAATATCAAGCTTGAGAGAGCTCAGTGTTCAATATTAAAGAAAATACAATAAAAATCAATTTAAAACATATTCTAAAATCATATAAACCATTAACTATATTCAAAATAAATCCATATGGATTGCTACTATCATTTACTCTTTATTTCATTCCTAAAATCATACTCAAAGTTAAATACATCACATATTTCGCCCATCTAAACAATTAACTCATTAGATATATGTAAATATTAAATCCCTTAATTTGGATGTAATTGCTTACAAGCTTAAACTTTTCTTGGCATTTTTCAAAATTCAATCAAATCCTAAGTAATTCACCAACAATCAATCCCTAAACCAAAATCATCTCCTCTTTATCAAACATTCAAATAGGAGAAGAAATAGAGTAAACTCATTAGTATGGATTGAACCACTTACCACAACTCAAATTTGGCTGGTCTATCTTACTTTTTATCTAACTACCTCCTTAGATATAAGCCAACATAACAACAATAGTCAAATTCTTATCTAACTTAAAAGAGAATTTAGAGAAAAGAGTTTTAGAGGGATAAAATAACTAATTCAATAAAGAATAAGTGTTCATCCTCTATTTATAAACTTTCTATTCTTTATCAATTTAAAATTTATCTTTAAATAAGCTCAAGTCTTACACAATGAAGAAATTTTTTCTCTAAAAATACATATAATTTAGTAAGGGTCATAGGCTTTAGTTTGTTAGATTGAGTATTTATCATTAGGAATTAAATTCTTTGATTGTGATTCAATCCATTTTAATTGAGCATTGACCTTGATTCTAGTACCAATTATTGGATCGGGTACTTATCACTAAACCAAAAGTCATAGCAAATAGTTAGAACACAATTTTTTTTACTTAAGAATATAGTAACACAAACATTCTGATTCAATTGTGACTTAACACATCTGACCTATGATACAAAACAGTAATGCACTTTGCAACATATTTTATATAATCTTTTATTTTAGTTTTAACAAAAAAAAACTACTTTTTTCATTTTTGTTCTTCATATATGTGAATAATTATTGGCTTTATAGTCAATAACACCGGTAACATCTCTAATTTTAATTCTCCTACTACAACAAAATTCGCTTTAGAAAACAACACAAAATTGTGAGTTAAACCACAAAAATCGTGAGCTAAAGTTTAGACAACAATTTTTTAGACTTAGTCTAGGTGAGCGTAGCTGTAAGTAATAGGCCACAATTTTCAGTACGATAACAATTTTAAAATTGTTGCTTAAAATCCTCATAAAAGGCAATGATTTTTATGTACGCGTTTTTCAAAATTTCACATTTTCAACACTGTGAGCGCTCTTAGCGTTTTCAGTCTAAAATCAAAGGGAGGGAAGAAAATCAATTTTTTTGCATTTTTGGAACTAAGTTTGCATTTTCAGTCAAATAAGAGGGAAGGAATATTTATAATATAAAAGCATTAATTTTTAGTGTATTTTAGACCACATTTTTATGAATTAGCCCACACTTTTTACAAGCAACATTTATATAAATGTTGTTTAAGATAGTTTTTAAGCCACATCTAAAAAAATGTTGCCTTTACTATGTTTTTAGACCATATTTTTATTCATGTGGTCTCATTTAGTGTTGTTTAAAGTCATTTTTGTTGTAGTGTCCCTTTTGAAAAGTACAATTACCAAGATAAATAAATTAATATAAAAATGGTTAAATTTGTTTTTAGTCCCTAAACTTTGATGTGAAATTGAAATTTGTCATTGTCCAAAACTTTGATACATTTTTGTCTTCAAACATAAAAAATGAATGAATATAGTCCTTTTAACCTAATTACATTAAATTTTTTTGACATATCAAATGTGTTCCTTAGCTAACATTGAAGTGAGAATGTGTCAAACGATATAAAAAAACTCAAATTTTAGCATGAAACATGTTTGACACAAAAAAAAATTAACGTAACTAGGTTAAATTCTTATATTCATTCATTTTTAAATTTTGGAGACCAAGATGTATCCAAGTTTCAAATATAAATGAATTTTAAGTTTACATCAAAGTTCAATGATTAAAAACATATTTAACCCATTTAAAAATTTAAAAATTAAATTTTTTTAAATTCTTCTCTAACTTCCAGGTTAAAGAAAAGAGGTTTAGAAAGATAAAATAACTAATTAAATAAAGAATAAGTTTTCATCTCTATTTATAAATTTTATGTTCTTTATCCACTAAAAATTTATTTTTAAATAAACTCAAGTCCTACATGGTGGAGAATTTTTTTTCTCCAAAAAATACATATATTTTAATAAGGAGCTTAATATTTAGTTTGTTGGATTGAATATTTATTATTAGATATTGATTTCTTAGATTGTGATTCAACCCACCATAATTGTCTATTGACCTTGATTCTTCTACCAATAATTAGATTAAGTACTTGTCATTAAGCTAAAAGTTATAACATATCATTGGAAAAACATAATTTTTTGTTTTGAGAATGCTAACCGGTGCTCTAAAGGCGAAAATTAATTTGCATTGATTTCTTTATTTTTACATTGAAAGTTGAAATAATTAAATATAGTAATAAGATATTATAAATGCATATAACAAATTTTATAAAGACAAAAATATCCTTTTAAATTTGTAGAAAAGAAAAGAAAAGAAATATCTTTGTGGCACTTCAAGAGTCTCTCAAGGTGAAAGTTTCAAATGTGAAGACGGTAAACCTTTAAAAAGTATGTCTTTAAGTTTTACAAAAAAATTGATACTTTAGTTTTTTTTTTATAAATTTTTTAGATGTTTAACACTATTTTTTTTATATTTTTTTTGCTAGTTATTATGTTAATTTAAACTTCCTTATGTTTAATTATATTTAATTTTTAACAACATTAAAACATAGTTATTTTATTATTTAATTATTTTTCAAATTTTATCGGTGAACATTAAATAAAATAAGAAAGTAATATGTATAGTATTTATGGACAACGACAGACCTTTGATGGGACTGAGGGGGCCATGGCCTCCCCAAATTTTTGTATATATTATGTAATTTTAAATATAGTTTTTAAAAATTTAATATTTTTAATATAATTTTAATATTTTAATATTTTTTATATATCTATATTTATATTTAAAAGAACTTTTTTTTGTTGTATACATTTATTTTTCAATTTCACATTTTAAATATTTTTTAAAATAACAATAATTATTTTATTAATATTATCTTTAAACGATTATTTGTTCAATTTAATCATTTCTGGGTTTGACTGTTTTTTAAACTTAATTTTGATGAAAATTAATTATAGTAAAATTATAAAAAATATTTTTATTTAATTTTATAATTATAATTATAATAATAACAATAATTATAATTTTATTATTTTTTATTATCTTAAAAATATTAAATACAATGTTTTTATTATTATTAGTTTATATAAAAAATTTTAAATTACTCTTTTGGTTCATATTTTCATTAAAAATATCAAGTTGATCGTCGAGTTTTTTTTTTATTTGAATTTGGTCATGATTTTTGAAGAAATGATGCAATTAAAACTTTTTTCGTCAAATATTTTTAATTAGATCAAGATTTTTTCATCAAAACTAAAGATGATTTGTTTTGTTGGTGTAATAGATGAAAAATCCTTACTTTAAGAAATTTAACAAAATAATCAAATTACATCAATTTTTATAAAATCGGAACCAAATTGAGACTAAAAATAATAGAATACCAATTTGAATTTTTTTTCAAAAAAATGAACAAAAAAAGTAATTCAACCAATATTTTGACACTCTAAAATTTTTGTTGAAGATCCGCCACTGCTTATGGACAATTTTGTCTTTTAAATAAAATAAAATTACATTAATGGTAATTATGTCAGATTTAATTTAATATTACATTTACCTATATAAATTTTATAGAATTCAATCCATATTAATTATCTTAACCAATGTCTTTAGAGCACTGGTTATCAAGAGTTTTTTTTTTTAGAATATAATAATACAATAATTATGATTCAATTAAGATCTGACTCATCATATGTATGATATAAGACAATTAATGTACTTTGGAACATAGTTTATACAATCTTTTATTTTAGTTTTAACAAAAATAAATACTATTTTTTTCATTTCAATTCTTCGTATTGTGAATAATTATTGGCTTTATAGTCAATAACACCAACAACATCTCTAATTTTAATTCCCACTTTTGAAAAGTACAATTACTAAGATAAATAAATTAATTTAAAATTTTATAAATAAAAAAATAAATAATTAAAGTATAGAAATACTATATCTATCCGTTCTAAAATGACACTTATACTTTTTTTTTCCAGTTCTAAAATAAATATTATCACCCCTTATGTCCTTAAAAATATTACATTCGTACTTTTTTTTTTATTGTTGATCTATATTTATGCTTGTATGTTTTTAAAAACATATTTATATTTGTATGAAAATCATGTTTAAATATAATAATGTATCGAGAAACCTAATCATATGTCTTATAACTATTTTTATTATATTAGAAAATAACGTTTTTTTCAAAAATGTTTTTTTTTTTACATTTTTATGACAAATTGAGTCACAATATAATGTTTTAGATAATGTTAATACATAATAATAAAATATTTAAATTTTTATAAAATTGTGTACTTTTTTATTTTCTTAACTTCTATTTAATTTTCAATTAATATTTAATTTTAAAATAAGATAATAAAGATGAAAAAATCTTTATTAAAAACATAAGAAAATAAATGTTATTTTATTTAAAATATAAAAAGGTAAATACCTTTTAAAACCTAAATAAGATGTGATTATTATTTTCCTAAAGATTTAGCAAACATAAATGTGTATTTTAAAATTAAAGAAATGCAAGTATAAGGATAATTTCTTTTATATATATTTATGATTTTTATCTGTGAATATATATATTTTCAGTTTCATTTCACACAACAAAAGGATACAAATGTTTGGGCTTCAAGACTACCTTATGGGCCCAACTTTGTGAGGCTGAGAACCAAGGACTACAATGCTACTATGTTCTTTCTTCTACCTTAGTTGCAAAATCTCACTTCAATTTGCACTCACTCCTTCTTCCACAATGTGTACCTGAAAAAGCCACAACTTTTTTTTTTTATTATTATTGAAACCAATTTAAGTATTTAATTTTTTCACAGTTAATACATTTGAGAGTGAAAAAAAATGTCTGCATCCTCTGTTGTTCGCAATTTTTGTTCTGTGGCTTCTGGTTTTCCGAATTGCCGCCAAAACCAAACCTTGGTTCCTACCCATCATCAGTTTCAGTTACGCAATCCCCTTTTGAGGTTAAAGAAGCAACCTTTCCACTCAATCACTCATTTCAAGAGTTCAAGAACAACTCAGAAGCCTCGTCCCACTTTTGTAGTTTTCGCAGCACAATCAAATTTCCTTAAAGGTTGGTCTCATTGTTTTTTATTGAATTATTTTGGATATGTTTAGAAAAGGTAAAAGGGTGGCGAATTTAAGTTGGGTTTAGGGGTTTTGCTGTTAGCAGGAAGTTTCGTGGATAGAGAGATGATTGTTCGATGTCATGTCAGTGAAGAATGTGTTATTATTGAAGTTAGAAATATTGAAAATGAGATAATTGTTTAGTCAAATGACATACTAAATGAGTTTGCTAATGCATATGATTTTTCCCCTTTGACGAATTGTGGTTAAAATTTGAGTAGCATCTATCCATATAATCTTCGGATTAATTTGTTCGTTGCAGCTATTTTAACAACAAAGGGGTGTTTTGGTTTAAATTTCATTTATGATGTTATGCTCTATCTTCCAATGTCAAGCATATGCATAACAATGACGAAGTGTTATTGGGCTTAAATGACACCAAACTATCAAATCTCAAGATATTGGTGATTTTGGGATATAAAAAACTGAAAACTGGTCATCTTATAACAGCGCTGTTGTTTCTTGGAAGAATGCATTGCTCCATGACTTGTGTATGACATGTCAAATTTTCCTGAAGTGGTGTAGCTCAAAATTCAAAACTTATTGCTGAGATTTTTCACATAGTTTTCCTATATATGTGACTAAGTGGATGACATGATCCTTTTATGATAGCAACTGTTATTGATTAAACCTGGTAATTGCATGCGTTTTTGTAATTTCAAAAGGGGTGAACATGATGCTGGCAAATGGTCTTAGATTGATGAATCACTAATGTGCCATCTTTATTGAAAGGAAAACAGCATTTTATTATGAATTGTTTCATGTATAGAGTACCTTATTTTGCCCTTTTGAATGGCTAACATTGATTTTTTGCTGGGCTGTTTTTGTTTCAATCATAGTCAATTTATTTAGCCTACTTCCTTCTAAGAAGCCCCTTCTCTTTTGTTTGAATTGTTACTGTGATTATGAAATAGTTCTGCAGAATGCATGGAGAGTTGGAAGGGATGGAGTTGAGGCAGGGACTAATCTGGTTCCTGTAAGTCAGATTTTCCATTCAAACATTAAATTACTGTTTGATATATATTCAAACCATTCTCTCAAATTTGTAAAAAATACCGATGTTTATGTTTCTCTTTTATTTTCTTCTCTGATGCTAGAATTCTGTTCCAAGGCCAATAGCTAGGATTTCAGTAACAGTTGTGGCTTTGAGTGTTACACTTTTTGTGCTCAAGGCGTTCTTCTCTACGGCTTTCTTTATATTGGTAAGTCATCTTATTTACCTCATCAAATTAAAAATTGAGGATTATTATTTTATTTTATAATACAGAATCTTAGCATGAAATCATTTGTCACACGCATGCATGATGGTGAAATCAAATTTTGCTTACTACTGCTGCTTCAATATTGAGAAACTAGCGTGAATCCAGAGGGATGGATTCGTTTTACAAATTGATCTAGGTTGGAATGCTAATAAGCAAGAAATTTAAGAAATTATTTAAAACAAGAACATGGAAGTAGATAAGAACATGGAGTGAAAATTGATAGACGTCACACTTCCAAGGATGGAATATAAGCCTAAGAGTTTAAACATACAAAGGGATGAATGACTTTTGATAAAACTCATGGAGTTCTTGAATCACTCAAGAACATAAAAGAGATAAAAATGGTTCAGCTTATATACAAGTTTTTGTCATTACATCCCATTTAAGCTCACTTAAGCTACTAATAATCTACTTAAGCTAATAATGATCCCACTACTTAATGTCTGATTGTAACTGAAGTTGTGACAACCAAAAGTCACCGAAAAGCATTCAACAATGCATTGTTCTCTTTGTCTTCCAAAGGCTGGTTGCCAATGGACCCTTATTACAACTTGAAAATAAAACCAAATTAAAGTCCATTAATTGATTAACACAAAACATAATTTGGTCAGCCAATTTTTACAAAAGATTGAACCATTATTTAAACAAACTAATTACTTAGAAATTGCATCAAAGTGGTGTGCTAGTCCTCCTCCGTTTGAGCCATGATGCAATTCACATAAGAAACAAACAAATTGACTTCAGAATATCAATTCCATGGTTCAACATCGTCAAAATCATGTTTTATAGTCTAAGAATTTTGGCTCACACTATCAATTATGATGGAAGGATCACTAACAAAACAGGTTAGAGAGGATGGTACTACTATGAAATCTCCCTATTAAAACCTTTCACATCTTCTTATGTATTATATAATAACTACAATGCCATGAACACAAAAAGAAAAAAAAAAAAAACTATAGACTTAGTGATGGTGAAGCCAGCCGACAAAACAAAATTATGAAGGTAGAAAATATTTCCCGGACATGATTTTCTTTTTGTCAAAGTGACAATCAATGTGTGTTGTCCTTTCAAGTCATATCTTCAATAATCTCCCTCAAGTTACTGCATAGGAGTCAACAATTAATGACCTATTTTTGTCACTGATACTTTCGACAATTCCCATCCATTGATATGAGATGCTTGCATCTTTAGTGGCTATTTTTCAATTGACAAATCACAAAGTAGCCATACATAAATAATTATTGAAAAAAATGTTTCAATAGTAAGCAGTCGAAGTCATGTAGTTGCATGTGCAATTTTGTACAGTTATATATGTTTACCGATAAAAGGATATGTTTCAATTTGTGCAGCTTGCATTATTCAGCCATGACATACAAGTGGCAAATTGAGTTTTTATTTTTCTTGTCTTGCCTTCCAGTAAAAAAAAATGTTGTCATCAGTACACCATCATTCACCATTTTGGTTGAGTACATGGTTCTCTTCTGATGGTTTCAAAAGTCTATATGTTGTTTTGTTTATGGATAGCAGTTTTGACTATTACATACAAGCCATACCAAGGTATTTGAAGGGAACTTTACAAAGAAAAAGGGATGGTTCTGAATTATACCAAAGTATATGTCTCTTAAGCTGAATGTATTTTTACAAAATAAAAACTCTGAATGTATCCTAAATTTTGGTGATGGTTCTAAGCTTTAGATTTCTGTGATATATCCTGTGGTTAATCCAGTGAATTACTTTTTTAATAGGCCACTATAGGACTTTCATACTTTGCATACCTAGCATTCAATAAAGATCAAGGATCTAGAGGGAACAAAGAAACTACCTCCACCTCTATGGATGATCCAGTGGAAGAAGCTAGAAAGATAATGGAAAAATACAAGTAGCAGCATCAGATTTAAGGTATTGTGAAGCTCTAAAATTCTGCATATACATTTGTTCAGAGTAAGTATTTTTCTGTTGAGTTTTAAATTTGATAGATGGATTGTCAACAGGTATGTGAATGACATTTTCCATTTCTAGATCATATTATAGTCTTTAGCATAGACATTGCAAACATTTTCCACTGCATGGATGTTAGTTTTCTTTCTTTTTATTGGTGAATATCAGATTATGCATAAATGTTAGTTAAAGCTTGTTTGGATCTGCTTAGATTTTCAGGGAAAATGTTTTTTCTTTCAATGGTCATATGAGGCTGAGGAAAACAAAAGTAGCTATAAACTGTTTTGTACTTAAAATAAGATCATGGAAAGGCGTAGTTTGGTTCATCGGAGACTGGATTCTAGTTTTTAATTTATTTTCTTTTGCAAAAAATAAAAATAAAAAAGGAGGGGAAGAAGAAATTTAAAAAACAAATAATTAAAATTAAAATATATTATAGCAAATGTTGAATATACTTTTAATTTTAGATTTGTTCATAATAAAATAAATAATAGAATAAATTGATTAAATTAAATAAATATTGATTTAGACAGTGTATTCTTTTGTTACTTTTAGCATAGAACACAATTCAAATGCTTTGGTTAGGGTTAACTTTATTAGTGTGACAAATTTTCTTACAAAGTATAAAGAAAAATCTAGTTAAATGGTTATTTCTTCTAGTATTTGAATAATCTCGTCATATACCTTTTTTAAATTGCAAATTAAGTAGATGGAAATGAAAATTTGTAATACCAAATTGACTCTTCCCAATTAAACAAACATTTCCTTGTAATTAGATTAAGTAATACGAGGTTGGAAAGCAAGTAATCTTAATGAAAAAAAAAATCAGTGTTACCGTTAGAATAGAGTTTAGAAAGAGTATAAAATTTCAAATAGTTTTAATCTCATATATGAATTTTGGGGATTAAAATATACTTAAGCATGCATTTTAATATGCATAAAAAAGTTTACCTTAAATTCAATAAAAAATAGTCACCAATGGTATTGATTAAGGATGGCAACGGGGCGAGCACGGGTTTCGCTATCCCATACTCATTTTCGTAAAAAAAATTCATCCCATACCTAAACTCAACGGGTATTAAACTTTTGACCCATTCTCACCGGGTAACGAGTATAATCTCGTACCCATATCCATTTTCTTATTACTTCAATATTAATTTTAATTAATTTTTATAAAATAATAATAAAATTATGATAAAGGAAACATAATATTATCAAATATTCAATATTAGAATGATGGTTGTTTTTTCGATATCAAATATTTTAAAATAAATTATAATTATTTACATTTTATATTATAATACCAAATACAATTTCATGAGAACTAAAACAATTATTAAATTTGTAAATATTATGAACATAATTGATAAAATTTTAAAATATTTTTTAAAAAATATAAAAGAAAAACAAATATTCAAATTAAAATATATTTTAAACGTTTGTTTACTTCAATCTTTTAAATTTTAATAAATCTCTTTTTTGTACACTAATAAAAGTTATAATACATCATTTGATCAAAATGATACAAAGAACAAATAATAATCATAATAAAAGTTTAAAATAAATTATAATTGTCTACATTTTAGATTATAATACCAAATAAAATTTTATGAGAACCAACACATTTATTAAATTTACAAACATTAATGAAACCTAGTTGATTATATTTAAAAATATTTTTTTTAAAATATAAACGAAAAACAAATATTCAAATTAAAATATATATTAAATGTTTGTTTCCTTCAATCTTTTAAATTCTAATGAATCTCTTTTTTATATACTAATAAAAGTTATAATACATCATTTGATCAAAATGATACAAAGAACAAATAATAATCATAATAAAAGTTTAAAATAAATTATAATTTTTTACATTTTAGATTATAATACCAAATAAAATTCCATGAGAACAAAATATTTATTAAATTTGCAAAGATTAATGAAACCTAGTTGATAAAATTTAAAAATATTTTTAAGAAAATATAAAAGGAAAACAAATATTCAATTTAAAATATATTTTAAATTTTTGTTTACTTCAATCTTTTAAATTCTAATAAATCTCTTTTTTATGCACTAATAAAAGTTATATTACATTACTTAATCAAAATGATACAAAGAACAAATAATAATCATAATAATAAAATTTTAATATAGATCTTGTATCTTTTGAACTTCAATTATGTTGGATGGTGATAAAAAAATATTAATGACAATTATATTAAATTTTTATATTGTAGTAAATAAAAGTTATTTATACAATTATAGTGAAAAAGTTACAGTATGATTGATAATGAGTTAAAAAATAAAAAATAATTAGATAAAATATATCAAAATAGTATTTTACATAATGAAAATAAACAAGAAATAAAAATATTAAAAAATTAACAAATGTTTACAAACAATTTGAGAGACTATTGAAAGAAACCGCACAAAGGAAAACAAATGTATAATTAAGGGTATGATAAGTTGAAAAATATCTTAGAAATCTAAAAAAACTTTTCAAATATCAACATATATACTCAGTGGTTGAGAAATAACAAAACTTTTTTAAGTGAAATAAAAAGTTATTCAAATGAAACAAAAACTAATAATAAGAATAATAAGTAAATGATTTTTTTTTTATATTACCTAGTAAACAAAATGTTTGTGCTATTAAATACTTAAATTAAGAGTATTAAACATTTTCATGTGAAAGAAAAATATACATTAAATAAAAATATTAAAAAATAATAGAAATATTCAAATGTGAGACATAAAAATTTTTAATTAACATACATATTTTTAACATAATTACATAAAGGTTATGATAAGATGAAAAATATAATTGAAATGTGAATGAGTTTCATGACAAACCAATTAATTAAAATAAATAAAAAATAATATATATATATATATATAGTTATTTAATTAATTAGAAATATTTTAATAATTTAAACGGGGACGAGTAATATGGCGGAGATATGTACATATCCATACCCAATTGAAAAAATCGGGGATTTCCTATACCCATACCCATACCCAGTCAATACAGGGATTTCCTGTCAAAACTAGAACGGGTTCGAGCAATACCCACAAGAACGGGTTTATTTGTCATCTCTAGTATTGATTATACACCAAACTGAATATAATGAAGGTGTATAAAAACTTAAGTTTCACATTGGGGAGAAAAAAGATACTAAAAAAGTTATATAATTAGCATTAATTATTGTATGGTTGGAGAGGATGATAACTCATCATATTTATCTTTGTTTTAGTCTTTGTTGTTAATCTTGACACAACATAAAATTTGTGTTTGATTCGCATTTTACAGATGTGCCTGTACCTAAGTTATATGATAAACTTGTAGTGGATGAAATAAGTTTATTGTAACAGGATTAAATCACACAAATGTTTTATTATTAATAGATTTTTTATTTGCCCATAAGAAAACAAATATTTTATTATTAATAGATTTTTTATTTGCCATAAGAAAAAAAGAATGTGCCTTGTACCTGAATCAAATATTTGTTTTACGACACGTAAATGGTCTCTCTTTCTGCACCTCCAACAATTTTTCTACACTTCCAACAAAAATTTAAATTATAAAAATATTCTTTGATCATTTAAGTGAAATCACGCACATCACACTCTCAATTACTTCTAGATGTCGATTTTCAGTGAAAAATACCTCCGGAAATTAAAATATATAACCGGAAGTCGATTTTCGGAAGTCAAAATATATAACCGAAAGTTGATTTTCGGAAATCAAAATATATTATTAAAGTCGACTTCCAAAGTCAAAATATATTACAGGAAGTCGACTTCTGAAAGTCAAGATATATTACCGAATGTTTACTTCCGAAAGTCAAAATATATTATCGGAAGTCGATTTCCGGAACTGAAGATATATTATTAGAAGTTGACTTTCGGAAGTCAAGATATATTACCGGAAGTCAATTTCAGAAAGTCAAGATATATTACCGAAAGTCAAAACTAAATAAAAAAAATCATTTTTTGTTTTATTTATTTAAAGTTTAATAATATTTTAGTTTTATTTATTATTATATTTATATTTATTTTTTCAGTATATTAAATAAAAATAAAATTATATATATAGATATTAATATTTCATTTTATTTTTCAAATATATATTAAGAAATATGAAAACATAAAAAATAAAATGGAAAACATTTAAAATTTAGAAAACATAAACTTTAAATAAAATAAAAAATAGTTAAAACAGAATTAATATTTTTTAATATAAAATTTAAGTATTTTTAATTTAATTTATTTCTTAAGTATTTTTAATATATATTTAAAAACTAAATTATATATATATATATATATAATTTTTTATATAATGTATTAAAAAAAATTAAACTAAAAAATAAAATTAAAAACAAAACTTTAAATTAAAAAAAATGTAAATGAAATATATATATATATATATATATATATATATATATATATATATTTCGGAAATTGACTTTCGTAATATATTTTGAATTCCGAAAGTCGACTTTCGGTAATATATTTTGACTTTCGGAAGTTGACTTCTGGTAATATATTTTGAGTTCCGAAAGTCGACTTCCAGTAATATATTTTGACTTTCGAAAGTCGACTTTCGAAAATATATTTTGACTTCCGGTTATATATTTTGGGGGTGTGTGACTTTACTTATTTGGTTAAAGGGTATTTTTAGGATTTAAAAAAAATATTTGGAAGTGTAGAAGAAATTTTTGAGGTGCAGAAAAAAAAGATGCTATTGTAAAAAGTTCTACATAAAAAGATATAAGGTTTATTATTTTCAATGTCAAATAAGAAAAAACTTTATATTTGCATAATTTTAAAACTAAAGTATCAAATTTTTGTAATTTAAGACATGAACAAGTGAATGTGTGTATTTACTTCCTTTTGTATTTAAAATTTTAAGTATTAGTTATATTTATTTAATTTAAGGATCTCCCATCAATACCAAAACGAATTTAAACAATAGTTAAATCTAATTGTCATAAATTTGATTATACACACACTCATATTTTATATATAATGTCTTTAAAATCTTTATGGTGTTTTTAGATGAGGTAATTAAGAAAGATAATTTATTTATTGTAAAAATTTAAAATCTTTTATATTAAAATGATTTATTAGAATAAAATAATTAGAAAAAAATTTAAATTCAAGAAATTTTGAAAGGAATTTGTATAAAGTAGAAGAATTTCAAATACTTTCAAAAGTATAGGAAATTTAAAATTTCACTCCTTATTACTCCACTTACAAAGGTTGATTCAAGTCGGCTCAAGCTTAAGCTTAGTTAAGTCAACCTAGGTTGAAGACTCAGTTGAGTTGACTCGAGTTGAATGGTCAATTAAGTCAATCTAGATCGAAAGTCAAATTGATTTGGCTTAAGCTGAAATTTGAGATGAATATACTTAAGTCGAAGAAAAGTCAGATTAGTCTCAACTTGATGTCGAGTTGAGTCGATCAGATTGTAGGTCGAACAAATTTGGCATAAATCGAAAGATGAGTTAAGTTCGTCTGCGCTGAAGGTCAAGCTGATTCGATTGGGTCGAAGTGCAAGTCAAATCAATCTAGGTTAAAGGACGAGCTGAGTCAGCTTGAATCGAAAGTCGAGTTGAGTCAGCTTGAATCGAAAGTCGAGTTGAGTTAGATTGGGTCAAAGGTTAAACCGAAAGACAATCAAGTTAAACTAAGTTAGAGATGTCAAAATGAGTTTCATCCGTGAGCCAACCCAGCCACCACGAGTTTGAGCCGGGTTAGGTTGAGAAAAATTCAATTTTTTCAAAAGTGAGTTGAATTCAACCTGACCCACTTAATCCATAGGTTAAACGGGTTCGAGCCGGGTTGGGGGTGAGTTGACCCATTTAACCAACCAACATTTTTTTACAATTTTTTTTTATTTTTTTAATAATTATTTATTATCCCCAATTATATAAGTTCACAATTTCATATTTTTAAATGCTAAAATGTTGCACAATAATAGTTGAATAATTTAAATGTTTAATTAATTTGATTGTCAAGTTATATACATTGATACTTTAATCTTTAACTATAATCTTTATATAAATTACTCAAGCAACTGTCTTATAAACATTTTTTTTCTAAATTAGCATGATAAAAATGTGTAGTATTTTTTTTTATATATTTTGTTGAATAGTATGACAAAAAATATGTAATGTTAGCCATATTTTTTTTGGACTATGTGGACACTTTCTTGGAAATAATTCATCATATATTGATGGTGAGCATGATGAAGACATTGGTTCTGAATTTTACTACGATTGTCATGTCATGAGTTGCTTAAAAAATTATTTAAATATTTGAATACTTAAAAATAAATATATAAATAATTTTTTTTATGTGGGTTGGTGAGCCAACCCACTTAATCTACTAACCTGTGGTGGATTGAACTGGATTGTAAAATTTCTGGCTCACCATAAAGTGAGTCGGATTGGGTTCACTTATTTTTAACCCAACTCATGGTGAGCCAACCCGTGTAAGTTAGATTGGCTCACTTTGACATATCTAAACTGAATCAAAGGTCAAGTTGCATTATCCCAAGTTGAGAGACAAACCAAGTCAAATCATATCAAAATAAAAACCAAATCAACTCACGTTAAAAATATTATATCAAAAAATATTCTGACCAAAGATAATATAATATAATATAATAATAAGTGATTATATCATACAATAATAACTATAAATATCTTTAAAGATATTAGATAATATATTAAAGATATATCATAATCATTTAAAATATTAATTATAAATTTTTTGAAGATATTTCATAATATTAAATCATTCAAAATATTAAATATAAATTTTTTCAAGATATTTACGTTCAATTATCAACAATTTTTTTAGGGTCTTGCTAACCAATGCTCTAAGGGTACTGTGGTTAAGATAATTAATATGCATAGAATTTTATAGAAAATACATAGGTAAGTGTAATATTAAATTAAATCTGACCTAATAATCGTTAATGTAATTTTATTTTATTTAAAAGACAGAAATGCTCATAATTGTTATACATGTGTGTTTCATATTTTATTTATCGTTCATCAATAAAGCTAAAAAATAATAAAATAACTATGTTTTAATGTTGTTAAAAATTAATATAATTAAATATAAAGAAGTTTAAATTAATAGTACAACCATAAAAAATAGTGTTAAATATCTACAAAATTTATAAAAGAGAAACAAAAATAAAATATTTTAGTAGAGATCTTAAAAATTTTAAAAATTACTCTTCTGTATGAGCTTGTTATTGTCTAAAACTTTAAAAGAATGTTTTTGTCTTTATAAAATTTATTATATGCATTAATAATGTCTTAATTAATATATTTAATCATTTTAACTTTCAATAGAAAAATGAAGGAACCAATACAAATTAATTATCTTTAACCAGTGTTCTTAACACACTTATTAGCATTTTTTTTTTATCACCATGAAAACTTGTATGATACTTTAAATTCTTCCGGCAAAATATCCGAAGTTTAAGGAATATAATATGGCGAAATTAATTGAAATTAGTCTAAAAAATGGTCATGCGTGATATCATAAAACATGTCCATACGATTCTGATGTGACCCAGCTTTTTCATTAAGAAATTGGAGCATCATCATCTCATTAGAAACGAGAGTGAAAGACATGGTTGGAATTTGAAGTCATTTATTGGCTTCACAATAATAAACAGGCAAGGTCATAAATGGAGAACAAACCGATCACGTCACTCCAATACTCTACTTTTTCCTCCTAATAAATTATTCAGGTAAGAACGGCTTTTGGAATCACGAAAGATTTTCAGCATGAGAGTTTTGGATTTTGTTTTCCATTGCAAGAAAAAAGAAAAAAGGATCTGATATAATCATTAGTGAACCGGAACTTAATTTGAAACTAAAATACAATGACTTTTATTTAAAGATGTTAAAAGATCTCAATTGGGCTTTTAGAAATGGATTAATTGTTGCAAAAAGAAAAGATTGACATGAAGAATAAAAAGAAAGGAACTTGAATTTCAAAATAATTCGGGTGAAGTTATTATTATAGATGATGTTTGTTCACTAGCAACATTTGGAAAAATTAATATGTGAGAAAACTTATAAGTATTTATTCAGATGTCAAAATCAAGGCATGAAAAATATGTTTTAGTAGTCTAGGATGAAGAAAGTAATGAGAGTTTGTTAGTAGTTATTTAGTGTGGTAGAAAATAAGAAATTTTATGGTAAAATTAAGGGTGTGTTCTTTTCAGCAGAATTACTGTAGTAAGGGGATAGAGAGCGATGAACTACGAGAATAATTGTGTTTCTTTTTTACGAAAGGAAACAAATCAAAAGCGATGATTTGTGATATATTCCAACAATTTGCATTTCGTAGTTTTGAAGAGATTTGAGAGAGAACGTTGCCCTTTTACCACTCTGCCCCTCCATAGCACTTCCTAAGCTTTGCACCATTTTCATTTTCGTCCGTAGTTTTCCACCATTGTTGCTCCTTCGTAGAGATACCAGCAACTACTATGATTATGAAGAAGTAATGGAACCGGATACATTGCACTTGGATCCGATTCCAATTTCCTTAGTAGTTTTTGTTCAATGTATCCGATTCCATTTGCCATGTATCCGATTCCAAAATGTGGTTTAGTTCTTTATCCGATTTCGTTTTGGTGTATCCGATTTCACCACTTTGTCCATAATTTATGATTTGCGATTCAAATCAAATATATTATAATTTTTTTTTCAATTCACAAATATCATTAATATTTTTATTTATCAAGAAAAAAAATCAAAATTAATTACAATTTATCTAATTATCATTTTATACTATATTTAACACCACGGGCAATTTAGTAATCTATTTTTTTTTGTAAACTAAATTTTATTTTTTATTAGTCACATCACTCAAATCTTACCAAAATTTTTACAAAATTTACTCTCAAATCTATTCTACTATCACCTCCAAATCTCTTACAAAAATAACACAAACTTCACTCTCAAACCCACTCAAATCAATTATCTCTCTCCCTCAAATCTTTCCACTCATAATAACACACCCTGAGTCTTTCGATAAATGAAAAATATACATAGATTTTAGGATTTTGTGTCAGGTTTACAAAAAAATTGTATATGATTGTAATGCAATATAGATAATAGTAGAAAAATTAATAAAATATGCCACTATCTATCTTTTAACATAAAATTTTCCTTAGAAAAATTACCTAATATATAAAAGAAATTATTAGGATGCATAGTATAATTTTTAATAAAAGTCCTTATTTTATCTCTAAATATTAGGATAGTTTATATATATATATATATATATATATATATATATATATATATATATATATATATATATATATATATATATATATATATATATAAATCCTTAGAACTACAATTAGGCTTAATTTAACTTATCACCTTTAAGCAAATAGATAATGTGAAAAGACTATATCTTTAAAATCTTGTTAAGAACTTGTGTCTTAAAATAAATTGAAAATTGGGGCAATTTATAACATTGTTAGAGTTTACATGTGAGTTTGTATGTGGGAGAAAATTTATAACCCAAATTATATTGGTGTGACACTAAAATTTTCTTGATTTTAGGTCTAAATATAATTCAACAAGCATTCACAAGATTAAGATGATCAAGAAAAAGATAAAATTATTTTAAGATAATAACAAAAAAATTATCATGAGTGAAGAAAACTCATTAAGTTTCAAGAACGAGTTGTGTTTGCTGAAAATTTCACTTGTGATTAGGGTTGATAGAACTTTCAAATTTAGAAAACTTTTTAACCAAATTCATTGGTATTTATCAAAACCTTACGCGAATTGTTTTCGTCGTTTATTAAGTTGATTTACCTCACACCCTCTTAAATCTTCATAATATATTTCGTGTATTCCAACTTCAAAATTATATTTTTGACATTTTTTATGTGATGAAACATTGATCAAATCAAACGTGAGGAAACTTTAAATATGATGTGTTTCTTACGATAATTGGATCAAAGAATTAAACAACTTAAAAAAAAAAAAAAGATAACTTTAGATTGTGGAGCCAATAAAGATACATTGATGCAAGAAGTGTATCCTCGACATTTTGCAACCAAGTGAATTCAGATCAAATTTTTATAAGGGGAGTAATGTAAAATCTTCACTTTTAAACAAGTAGATTACTTATTTTTGGTTTATCTTTACTTTAATCATTAGAGTGAAGATGAAATCTAAAACCTTGGTTTTTATGTTAATACTTATATTGTACAATTTTATGTGTAAAATGTTAAAATTCGGATATAATGATTTAAATTATATGTAAGTTTCTTGAAATTGTGAAATCAGTTAACTTTGTCTAAGAAATTGAGTTTTTCTTATTAACTCTTAAAAAAAATTCGTGTTGCATATAAGTCTTCAAAATTTCTAAAATTACAAATTGATTCATAAATATTTTATATTAATTAAAATATTTTTAACAATTGCATATTAGTTCATAAATATTTTTTTGTCAACAATTACAATTAGGTCTCTCATGAACTAATTAAATTGTAAACACTTGACAATTTCAATATAAGATAATTACTTAATTTACAGCTAAATTTATAATTTAATTGTTTTAATATTTTATTTTTGTATGAATTTATTAAATTTTTATACATATATCATAACTAAAATTTTATCATTATTATGTTTTATTCATCATTAATTTCATTGTTACATTCATATACCAATAGCGGAAGAAATAACAACAAAACAAAAAAAAAAATACCAAAATATGTAGTGGAAATATTTTTTTCCAAACTTGCAAGAATTTGTGTAGAGCAACAACAACATAAAATAACATTAATAATTACAAAAAAAAAAAACATCACTAATTTTTATGTGAAAAAATCTTCTTTATGTTAAAACTAAAATCTTACGAACACAAGCTAATCAATCAAGATTCACTAAATTCAAATAAAAAAACATAAATAACTGCCTTCAACCACCAAATACATCTATGAAGGAGAAAAAAAAAAGAAAAACCTAAAATAGAGCAATATTGTTGCAAGACTAAATTCTCAAACTTCAAATCTCAAATTGAAGATCCTAACACTCAAAATGAAAAAAAGAAAAAATCTAGTGAGCATTTTGTCAAAATTTCAGTTTGATTGTATAATCAATGAAGTGATAATCTTAGTTTTGCTAAGGTGGATTGGTATGTATGCCAACAAGTTTTCTCTCTTCTTTCTCTCTTCCAAAAGCTACAAAATTTTCACTCTCTCTTGACGTAGAAGACCCATCTCCACTTAGATTAAGTGAGACAAAATGGGTTCGACTAATATGGACCTTTTAGACACATAGTCGGGAGTCAGTCGAATACATCCCCGTCCCATCACAACTATGAGGAGGTGACCACCAATTTGGTAATCTTGCAACAAGCTTCAAACTTTGACCCTGACAGTACCTTAGTCATCATATCAGCATCATTGTCATCAATATAAACTTTATCCAACTCCAACACTCTAAAGCTTGTTCAATGTCATTTTCTACATAGAAAAGTGTTTACAGAGGAAGGAGGTGTCATGAGAAATCCAACTTCTTATAGACACATTATATGCATTTCAGTATCTCACACATTCTCGACCACATGTAGCTTACTTTATGAACAAGCTAAGTCAATTTGTTCAATAACTAACCATGATTTGTTGGCAAGCCTTGAAAAGTGTCTTGCGCTACTTAGTGGAACTGTTTTAGGTAGGTTGTATATCAAATATAGTGATAGACTATGCTTGAGCAGATTTTCTTATGTAGATTGGGCAAGTTACCCAGATGATCATCGTTCAATTGCAAGCTACTACGTGTACTTTTGTGATAATTTGTTTTCTGAGTCTTCTAAGAAGCAATATATTGTACCCAAGACAAGTAGTGAATCTGAATATGGTCTCTAGCTAATCTTGCAACAAAAATGTGTTGGATCATTCTTTTTTCAAAGAATTTTCTTATCTTTTACCTTTAAGACTGGTTGTGTGGATAGACAATTTAAGTGCAATTGCTCTTGCTTTCAATCCTTTTCATCATGCTTGAATAAAGCATATTGAAATTGATGTTCATTTTGTTAGAGACATGGTGTTAAGGAAAGATTTTGAAATTTGGTATGTACCTTCACATAATCACGTTGTAGGTTGTATAACAAAGACATTAGCAAATTCTCGTTTTCAATTCTTATGTGACAAACTTGGTGTGGTAGAAACACCTTTTCGTTTGAAGGGGAAAGTTAAAACTATAATAATGTGACTATGTCAGACTGCAATTGTTGAGTTAAAGTATTCTAGAGTAGTTAAAAATCTATGCAAGTCTATTTAGATATCTTGCTAGTATTTTAATGGTTCCTATTTTTTAGCATTTAATTAGTCATGTAGCACCCTTATTTCCATATGTGGTAGTTTATCAACTTTTATTTAATGGGTTAAATATGTTTTTGGGGTTAAATATGTTTTTGGTCCCTCAACTTTTAGTGAAAATTGGAATTAGTACCTCCTCGAAACTTTGGTCCAATTTAGTTCCCCAACTTCAGAATTGTGTGAATTTAGTCCTTTCAAGCGATTTTTATTAAGTTTATTTAACATTTCAAACACATTTCATGATAGCATTTGAGATGTTTACACCGTTTGACACATTTTTGCTTCAATATAGCTAAGAAACTATCATGAAACGCATTTGAAACGTCAAATAAACTTAACAAAATTTGGTTAAATGGACTAAATCCATGAAATTTTGAAGTTGGGGAACTAAATTGGGCCAAAGTTTTGAAGAGGGACTAATTCCAATTTTCACTAAAAGCTAAAGGACCAAAAACATATTTAATCCTATGTTTTTGGTCTCTTAACTTTCAATATATTTTGGAATTAGTCAATTTCAAAACTTTGGACCAATTTAGTCCTTTCGAAATATGTGGATTTAGTCCTTTTAATCAAATTTTGTTAGATTTATTTGATGTTTCGTACGCATTCTAAAATTACTGAATAAAATGTCAAAGTTGTGATTGTTGCATTACAAAAGTTTATTTTTCTTTAATTCAACAACTCCATCTTGAAACTTAATCAAATAGTCTGAAGTGGATTTAATCAATGTCTCCAATTATATATGAATTTAAGTATTTCATCAAAGTATGATTATCACCTCTAAAACAAAAGCCTGAAATCTCTATTACCATGAAGATACCCAAAATTCATTCCATATCATTTCAATGCTCTCTACTCGGATTTGAAAAACAATCGACTAATTATACCAAAAACATGTGCAATATTTGGTCATTTACATACCATTGCCAATGTTCATATATGTCTTCTCAAGTTCATTTGAAAGACTTTGAGTAGCAAGAGGCTTACTACTTTAGCATTTCAAATTTGAAATATTTGCAAACATCTTCTTACTGTAGTGCTCCTGTGATAGCCAACTTTTCTTTTCATTTTTATCACATGAGATACTTATGCCAAGAATACTTTTAGCAGCTCCCTTGTCTTTCATGTGAAAAGACTTGCCTAATGTCTTATTTAACCAATCAATTCTAAAAATATTTTTCCCAACAATAAGTATGTCATAAACATATAACAACATGATAATCAAGTTATCATTAGAAACTTTCTAACGAAGACACAATGATCATAAGTTGCCCTTTTTGTAAGCTTGATGACACATAAATGATTCAAACTTCTTGTACCACTATCTTGAAACCTACTTCAAATCATATAGATTATTTCTCAGTATACACACATAATTTTCCTTGCCTTCAAAAAGAAAACCATCAGATTGTTTCTTGTAAATCCTTTCATCCAAATTACAATGAAGGATAATTATCTTCACATGTACTACAAGAAAACTGTCAAATAGAGACTAATTTAGAGACCAATTTTTTTGGTAGCCAAAACCTAAGTAGTTAATTTTAGTAACCAATTCAGAAACTAATTCATAGTAGAAACTATTTTAGTTACTAATTTAAAGACCAATTATAATTTTTGAAACTATTTTAATTACCAATAATTTTTAGTTTATAAATTAGTATCTAAATTGGTCACTATAGTAAATAATTATTTTTTGTTACTAAAATTGGTCATTAATCAAATATTTTCTTATAGTAGTCCATGTTCAACCTCCAAATCAAGGTTAATAGCTAAATTTAGTACAATCCTAGCAGAGGTGAGAAAATCACATTAAAAGCAACCCTCTTTCTTTTGAAACTATTCACCACCATTTTAACTTTGTATATCGGAGATGTAAAATTAATTTTTTGTTTTACCCTAAAACCCGACTTATTATCTAGAGTCTTTTGATAGAACATTTTACCTTAGAAGAACATAGGATAAATGTATTTTATCTTTTTAACTCAAATCACACACATAAGATTAAAAATACATCTATACAAACAAAATTAAAAAGAGTAATAAGAAATATTTATTTAAAATTAAAATGTTATTAATTTATATTATTTAAAACTTTTTCATCTTGCAATGATCTAAAAAGAAGGCAGATTTCTAAAATTTGGTCTATTACATACGCTATTTTAAATAAATATGAGATCGAAATTCAATTACACACAAATTAAATAAATAAACCGTAAGTAAAATTAAAATTTAGACTAAAATTACAAATTTTATTAAGATTATATATTAAAATCTCATAAAAAAATTCATATAAGTAATTTAAATTGAAAAAAATTATAAATTGAGGAGAATTATTTAGATAAAAAAATTATTTTCAAATTAATATATATAGATATATAAAACCTATACTAAAATAATATTTTTCTTTTTATTTTTATGTAACCCTGACATCATAAATGTTTTACGAAAGTATAATTTAGTCTAAAAATTTTAATATGATATTATTGTAAAAACAGATATTTGATATGTGTATACATTTTTAAATGTTTATAAATTAAATGTATATAATTATAAATATAATTATAGATAAAATATATTTTAATTATTGAAATAAAATTATTATAAATAATTATTTAAATTTAAAAAATAAATATTAAAATAATAAAAGAGTAAATAATTCTTTTATAATAAATCATTATTTAAAATAAATAGTAAATAAATAATAAAATTGAAAAAATATTTTTTTTATTGAATAATAATTTAAATTTAAAAAATATTAATTAAAAAGTTAAAATTAAAAAATAAAAGAAATACAACCTATATATCATTCAAGAAATGTTTTTGATCCCATCCAGAGGAATCCATAGAAAAATCAAATTCCTTATGATACACCAGATCCGGCTCGGTTATTGATAGAGTGAATAGATATGTTATTTCTTGAAATATATCATCTGATTCAAAATCGTGGTGTAACGTATATCTGTCCCTATTCTGGTTATGGAATACATGAAATAAACCGCAAAATTGATTTTTGTTCAGGAATAAAATCTTATTAGAACTGTCATTTCACCCTTTAAAACCATATCACATCCTCGATAGGATGAAATATGATGAATTGATACGGGATCTTGAATAAGATGAAATACATATATAAATATAAATATAAATATATATATATATATATATATATATATATATATATATAATGAATTATTAACCTTTCTTTATCCCAAATAACTAAATTCATCGAACTTCTTTTCTAACTTTTGTGCAGGGACAATAGTAATCCGCAAACAAAAAGGAAAAATCTTCATCAAACTTAAAAAAGATTGAGCCATAAACACAATGAAATTGAATTTGAAATGTAAAACCTAAATGGAAAATTAGAGATTCTAATGTGTGAGAAAAGTAAAACAAGAAAAGAAAAAGGAATGAATCATTAGAAGAACATGTTTGTTCACATGTGTTGTGTTAGTTCTGTACCATTAGAAAAGTATGTTCCCAGCATGCTGAACAACCTTATCGCAGCGGATTCAGATCTTCATGTGTGGATTCTTGTTATAACTCTGAAAACTTCCCTATTCTTTAACATGCTTATAAAGATGAAAAACATTATGATTTGGGGTTCAGAAAAATGCATATATGCAGAAACCATCTTTCCATTCTTGTATTTACAGGGTGAACATAACTTAGGGTAACGAAAACCGGAGGAAGAATATCTGGTCCAAGCAGACCAATAACGTTACTGGTTTCACGTCAAGTTTTGCATTATAATAATATCTCTATGATTTTGAATAAATAAAAAATTCGACTAAAGTTCAAATTAAAATCAAGAATCAAATCAAACTGAACTTAAGCAATTCAACTAAACTACTCACTGTATTAAAATATAATAATTAATTAGCAATTAAAAATATAATAAAAGCTGCAGAGATAGATTAAATGGGATATGGGATTAACTCAATTCAGATTTATATAATATTTTATATTAATAAATTTATAATTTCTCTTAAAATTAATAATTTTAAAATAAAAGAACTACAAAAACAGATCAAATGCAAAAAATATATGTAGAACTAATTCAATTCAGATTTTATATTAAATTAAAAAATAATGAAAACAAATGTATACAATTATGTTTGATTCCAATAACTTGTTCCTTAAAAGAAACAAAAAAAAAGAATGAGTAAAAGGGGTCAAAGAATATAATAGAAGAGTAGACATGAAGAAGTGATTAGGAAGAAAGAAGAAGGAAAATAGAGGGAAAATAATTGAAGGTTTGACGAGCGTGAGATTGAATAGTGTGTTTGTGGCAATCATGCTGAGGTCATTATCAATTAAAATAATGTTTGGTCATTGCTCATTATTTTTGCATGAAACAAACCACTCAAACTTGTTTATGCGCACTTGCCTCCACTTTGTAGGACCTAATGGGAGCCATAGTTTCTTATATAAACCCTATATTAGACATGTTACCCACCCTTTTCAAAAAGTAGATTAACACAAATGATGGAAAAGGGAAATACCATCATCACTTGCAATATTATCTCAATCAATTTTTCTCATCTTTTCGATCCAATCACAACTATTTACCGCCAAGTGCCATTTTTTTTTCACTATTCATTCACACAAACCTAACATGCTCATTATCATTGCAAAGTCATGTGTAATTGGATTATCAAATTAGGTTAGCGGCTAAAATTTTTAATTTACACAAACTGGATTATGGATACTTTCAGTTATCAAGTAGAATAACATGTTCAACAAATTTTTTTAATATTATATGACATAAAATAGGTTAAACAGATATCAAATCTGACTAAAATAGACTCTAATCCTTAATTCTTATATCATGTTAAGAAATGAACTTTAAATATAACTCAATCATACAAAACTAATTTTACAGTAAGATTTATACATATTTATATATTATAAAATCATATCTTGTTTATAGTCAACGTGAAACTTTCAACGAACGAATAATACTTGTATATATTAACAATTTTGAATAAGAATATTATATTTGTATAACGACGTTAAATGTTTAGAAACATATCTTTTCATAATAATATTAACCTATGTTTATTCTTTTCTTTTTGTTGTTTCTACCAAAAGTGTGTATAACCAAGTAATACAAGCTTTTGGATTGATTTTGACATATTCGGATTTTGAAAATAGTCTTGTTTACTTTTTCTATTGGTTTGAATTGTGAAAGTAAATGAATTATTTCGAGATTGTATTTATTTAAAAATTAAATTTAACTCAAAAATTAAGGTTAAGCTTTTTGATAATATTTCTTTTACAACAAGAATTTATTTATTATTATTTTTTTCATAATTTTTTTATCTAAAATTAAAAAAAGAAACTTAAATTTAAAAGTGATTTTATAAATTGCACGAACCTATATTGTATAGGTTCAGTGTGGGATGAGAAAGAAGGTTAACTTTAGGTTGACAATAATTTATACAACTTTAATTTTTAACACTTTTGATGTTGTTAAACAATATCATTACCTTATTTTATATTACTTTAGCGTTAAAATGGTTGTCTATTAAATAAAAATCAGAAAATCTCCAAGAAGAGATTTAATAAATATAAAAAAATATATTAATAAGTTATAAATAACATAATTTAAATACTCAAGGCTCGTATTTTTTAGGATCCATTAGGTTATATTGTCGATGACGATGACACAAAATAATTAAGGTTATGGTTCAATTTTTCTAGTACACAAATTTCTTTTAAGTACATTCAATGATGCTTGTGCTATTATGCTTTTTTGTCCAAATCAAATTTAACCATATAGAAATGGACACTAAACTAGTCAAGCTAATAAGTTGAATCAATTTAAATAAGACAAAATTGGATATTATTATTCTCTTGATCTTTATTTTAACAAAAATGATTTTTTTTTTACAACACTTGCATTAGATTATAACTAACTCACTTTTAAATATATTTTGGTTATTAAAAAAGTTAACTTTTATGAAAGAGAAAGATTGAAGAGTAAAATAGTAGATATAAGGTGTGTGTAAACATGTGTTAATTAGGTATCAAAATAATAGTAACCTTATTTTAAATACCCAATAATGAGTTGACTTGTTTACTATTTGATCTTGTTATAATTTTTTTATACAATATTAAATTAAAATAAAATTGCATTATAAATGATACTACTATCTTGATTGAGGATGTTCATGGTTAATGGGGTTATATTCTTGCAAGAAAGTGTTGCACATGATTTATGTTCATTGCCTGTACTAAACCAACCATGAGTTGATGTGAGCATATATTTTGTGTTTGGACAACCAAAAACATCAACAAGATAAGAGACCATAGTTGTTGATACTATTTTTTTTCATCAAAATGTCTTTATTGAATCCCCGTTTGAATTCCAGAGTATTTCTACGAATTTTGTTTTATTTTTTACATTTTTCTTGACGATAACAATATATACTTATATAGAAAATATATTTAAAAATATTTTTTTAATATATTGGTGTTTTAAACTTATAAAAATATATATTTACTATTCGATACTCTCCTTCTACAACTATTGGTGTTTTAACCTTTTATTCTTATTCCAAAACTGTTGATATTTAATAAATTTAAATTTTATTCATTATTAATGGTCGTACATAACAGCGTTAAAAATAAGATTTAAGTGTAATTTTTATATATTTAAGTAAAACAATTATGCATTTTAGGTACATCTGTGAATTTCTTTATTTAATATTTTAAGTCTTATAAATTTGTATATTTTTAATTGAGTTTTTCTTAATTTAATTTTTATATTTTTTAATTAAGTTCTTGTCACATATTTTTTTCGTTAATTGATTTATGTGATTATTATCTTCATCTTAATTATTTATCTTCACATGTTAAGCCTTATGGGATTTTCTTAATATCGTAAAACAGTAGTTAATATAAAA
This sequence comes from Vigna unguiculata, assembly GCF_037176805.1. NCBI lineage: Eukaryota > Viridiplantae > Streptophyta > Magnoliopsida > Fabales > Fabaceae > Vigna > Vigna unguiculata. The sequence goes on from NC_140796.1 coordinate 14,064,942, forward strand.
CATGTAACATTAAACTTCATATTTATTACAAGGTGGATAAGGAAGTAAGATGACAAGAATATAATAATCATTGTCAACAATGACTCAAAAAATATATAATTTTGAGTACCTAATAAACATAAAAAAATCTAATAGAAACTTAATTAAAATACACAATTTTAAAAGGATTTGAAACTTAATTATGTTGGTTTATAAAAATATAAATACAATAAACTCTCATATAATTAACGGTTCTAATGTTCCCAAGGATTAGGAATGTCAAAAAAATGTATACCTGCAGGTATCCACAGATAAAACCCGTAGGAAACATATATTAAAAATGGAGATTTAATTACTCGGATGGTACCCACTTTGGTAAGAGTGTGTCAATTTGGTACCTGCGAAAAAAAAATGTCAATTGCGTCTTCACTTTTGAAAAAATGCTTCAATCAAGTCCCTTTCAGAACAAAATAATTAACGCCGTTAACGACACGTCACATATCACTCTCTAGTTTTTTTTTTGTTTTTTTTAATTCTTTTTGTAATTTTTTTTGCCACGTGTCAAGTCCATGTTGTGACACGTGGCAATGTCAGTGCCACGTGGCAAGATAATGCCACGTGGCAGGATAATGCCACGTGTGACAAATGTCATTGTTGTAATTTCAATTTAGTACTCATATTTATCTCAGTGTTTCAATTTAGTCCCCACTTTTGTGTTTATGGTTCAATTTTGTCCCAATTTTTTTCAATAATTGAAGTATATTTTTTAATTCATTTTTTATAAGATTAAAACTAATTAAGTATAAATATTTTTACAAAATTAGGTACTTATATTTATATTAAAATTTATTGGTCAAAGACAAGATATGGGTTAATAATATACAATAACGCAATATGCTAAAAAATCATTTTTAATAAAAAATATTAGTATAACATTTATACAAATAATAGATTTGGTCTTGAATTGGACAGAGACAATTTTGCTCTATTTTGAAAAAGAAAAAGTGGATGATTATATTGTTCTATTAGTATAACATTTTTTTTACCACTAAATTTTAATATAAATATCAGTACTTAATGTTGTAAAAATATTTTTACTTAATTACTTTTAATCTTATGAAAATGTGACTTAAAAAATGTACTTCAATTATTAAAAAAAAATGGGACAAAATTGAACCAAAGACACAAAAGTGGGGACTAATTCGAAACAATAAAGTATATATGGGTACTGAATTGAAATCAGTATAATGACATTTGCCACACGTGGCATTATCCTGTCACGTGACACTAACATTGCCACATGTCACAACAAAGACTTGACATGTGGCAACAAAAAAATTTTGCAAAAAAAAAAATTAAAAAACCTAGAGAGTGACACGTGGCGTGCCGTTAACGGCATTAATTATTTTTTTCTGAAAGGAACCTGATTGAGGCACTTTTTCAAAAGTGGGACACAATTGACACTTTTTTCCCGCGAGTACCAAATTGACACACTCCTACCAAAGTGGGTACCATCCGAATAATTAAACCTAGAAATGGATATCCGCTACCCACAGGTACGAATATTTTTTATACCCACATGTTAACGGGGCGGGTACGAGTATCATAGTATCCGTACCCGTGGATACCTGTACCTGCTAAACTTTAGTAAAAAACATTGTAACCTAATTTTCTCTAAGCTGCACATCTTGTCTTCTGTCTTCATTCTTCCAACTTCAAGTATTGGTACATTGTCTTCTTCCAAGTACACCCCTTGACATTCTTTCCTTTCTTTAAGATTAGACATATACATCAAATCATATATAGATAATGACGTTTATGGTACACTTGTCATCAAATGATGAAATCACAATAAGAATACTTGGCACGTGGCAATTGTGGTTTATTATTTGTTTATTTTGTTTATTTTTCAGGAATCAATCGAAGAGAGTGAGCTTGTTGATCAAAGCACTAATTAAAGAATTTCCATTGTATTGAACATCATTTTATATTTACTTTTATAATTATTTGGACTTGTATGAACTTGAGTTTATTTGAACTTTATTTAAAATTTATGACACTGATGTATTTTATTTCAATTTATGATTAAATATTTATTTTTTAAATAATTTTGTAAATACCCGCGGGTACCAGTGGATACCCGCGGATATGAAAAAAATAGGCGGATACCCGACGAATATGGGTACGGGTACGGGGTAGATATTTATCCAGTGGATAGGGTACGAGGTAGATATTTATCCAGTGGGTAGGGTACAAGGCCCGTACCCTACCCGCCCCGTTGACATCCCTATCGAGGACTAAAAGTGGAAGCTTACATGAGAACATTAGATTTAGTACATGTGTTCCACCTCCACATGTAGATCACCTTGAGTTTCCTCTTGATTTTCTCTTCTAATGGGAAGAAAGAGAAAGGAACATAATAATACACCAGATCATAATCCTTTATGTAACTGCAATTATTTACTTAATTTCAATATTTCTAATTTGACCCCTTCATCAAATTTGAATATTATTGACATCTACACATTTAATATATCATGACCCATATATGCTCTTAGCCAAAGATTTAATTAATTAGATCACGTTGATACTTTGAATCATAATATAATGACCCTAACATATTTAATTTTATATATATATATATATATATATATATATATATATATATGTATGATCCTAAATTGCAAACAAATTAAGCCTTCACAAATATTAGTTAGTGAGACTTTAAGTTTCATATTGAATAGAAATAAGAAAATTCATCAACATATAAGAAAAAAAACTTACGAGTCTATCGTCTTAAGATTTTGAGTTAAAAGTGATGTTAATCTCTTATATAGATTTGACTCAAATCTCATTGATATTATGTTTAGCAGTGGAGTTTCATTGGAGTGCGGGTGGTATCAGCCTCGTACCCCATTGCTAGATTCATTGTTTTCTCAACGAGAGTAAAGACAAGATCAATGTTATTGGAGATCAAGGACAATGCACTTGTTTCGTAAATTTGTTCACATGCAAGGTAAGGGTAATGCAACGCATGTATATGAGGAAGAAAAACTTTTACCCTACTTACGACATGTGGAGAATAAATTCTAATAGCTTTACATGAATACTATAAACATTAAAACTAAGCTCAATTTGAATATATTATTTTGACTCTCCAAAAATTCATTTGCATAGACATTTGATGTGATACAACTAGATCAAGAATGAAAATTTATAATATTTATCAAACTCTTCATATAAAATCTTTTAACCATATTGCATTAACTCAATAAATTCTCCAATATCATCATTTGTGGCATGGCTTGACTCTGTACCCATTTCCTTATCATCCACCGTGTCAAACATCAAATTATTAACAATAATTCTTTCATTACCTTCTTGTAGCATTACAAGTGTTTCATCTATCACATTTACTCCTCATATCTTGCCATATAGAAGCCATAATGTACATCCTTTTGGAAAAGGTTAAAGAATCATGTGCTCATACACTACTTCACGATCCTGCCATTTGTTAAAATTGTATTTTTTACATGAACATACTATTTCGCCCCTTACAACACTATTGGCAAATGCAAAGTCTAAAAATTTGTTTATGCCATCCATATATTGAGGTGTGTTTCTTGACATTTGGAAATGGGGTTTGTTTAGGCCAAAATAATTGATACATTATTTTAGGATAACAATAATATGCATAACAAAGGAGAATAATGAATCCTCCTTTCTTATCTAAAGTAGAAAAAACTGAATGAGCCAAGTTGGATCAATAATGCAATAAGAATTTCCAAAACTTTAGTATACAGCTCAAATAACAAGGTAATAAATTAAACACAAGAAAATATAATAAATTTTAATATCATGAATAATAGATGTTTATAGCTGGTCTTTAATAATATAATTTTAGTGTAACTACACCCTCACACCACTTTGGCTAAAGTGATTGTTTAATTCTTTAGGTACTTGGTTTGCTAATCATTAATCATGATAATTTCAATTTTAAAAGAAAGGTCTTTTTCATCAAAATTTAAAAAAATGACTCAAATTTGACGCATACTTCCTTAATCAAGGCACATGTAACACTTAATATAGGTTAGTGAGAGGTGACAGTAAAATTACTTCTTAAGCTATTGAACTAGTATGCCTAAAATCCTAATATGATCCAATAATTTTTGAAGTTAAATTTTTTGGCTTAATAGTTAATCTTAGACATGTAAAAGGTGTAGCTACGAGGAATACATGATCTTAGGTTACAAACTATGTGTTGACTCGTAATGTCCTTATCATATCCTATATATAGCTGACTTCCTTTATAGTTAGTTGAGAGAACTCTAACCCTATTAAAAGCTTTCTCCTTCTCGATATCAACATGATAAAGCCTTGTACTTTCTTTCAGACAAAGTTTCAAAAGGAATCATGTCATATGTTAGGGTGTAGCTCTTTCTACTTAATAGCATATCAACTTAAGCAACACCATTCGATTATAACTTGACCACCTAGATGACACATGCAACAATATTCTCCTTACAAATTGTTCCACTATGGATCAAACTTACAACCTTGGGTGTGATATCAATTTTTGGATTGAACGTTTATTTCTATTAAGAAGTGAACTTTAAGCATAACTTAACCCCGCAAAATCGACTTATAAGATAATATTTACAATCACTTATATGTTGTAAATTGACTTTATCATGAATCAATGTGGAATTTCAAACACACATGTTCATGCCAAAACATGTACATCTTGAACGTGTGACTAAATATTATTGGTGGTCCGATAACAGTTTGATAGATGATAGAACAATAAACTTCACTTGGATATGTTCTAACTCATAACTTTGATATCATGTTAAAAAGTAGACTTTAAATCCAACTCAATCTTATAAAATTGGTTTCTAAGATGATGTTTGCACTCAATTATATACGATAAATTGACAATATTTCTAGTTGATATGAGACTTTCAATAACTAACAAGTCAAAAATTATAGTTAATAATTAAGATAAAATTCTTTCTAATTAAGAATGTAACAACTTAAATATAATATTTGGATTGTAACTTAATCCATATAATCTCTATCACATAATAATTATTGAAAAAAAAGCACCTTATCGTAAAGAAATTCCTCAATGAACCTCTCATACAGTAGTCTAAACTCATAATCTTGATTTATGATATATCATTAAAGTAAAAAGTAAATAAGTCCTTATAAGATGTTACATCCTTAAAGTCTAAAACAGGTAAGCATATGATTTTAAAATAAGATGTTTTAAGGATATACAAGAATTATGTATGCTCTTTCATATTACTGCACTAATTGATATTTCATTTTTTATTAATCTCCATTGCACTTTCATTCCCATGTCACTGTAGTAAATGCACCCTTTAGCTTTCAAACATATTCTTTCTTTCTTCAGACATGGATTCACCTTTTTCTTGTTTTTTCTTCTTCTCTTCAATCTTCACTATCATTATCCCTCCTTTTCTTTTCTTCTTTCTATGGCCCACAAGACATGGAATCCCATTGCACCCCAAAATGCACATCCAATGCATGCTCTTTCATACAAACCCACCTCATCCCATCACATGAGGTCCAATCAAAACCCACAAAGGACACGTGTACGGTGATAGGAGCATGGGCCTGAGGGGACTAGGTGGGATTGGGGGCTCACAATCTTTGCCTTGAAATGACAAGAAAGAGGTAGTAGCTTCTTGCATAGAAAACCTTACCTTCCTCAAAGAGTGCAAACTGCAATATTAAACTTGTAGGCCATTTTACAAAAGTAAGCGTGCAGAAGCAAATAAATAATAACACAGGACTTGCAAAAAAGCAAAAGGGGAAAAATCATTGAATATTCTTATTGTCCAAAACATCATTTTGGAGAATTTTTATATCCTCTTACGACAGATTCGATTAACTGTTTTACGTCTTGTATCATTCAAATATTAAACAACAAAACTTTGAGTGAAGTTGTTTTCTGAATCAAATTTAGACAATTTTTAACAACTCTATAGCCTCATGCAAATTCACCATCATTTCTTGTTAAAACCTCGGATGTTTACCTTAAAATGAAACTCTGTTGTTTTAATCATATTGCTTACAAAATATAATTTTTTAATTTCTATTTATCCTATAATATTATCACTCTTAGTTGTATACATTTTAATAGATTTTATGCAAAAAGTGTATTGTTTTTATACAATAGTAACTCAACAATTTAACTTAATACCATATTTTTAAACAACAAACTCATATTTTATTTCAATGCTACAACTCTCAAGTGGCTTATATTTTTATATTTTCATATGAATGTAATTTTCAATAAAATATTTTAAACAACAAGTTAAATTTTTTATTTTTAAGAAGAAGTGACTCTTTATATATTTAAAAAAACCATGCCTAATTCCTTAATTTAAGCAATGCAATAAAAAATTCTTTGATAAATCTATCAAGAACCTATATTAAATATTTAATACAATCATTATTATGAATATCAAAAAGACAATAAGAAAGTGGGAAATTAATTCCGAAACACATGTTAAGTAATAGTACAATTTAAATAAAAGAAGTGAATGTTTAGCCTAGTATAGTTATAAAAAAAAAAAAAAAACATTTAACGGTGCATGATTTGTAGAATTGCATCATAGCCGTGGAATGAACATAGAATCAGACACTGGCAGAGACCTTAACCTCACAACATTGGTTACACTCTCAGTCAACAGCGTGTCAGCTTTCCCAGAAAAGAGAGCCTCTTTCTTTGAACTTCTCACACAACACACTACAACCTCTCTCTCTCTCTCTCTCCCTTTCTCTTTCTCTTTCGCTATAGTTCATGGCGTTTCTCAAGTCTTTCTCTCTCTACATTTCCATGTCCTTGGTCTTCTTCCTCTTCTTTTGCTTCTGCAAAGCCAGTACTACCGCCACAAAGTCATTGTCCCCTTCACCCTCCACTTCCTCTGATGTTGAACTTCTCTTGGGAAAAATCAAAGCTTCACTGCAAGGTAACTCTGACAACCTTGTTTTGTCTTCATGGAACTCCTCTATCCCACTTTGTCAGTGGAGAGGCCTCAAGTGGGTGTTCTCCAGCGGCACTCCTCTTTCATGCACTGACTTGTCTTCTCCACAATCTACCAACCTTACACTCCACAAGGACCCTTCTCTTCACTTGCTTTCTCTTCAGCTCCCATCAGCAAATCTCTCTGGTTCCCTCCCCAGAGAGCTTGGGGGCTTCCCTATGCTTCAAAGTCTTTACCTTAACATAAATTCATTGCAGGGAACCATCCCTCTTGAGCTTGGCTACAGCTCCTCCCTCTCTGACATTGATTTGAGTGACAATATGCTAAGTGGGGTTCTTCCTCCATCCATTTGGAACTTGTGTGACAGGCTTGTTTCCCTTAGGCTCCATGGTAATTCACTATCTGGGTCTGTTTCTGAGCCTGCATTGCCCAACTCATCCTGCAAGAATTTGCAGTTGCTTGATTTAGGAGGCAATAACTTTTCTGGGAGTTTCCCTGAGTTCATGACAAAGTTTGGTGGGCTAAAGCAGCTTGACCTGGGGAACAACTTGTTTATGGGTACAATTCCTCAGAGCCTTACTGGGCTGAGGCTTGAAAAATTGAATCTTTCCCACAATAACTTCAGTGGGGTTTTGCCTTTCTTTGGAGAATCCAAGTTTGGTGTGGATGCTTTTGAGGGGAATAGCCCTGGTTTATGTGGACCACCTTTGGCAAGCTGTGCTAGGACCTCTACACTGAGTTCTGGTGCAGTTGCTGGCATTGTTATTAGTCTTATGACAGGAGCTGTGGTTTTGGCCTCTTTGCTGATTGGGTATATGCAGAACAAGAAGAGGAAGGGGAGTGGAGAGAGTGAAGATGAGTTGAATGAGGAAGAGGAAGATGAAGAGAATGGTGGTAATGCTATTTGTGGAGCTGGTGAAGGGAAGCTTATGTTGTTCCCTGGAGGTGAGAATTTGACATTGGATGATGTGTTGAATGCAACTGGGCAAGTTTTGGAGAAGACTTGTTATGGGACAGCTTATAAGGCTAAGCTTGCTGATGGAGGCACCATTGCTTTGAGGTTGTTGCGAGAAGGTAGCTGCAAAGATAGGGCTTCATGTTTGTCGGTTATAAAGCAATTGGGAAAAATTCGCCATGAGAATTTGATTCCTTTGAGAGCTTTCTATCAGGGGAAGAGAGGGGAGAAGCTCCTTATCTATGACTATCTGCCTCTCAGAACACTTCATGATCTTTTACATGGTTTGTTCAACATACAATCTTCCACTATTGCAGTTCTTGTTATTGTTTCTATATTTCAATCATACACTTGCACAATGGCACTTAAATTAACATTCCTATAATATGTCAATGTGTCCAAACGAAGAACCAAAATGCTCATGAATTTTCAGCCTAAAGAGAAAAGAAATTATACCTACTGGTACACCTCTGAACAATCATGATATCTATTGTAAGAAATTATTGAAATGGGGTGCTGATGAATTTTCAGCCATAAGAGAAAAGAAACTATACCTTCTGTCATATCTTTGAACAATCATGATATCTTTGAACTATCCTTTTTGTGTAGCTTCTTCCTCTGTTTGTTATTCTTGATCTCCCATTGCAGAAAATTCATAATCCAAAATCAATAACTATGTATAACCAAGAAGTTGCATCCTTCCTTATATCTGTAATGTAATCATATATGAATATTTATGCAGCCTATCAATAGGGTGCTGTTGAAGGTTATCCTTGTATAATTTGTCTAATTTCTTTAATGAAAAGTTTCACTAGTGAACATAGATGGTAGTTTACCTTTTTCAAACCAAACAATTTCACTGCAGCTTGGCACTGATCATTATGTTGTGATTTCAATTTTCCACAGAAGCTAAAGCCGGAAAACCAGTACTGAACTGGGCCAGAAGACACAAGATTGCATTAGGCATAGCGAGAGGACTAGCCTATCTTCACACAGGACTAGAAGTTCCAATCACTCATGCAAATGTGAAGTCGAAGAATGTGCTTGTGGATGACTTCTTTGCAGCAAGGCTAACTGATTTTGGGCTGGACAAGCTGATGATTCCTTCCATAGCAGACGAAATGGTGGCGCAGGCGAAGACCGACGGCTACAAGGCGCCGGAGCTTCAAAGAATGAAGAAATGCAGCTCCAGGACTGATGTGTATGCTTTTGGCATACTCCTGCTTGAAATCTTGATTGGGAAGAAGCCTGGGAAGAATGGAAGAAGTGGTGAGTATGTGGACTTGCCCTCAATGGTGAAGGTGGCAGTTTTGGAGGAGACAACAATGGAAGTGTTTGATGTGGAACTGTTGAAAGGGATAAGAAGTCCCATGGAAGATGGGTTGGTGCAGGCACTGAAGCTGGCAATGGGGTGCTGTGCACCAGTGGCATCTGTGAGGCCAAGCATGGAGGAAGTTGTGAGGCAGTTGGAGGAGAATAGACCAAGGAACAGGTCTGCATTATACAGCCCTACAGAAACAAGAAGTGGCAGTGTTACACCATTTTAAGGTTTCGATTCAACATGCTTATTAATCAAATCAAACTTTTGATTTTCACTTACTACTTACGTTGTGTTTTCCTCTTTTTCTCATCTGAATGAGAGGGTAGTTTATGATAATTTTTTCGTTTTTCTTTGCTCCATAACTCTTTGCTTTAGGTAGCGCCCTATTGTTTTTGAAATCACATATAGTCACACAATTATGCAGATTCCTGGTCCTAGAAATTGTGCAATGCTTCAATTTCTACCTTTTCATAAGGAACTGGTTTGAGACCCTTGCCTTCGGTCGGTTGTTTTTTTTTATTTTTATATATATTAGTTTGTTAAATAAAAAAATAGTTAAGTTATATTTATTATTCTATTGATAAAATATTTTTATAATTTATTTTATATATTATTATTATTTTAATTTTATTAATAATATATTTCAATGAGTAATGTATAATATTAAATAATTTTAATAAAAGTTAAAAATTGATATCTACTTTTTTATATTGTATTTAAAAAAAAGTAACTAAAATTTTGATTATTATTTTTAAAGTATTTGAAGAGATAGTTATATGATAACTGTCTTAGAATTTGTTTAAATTAGATTTTAGATTTTAATATTTTTTTAATAAAACCTTATAAGAAAAACTCAAATGAAAAAGAAAACCTAAATTTTAACGAAGATGATGAAAGAAAAAAAGAGAAATTTAACATCGAAAGCCAAAACAAAAAAGTTAAAGTTGGAGTTTGAGAAATTTTATGAAAAAACAACCATCAACCGAACCAAAACAACAACCAAAGGAAGATGAAAACAAAGAAATCACCCGATGAAACAAAAAAAATCTTAACAGCAAAATGAGAATGATAAAATACAATTCTAGAGTTTGAGAAAGACCATTGTGAGAGAATGTAGTAAAAATAGGAACTTCATTTCACAAAACCAAAACAAAATATATCATTTTAGTGGTGTGTGTGAGTAGATGTAATATCTCATTTAATAGCTTTTAAACCACTAAATAAAATATTATACAGTGATAACACAAAACAGATAGTATAGAGTTAATATAGAGTATTAATACAGTCATCCAAAAACCATAGTAATAACTATATGTACAAATCTACTATGAGAAGAGTTAGATAGGTTCTAACTCTGAAATCCAAAACAGATCTATCTAAAACATAGTCAGGTACAACTTCCTCTGTTCACATAATTAAGTGATCATAGTAAAGAATAAACTAAAAACAAGCAAACACAAACCACATAGGGTAAGCTAATGATGATTAAAGAAAAGATCAATTAGATCAAAATTCACATTTATAATTTCTTATCACAACTCATATAGAAAACTTTCCAATACAAATCAATAGTTGATTCTAGACTCAATTATCCGGATATATGCAAGTGACATCGACCCTCTTAGTGGTTTGCACCAGTGTGTGATTCCCAAACTCTGTAGAGTTTGGCCTCAAGGGGTTATCAGCCAATCACACACCAGGTAAGTCTCCTTCGCGCCTAGGATTTGATCGAGTTCAATGACTAAGACTTCCTGTTACTTCTCACGACATAACTCATTATACTCTACATGAGCCTTAATGATTATTGGAGTGTCAAGATACCAACCAAAATTGAGTCCTTGTGTCCTTGCATATACTACTTTATCAACACTTAGAATTTCTCCATGAAATTCTTCCACGATCCACACAAAATAGGCTCATATCTACTATTTCATACATATCATAGTAATCAGGTCATAGAATCCATGTGAAATCATTCAATGCATTCAAACATGCCAAAACAACAATCATGTAAAATAGGGCATTCAACGTTCAGTGCCAGGTTCCAACTCTAAGCACCATTTGCCTCGCATTTTTCACCGCTTAACGCTAAAATCACCACTCAATGCCCACATTTAAAATTCCTTCCAGACTTGTAGTGGTCCCAACGCTTAGGCACCGCTTGGCCGGCGCTCAACGCTGATCCTCTCGCATTTTTCAACGCTCAGTGCTGATTCTGAGGCTTAACGTCACATCAGAAAACAACACAAGTTTGGTTTTTCTTGAGAAATCTGCTACTTGTTTTCATGACTCTTATTGGCACTTCCATTATAGATTTAGGGTTTAGGGTTTAGGGCTCATATCTACTATTTCATACATATCATAGTAATCAGGTCATAGAATCCATGTGAAATCATTCAATGCATTCAAACATGCCAAAACAACAATCATGTAAAATAGGGCATTCAACGTTCAGTGCCAGGTTCCAACTCTAAGCACCATTTGCCTCGCATTTTTCACCGCTTAACGCTAAAATCACCACTCAACGCCCACATTTAAAATTCCTTCCAGACTTGTAGTGGTCCCAACGCTTAGGCACCGCTTGGCCGACGCTCAACGCTGATCCTCTCGCATTTTTCAACGCTCAGTGCTGATTCTGAGGCTTAACGTCACATCAGAAAACAACACAAGTTTGGTTTTTCTTGAGAAATCTGCTACTTGTTTTCATGACTCTTATTGGCACTTCCATTATAGATTTTTGGTTCCAAAATAGTTCTTGAACTGAGGACGATGATACCAATTAGAGTTATGACTCAAGAATCTATTTTTTCTCAATTTAACCTAAATTCATACAATGCATTCACATCTCAACTCATACAAAAACATCAACTAGTTCACAAATTCACAACACTCAGGCTGTCAATTCTAATTACACACAATTGCATCAAATGAACTCATCAAATACAATCACTCTTTAGCTCCCCTTACCTGGTTCATCAAGTCTCAACCTCCTAGCATGGAAAAACCCCTTTTCCACTTAAGAACATACCACTCAACCTATAAATCAAATTGACATGATTAGGAAACATCATCAGAACCACATATCGACAAAGAATCCCAAAAGAAGACTCAAAAACCACATACGTCCCTTAATGGATCCCATGCAACCTAAGAACGTTTGATGGAGAAAGAGTAGAAAATCAACTTACTTTATGGAGGAAATATATCAGATAGAATCAGAGAGCATTCTGTAGGGACCGCCTCAGCAGTTTTTGATCGTCAAACACATGAACGCACGATTAGATATTGTAGAGAGAAGGGAGAGAATTCCTAAAGTTGTTTTTTAGAGAGATAGAGAGCTTTTAGATAATGAGATCTTTTTATGAAATTTCTATTTATATTTAAGATTTTATTATTAAAATATTACTAAGGTCTCATTATTTGAAACAATGACTCTCTCTTAGAACAAGATTTTCTAGGCTCTCAGAGTATAAGCTTCTTGAAGAACTTATCTGAGTTCGAAAAGAAAACTTTCACATCAGTTGTAGTATTTGGCGCCGGTGAAAGGTGCTACGCAAAGAAATAACAAAATCAAAGATGCAACCACAAAAGGTCGAAAAAACCATAATGGACACGTGTAGACAATTTACATATGGGTATGATGGTAATATCCCTACGAGTTTGGTTTCTTATATTTATAGTAGATTTGGAACTTAATTTAATTTTATTAAATTAATTTTACTCTTATACAATACACAAATTTATTAATTCATATTTTAACGTTGTCTGCATCTATGTTTTGCCTTGTATGGTTCACTAAGTAACTATAGGATATAACTTAATTACATTTTTAGATTATGTGATATTTTTATAGTTCTTTATATAAAAATATTTAATTATAGATGACAAACTTAAACAAAGTAGAACTATTTTAATATATATATATATATATATATATATATATATATATATATATATATATATATATATATATATTACATAATAAAATAACTTTATTTTATAAATTCATAATTATTATTTCTAAAGATATGTCAATAGAATCTTTTTAACACAAGTCAATTTAATAATAATAATAATAATAATAATAATAAAATAATAATGATAAAGACAATGACATATATTATAATTAAAAACTCAAAGCTCAATTTTTTTATAGTCAATAATTTTAAATTCAAATGCATTAAATATTCCAAAATAAAAAAGTTGTTTCACTTTGAGTGTTGGATCCATTCAATCAATAAAAAACATTACAGTAAAGGATGAATAGAAAATCATTACACTTGTCCCGTACACTTTTTGTGACTCAAGTTTGGCTAATATCGGGTTTGGCTTCACCAGTTTAGACATAGCCTAACCATTCAAATGGAAAGTATAATGACACTATTGGTGAGAGACCTTTCTCTAATATCAGTACACAACTCTTCCCACACTTGTCCAAAGGTTCTAAAAGCATGGACAATACTGTGAGGAAATGGAGAAGACAAAAATTGAACCTCCTCCTGGAAAATCAGACCACACAACAGATGGCAGTATAATGGTTGTACAAAATTGTTCAAGGTCTTCACCTAATAGGTTAAGCTTAGTTGTTTCATCAATACAAATTTTGTTCAAAATCCATGCTTATATGAAAAGGGCAATCCATACAATAGAAAACTTGGTGGAAAGAAGCATAAACATAACACATGCTAAACTAATGTCACACTAGATTTTACTGAAAATCATAGTGGCCAACAAAAATAATTATCGAGGGTGTTGCCAGATCAAACAATATTAACACATATTGAAAATACTAAACAAATGATACAAATCACAAGAGTAAAATCTAACATCATAAAGATACATGAGATTCTTAACGTAAAAGACTAATAAAAGATTACTGAAATCAAGTCCAGTTAAAGAAAGGCAAAAATATTAACTACACCACAAATAAAGGGATAAAATGATCAAGTATTGCTAGCACAATAGTGCATTGCATTTTTATGTAGAATCTTCATGTAAAAAGATAAGTTATATGTTTCGAAATCATCAATAAATATATTTTCCTTAAAACTAAAGGCAAAGTACAAAAAACTAAAGGCAGAGAAAATGTACTTAGTAGGAAGTTATGAAGTTTTAACATATGAGAAAATTGAATTTATTTTCTAGAAAAGGTTAAAAAAAACACAGTATCAATTAGATTTATAATTGCCAACAATTTTGATTCAAGTCAACTGGTCTTAAAGTGACAAATTTACTAAGAAATTGAATAGACAAAAAAAAATCTAAGAGAAACAATAATATAATAGCAGATCATAGTATTAGTGCATATAAGTTAGAATAAACTAAATATGCAACATAAACTTTTAGCAGAAATTTAAATACAAAGTAACCCCTTCCTTCTTTTTTTTTGTCTATGTATCTTATACATTCTACTCTTATTTTACAAGCCTTCACGCAATACGCACATAATGGACTCAAATTGGTTTGGTTCACAGAATCTCCAACCAACATTAGTTTTTTACCTTTCAGTCTTACTAAAAAGTTCATGGTGTTAAACCTTCAAGTATAATATGAAAGAAATTAATGAAGCATATATGAATAATTAATTTTTAAACTACAAAAAGATGTAGAGCAGAGGATAGTTGTCCAAAAACACTTTGGTGACCATATGTAATTAACTGTTATATCACACTATATTGTATACGAGATGTCTTTTGTCAATAGAAAATCATTACTTGAATCCTAGAAGAGATAAATTTGTTTTATTAAGCCTTCATCTATCAATAAAAAATCAAAAATTGAACATCTGATGAAAAAAAAGGTTAAACCGTTGTTTAACAGGCCACCGAATAAAAACAATAGATTGTTATTGTTGAACTGTAGAGAGAAAGGCTAATAGTAATTTAGTTCATGGATGAAATTGAAGAAGAATAAGCACAAAAAATGTCAACAAGTTAAAAATCTAGAACTATCTGAGTACTTTCCCTTGAATAGTGAAAGAAATTGATCATAGTGTATTAATAACATGTTATAACTTTTACAGTAGGTCATGGATGTACAAAGCTTCAATCTTCAATCAATGCTTTTTTTTAAAAGGAGGAGGTAATGTCCATAACTCTAAACACATAAAATAATTGATAATAGAAAATATTCTCTTCAAGTTAAGTATTGGATAATATTGAGAAAACAATTATATATACGGATAAAATAAGCATAAGGTTAAAATATATATAAATTTATCTGAGCACAAATTACCTACTTTCCATATGAGAAATGTAGTTTAGAAATTGTTTGATATTGTCATACCTTAAGTTATTTGAGAACAAAAAAGCAACATCCTTTATGATATCAAACTTCTTAGCCATCCCATTTGCGAATTATGGGAAGCCCTCTCATCAATGCTTCTGCTATTGTACCTCATTCAGCCTGAAAATTTCAACCAAACAATGAGCCCAAATGCAAATAACAACAACATATTAAGGAGGACAAAGAAGAGCAAATTGCTAAACTTGCTTTTGTTATGATGCAATCACATACTCTCATCCATTTGGCCATTTGAGTCTCAAATATTCTAATCTACAAAAGCAAGAAACAATTTCAGTGAGTGGCACTCTGTTATGCTCATTTACATGTTGTACAAAAACCAAGAAGCAATTTACCTTACTATAGTCTTCCACTACAGTAAAAGATATAGTAAGCACCAACAATGAAACAAAAAGGACACCTATGATAACAACACATAAAAGGAACAACCACAACTTATCCAAGTAACTATGAGGATTACAACACATGACAAAAAATCTTATTTGTAACATACTTTTAATCATGTTTGTCCAACTATGCCTTTAACCACACCAAGTGGGAAACCAACTTGCTCTAGCACAGGACCTTGCTTAATGTGAACTTACAACATGTAATAAACAACATCTAAGCAAACTTTTATGAGCTTCTTGGTGAACTTATTGAGTGTTAAAATTTTGGGTCATACTTGAGTGAATAGATCAATAAATGAATAATGAAAATGTTTATCATACCTTAACTTAACCCTAAACAAATTTTGGGTCATACTTGAGCTTTAAAAGACTTTTCTCTACAATGTCTATTCAATTCTCCTAAGTAAGAAAATATTTTATCATTACATTCCTGAAAGAGGTATATGAATAAATTGATGATGAAAAATTTATTATAAATGCAACTAAAATGTTGCAAGGAGAGACCTTTTATCAAATATCTCCAATGTTAAAACAGACAAAATACTAGTTATAGCACCACTGTCCAAGAAAGTAGTTTGACGACACCCTTTTCATCACTAAATGCAATAACCTGATCAATAGAAAGATAAGATGACATCAATGAAATAATAACATAGTTCCAACATTTTCGAGTACACTTTCTGACTATCTTATCATCCACCAAAACCATTTCAATATGTTTACCTCCATCCCTATTTTTGACCTCCCAAAGATCATTGATCCTAACTCCAAGGTTTAGGGTCTCCCTATTTCCATCAATATCCTTAACCGTATCAAACTTCTTGGCCATACTTTAACAACAATTTTGGTACCCAAGTATGCCTACAAACACAAATAATTCAAGTTATTCAAGTTATACAATAACTAAAAAATGTAACATCACAACTTTGTTATATGGCTAAGAACAACAACCAAATTTACAATGAAATTTAAAACCCAAAGACAACAACTTAAAACCTAAACAATAGAAAAACACAACCACAAATATCATACACAAAGCTTATGAAGAGTGTTAAATATACAACTGAAAAACACAAATCAAGCAACACCAAAAATAGAACTCACAACCCACAACCCTCAACTCAAACACGAAACCACAAACAACACAAAAAATAGAACCATAAATTGTCGTAAAACCCACAACCAACATACGAACGCAACTCCAAATGAAATAAAACAAACAAAATCCTAAAGCCTTAAAAGATCAAACAAAACCCTAGACCACAAAAAACTCAGAACCCAAAAACGACCATACAGTCCACAAAAGCATTGCACAACAACCACACACCCAAGAAAACCCCTTTACAAATACCAACCCAACAAAACCCCACACCCCAAAAAAATACCCCTTTTACAAATTGCAGACCTTGGACCAGAAATGTAGTGAAGACGAAGAAGTAATGAAAGGAGAAAGGAGACAAAGGAAAAAGGAAACCACAATGAGTTCTTTTTTCAAGTCTGAACCTATGTAGAGAAGCTATGAAGAGAAATCCATCACACACAGTGTTCGTGCCAATCTATCCCGTATAAAATGACCCAAAAACCTAAAAAATGAACACATGTTGATTACTGAGGCATGAGCAACATATGGAAATTTGGACATGTGTCAACCATTTAAGTAGGGTCATTTGTATAATTTTGGTTATACATCATTAAGAATAGAAGTTTTAGGCTCAATATAATGCCATGTTTGTAGAACAACGATATTTAAACATGAACTGGGTGCTAATGATATTTAAAGGGATTGCTTGAACAACTTGGTTTTTGTTTGATTTTGGTTCTATAATTTCCACAATAATTTTCCCTATTAAATGTTTTAATGATAATTTTTCTCAATAAGGTCCTTTGAAATCCAAAATAAATTCAGAGATCATTTTCGGGTGAGGAGCTTTTCTACGTAGATGGCATTTAAGATGATCAAAACTCAATCCTAAGACATAAGAGAAACCATGGGGCTTTACTATTTTCGTACCCTCGTTATTAGACATGGAACCTCAGTATTAAGGATGGACAAAAAAAACTTAAATTTTCAAAACCTATCTACAATTATCTTAATCTATATTATATTTAGTTTATTTTAATGAATTTATCTTAAATTTAAATGTATATATTTGGATATATATATATATATATATATATATATATATATATATATATAAATTAGGTCATTTTTTATATTTTGAAAAGTCAAAATCAAGATTGACTTGGATTAGTTCATATAAGGTTGAGGTAGGCTAGACATCATGCAAGGTTGAGTTGGGTCGGGTTACACTAAAGGAAACTTAAGCTCAATCAAATTCAAGTTAAGCCAAGTAAGGTTCAAGTTAGGCAAGGCATGGTTAGGTCTTACTATAAGTCAGGTTGGGCTTAAGTCAAGTTGGACTAAGCAAGACCTAAGTTAATCTTGGCAACGTTAGATTCTTATGTCAAACTAAAATCATGAGGTTTGTCAAGTTGGACCTAGATAAAATTGGGTTGAGTTGATCTTAGGTCGGACAAGTTGGATTAGACTTGCTTTGGATGAGTGAAGTTAAGGCCAAGTTGGGTCAAGCTGATATGCTAGGGATGAGATGATAGGAGTTTGCTTGAGTGAACTAAATCATCTTGGACTAAGTTCAAGTTGAGTCTCTCCAACTCCATGTGACACTAGTTCATGTTAGAATAATATAATAAGGACATATTTCAAGTTAAGATAAAGTTGGTGAGACCTAAATTGAGTCGAAACAAGCAAAACCCATGTGAAGTTGAGTTAATTTAGGTCTACACTTGGTTAAATGGACCTCCATCCACATTGGGTTGAATGGGTTTGGACAAATGTTTGGCTAGTCGAGCTAAGTTGACCTGGTTCATGTGAAGTTTAGTTAGGACGAACCCACATAAGATCAAATTAGATGAAGAAAAAGTTAAGTCAAATTAAATCAAGCTGGTTGTTCCAAGATTAGACCAAATTAAATTATGTCAAGTAAAACCTAGATAAAATCGAGTCAACTTAGTTGACTTGAGTCTAATTAAGTCAGAATAAGTAAATCCATATTTGATCGATAAAAATTTAATAAAAAAAATATGCACCTACATATTTGAATAAAAATATATGTTTTGAATATAGTAAAAACGTTATTTGTAAATATAATAATATTTCATATATATATATATATATAAAAGTTCTTTTTATAATTCATTTCTAAATTATGCGATATAATCTCCTTTTACTATTAATCATAATATTAATATAGAAACTTTACTTCTTCATTAAATCATAAAGTAAGTGATTTCTATTGATAAAAAAAGGCATGTATTTATTTTTTCTATTTAATAAATTTTAAATCTGGAAACAATACGCATCGGTATGATTTATTATTTCCGCCATAACATAAGTAATTGGAAAAGATATTAAATTTGTAAATTGTAGAAACCTTTAGAAGAAAATAAGTTCAATATATAGAATTTCGGTCTTTATAAATGGAAACCACGTACCAATATTCAGTATAAACAAGGAACTTGTCAATTTTTCATGAAGAAAAATTGAGAAATATAAAATTTCTTTAATCTTGAATATAATTTGAAGAGTTTTATTAACTTAACTAGTGTTTCTAAAACGTTTACAATTAAAGAAGTTATTAAAAATTATACAAAAAAACACAATAAAAATATTAAAAATGTATTTTTCCATATCTCCATAAAAAAAATCCTTTTTAATTTCTTAAGAAGTGGTCTTACCACTGTCACAAGAAAACTAGTTAGTGTTTGCCTCATTTTAACATTAACATTAAAGATGCAAAAAAATTAAAAAATTAAAAAAAGTAAAATATAGGATTGAACGAACCAACCCACGCCCTATGTGAGAAGGTTCGTATCTTTAAGAGGTTCATCGGAATCCGACACCGGAAGCGCAGAACAGCCGCACACGGCGGTGAAGAGCCTTCGAGAATAATCAGAATTCTAGCTTCACGATGGAGTCGCTCCAAACGCTACCTCCACCCTCTCATCTCTCACCCGCCGCACTCTCCTTCCTCGACCACAGATTCCACACCCAATGCGCCCTCGCCGATGCTCCCAACTTCGTCTCCGAGCTCCAGACTCAGTGTGCCGAGTTGGATCGCGCGCTCGACGAGTTGACTCGAAGACTCGGAGAGGGTCTCGCCGCGTACGCCTCCTTCTCCGGCGAAATCCACGGCGTCTTCGGCCACGTCACCGATAGGTTGACTGCCCTCTCCTCCACTGTCGTGGCAGGTTCGATTCGATGTTTTTTTCCCCTTTTTAGGTCATCTTAATGCGTTGAATTTTGAGGAAAGGTTTTGGTTTTGTTGAGTGAAGATGGAGGAAGAGGCAAAGCGGATGGCAAGGGTTTCAAAGAGGAACTTGCGGCTTTGGCGAAGGAAGTGGCTAGGTTGGAAACGGTTCGTGTTTATGCAGGTTGTTTTTTTTTTTTTTTTCATTGTTCCTTTAAATTGTGCAAAAGGAAGAAGATTGTTACAAGAATTTTGGTCGATTTTTGTGATGTTGGTTAGGTTTAATTATCTAGAAAGTTTTGGTTTGAATTTGAGTCTTAGGTATTATCTATTCTTTTGAACTGTGCTATAATTTCTTAAAGCTGCATTTGTGTCATCAACAAACGGCTCTTGAACTTTATATTCTGTGTGCAAATCAATGAAAATTGATGGACTAGGAGGAATTGCAAGATGACTAAGCATTTGTGTTTCATGATCGTTGTTGTGATTATCAAGAAATTTGTTAAGCCTTTTTCAGTTATCGTTATCTCCTTTGGTTTGATTTCCTAGGTGTTGCTTTCTTTTTGTCCTCTCTGTCTTTCTGGAGACAGAATCGAAGTACGATGCTTAAACATGCTTCTCCATAAGAACTTTTAGGAGAGGAAAACTAGAAGGAAAAAGAAATTGATTTCTCCATAAGTTAAAAGTAGTTCATGCATAAACTAATTTTTAAAAACTTTCTTATATAACTTCTCCAAGTTTTAATTTTAACTTGAGCATAAGTTAGCTTTAACTTACGAAGAAGCCAATTTTAATGGTTTTTATGATATGGATTTGTTGCGATAATCAAGAAATATTATGGTTTTCAGTAGTTGTTGTCATACATACTGCATTTGGTTTGAGTTCTTAGGTGTTACCTTTTGTGAATGTTGTTTGTTTCTTGAGACTCCTTTCTTTCTTTTGTCTTCCAGAGACAGCGCTTAAACTCGATACTTTAGTTGGTGATATTGAGGATGCTGTATCATTTACTATGAGCAAAAGCATGAGGAAACATTCTTCTAGTCAAAATTCACAAGTGAGCATGCTTTTACAATATTTACCAGATGATACTGGAAACTGCATTGTCACCATATTCCTTAATTTATCTCAAATGTTTCAGGAAATGCATATGCTAGCTATTAAAACACTGAAAACAACAGAAGGCATATTAGCTTCAATTACAAAAGCACATCCTCAGTGGAAGCAACTTGTGTCAGCTGTTGATCACAGGGTTGACCGAGCTCTTGCTATTTTGAGGCCCCAGGCAATTGCTGAGCATCGAGCACTTCTTACTTCGCTTGGATGGCCCCCACCTCTTTCGGCCTTTACCTCCTCTAATTCAGATGCAAGGACCGCAAAACAAGTCTCAAATCCTCTGCTGAGTATGCAAGCGGATCTTAAACTCAGGTACTCTGAAAACTTTTTTGCTTTGTGCAACCTACAAGAGTTGCAAAGGAAAAGGAAAGTTAGGCAACTTGATGGCCATGACAGGGAAGTTGCCCTACAACAACCACTTTGGGTAATAGAAGAGCTTGTGAATCCATTATCATTAGCTTCCCAACGGCATTTCTCAAAATGGATTGATAAACCGGAATTTATTTTTACACTTGTATATAAAATCACAAGGGATTTTGTTGACTCTATGGATGAATTGTTGCAGCCATTGGTTGATGAAGCAATGTTACTTGGTTATAGTTGTAGAGAAGAATGGATCTCAGCAATGGTAACTTCATTAACCACATACATGGCAAAAGAAATTTTCCCTAGTTACATTAGTCAACTAGACGAAGAGAGTGCTACTGGGACTCAGTCATCTGCTAGAATATCATGGCTGCATCTCATTGACTTGATGATAGCTTTTGACAAAAGAATCAAGTCTTTAGTAGAGAATTCTGGGGTCTTGCTATCCTTTGACGATGATGATATCATGCAGAAAGTTTCATCTCTATCCATTTTTTGTGATCGTCCAGACTGGCTTGATCTATGGGCTGAAATAGAGCTAGATGATGCCCTAGTTAAGTTGAAACTCGACATCCAAAATGAGAATTATTGGATAAAGAAAGTTGAAGGTGCTGTTCTTTCATCCTATACTGATGATTACAAGTCTCCTCTGATTTCTAATTCCTTTCTTCGCCATCTAGCATCTGTTATTGATCGTTGTCGATCATTGCCTAGAGTAAGTCTGAGGTCGAAATTTCTCAGGTTAGTAGGTCTTCCTATTATAAGAAATTTTTTTGATTCCATACTTATCCGCTGCCAAGAAGCTGAAGGTTTGACAGCCTTAACTGATGACGATGCTGTATTAAAGGTTACAATTTCTGTCAATGCTGCTCATTACTTCGAATCTGTTCTAAAGGAATGGTCTGAGGATGTTTTCTTCCTTGAGATGGGGATGGGTGAGAATGATGAGGCAGGAATGGAAAGTAATGCTAATATTTATGAAGGGTTGCCAGAAAGTTCCAGAAGGGTTATTTTTGATGACGAGATAAAAAAGTTGGAAGAGTTCAGAACAGAGTGGGTTGAAAAGATATCCCTAGTTATTTTGAGGGGTTTTGATGCTCTCTCTAGAGACTATGTGAAGAACAAGAAGCAATGGCAGAAGGGTGAAGAAGGATGGGCCGTGTCGAAGGCTCTAGTAGAAGCCCTGAATTATCTGCAAAGTAAAACTTCGTTGGTAGAAGTGGGTTTGAACAGTAGGGATTTCGTTGGGGTTTGGAGAAGTTTGGCGGCAGGAATTGATCGGTTACTGTTTAATGGTATTCTTATGAGCAATGTAAAATTTCACAGAAGTGGTGTTGACAGATTTGGTAATGACTTGGACGTTTTATTTGGGGTATTTGGGTCATGGTGTTTGAGACCTGGAGGATTTTTTCCAAAAACAAGTGAAGGTCAGAAGTTGTTGAAGTTGGATGAAAATGAAGTGGAAGAATGTAAGACAGGGGGGAAGAAGTGGTTGAGGGAGAATGGGTTCAAACATTTGAGTGTAACTGAAGCGGAAAAGATTTTGAAAAATAGGGTGTTCACGAGTTGAAAAGCTTCTGGGTTTCATTTTAAGCACATACTCTGCTGAAATGGCTTTTGGACTTGTGAAGATTTAGGATTGTTTCGTGGTGTACATTACTTTAGACCGACCAGTTGAACCAATTCAATTTTGCTTAGTTGCAATAAATATATTTTTCATTTAGAATGTTCTCAGCCATTGCCTTAAAGACGACGGTTTATACTTCATATTTCTATATGCTAATTATACTGTAAATGTGCAGTGAGAAAAACTATTCTTTCTATCATTTTGTGCTGCCTTTTGAATTTGATATGAACAAGACCGTGTAAAAATGAATTGCAGTTTTTTTGTATCAATGACTACATGACTGTTATTTCTTATGGTGATGACATTAAATGTGCATGGAAGTTTTAGGATGATTTTGTAACTTTTAGAAATTAAAATTTAGGGTTTAGTCTAACTTAATCTCAAATTTAGTCAGTTTTTGAGATGAAAGTTATTTCACACTTGTATATGCTATCCTATTTATAATAGGATAATAATATTTTGATTTATTTTTCTTTCTTTTTTAATTTACCATTCTAAGTAATGGATTAAAAGTGAATTAAAAAAAAAAAACTTAAAATATCATTATTTGTTATAATATTAGAAGATGTGAAATTTTTAACCGGATCAGCTATTTTAACTTGCTTTATGTAGCATTGGACAATCTACGGTGATTCAATAACTTACAGTTGGATTTGAACAGGTTTAAAAATTTAGGAATTTAGTTTGGGTTTAACTTTAAAAGCTGGTTAATACGGTAAAGATTGTTCGCAATATATATATATTATTTTTATTATATGAATGTATCTGAAATATCTAGGCATGTTAATTATTGAAAATGTGTTGCCCTACAAACTAGGGTGACGAAAGAGATTTCTAATGCTCACGAAGTCATGCCTTGTTTTAATGGTATTTTAGAATTACCTTTTTAAGGATTTTCAGATGTTTTACGTTATCTTAACATTTAAATTTTAATCTTTATTTCTTTTTAATATTCAACACCAATACTAGGAACAATTTAGTTTTTTCCAAAAGTTTTTTTTTTCAAAAAAATTATTTCTCCTGCCTTTGACATAACTCATGATTTTTGAGTCCGTTAATTTCTTAAAATTAATAAGATAGCTAATCTTGTCTTTTTTTCTCTTTCTCTTTTCTTTGAAACTTTAATAGACTGGACTAGACCATGATTTCCTCAACTCAAATTAATTTGGTCATTTCATTTAGTTTTTTATTTTATTTTTATGAATACAATAAAAATAGTCCTTTTTTTTTATCTTTCTTCCTTTTTTCTTTTATTTTCTTTCTTCTCCCCCACAACAATTGGAATGAGCTAATTTGTTGTATTTTCTGCAATGTCATCTTGTTTTATAGATTGATTGTCCTCTTATTGAAACATACAAATCCACCGATAAAAGCAGATAACTTGGGCAAATTGCTTCTCCAATTAACCAAAACTTTTATCTCAATCAAAATTAGACATTTTCTGAGTGTGTAACTACCACTGCATAAAAATAAAACGAGATGGGAAAAAGTAAGATAGAAAAAAAAGAGATTTGAGGAAAAGGATTAGTGGGCTAGAACAAGAAAGTTGACGATCTTTCAAGAGCACACAACGAAAAAAAAAAATCGGTTTAACTTTTTCGGAAATATCAAATTTTGTTGATCGTTATATCACATATTGCAAATTTCTTTCGTAAACGTTTTATCAACATAATTCACAGTTGATTACACGAAAATAATAATAATATATAAATCCTCAGCAATTTACACAGAAAATAAGTACGTAATAGTTAATAATAAATTAAAGGTATAATTACTGATGATCTCCTAATTTTTTGGTTTAGTTCAATTTGGTATCCATAATTTTGATTGGTTCAATTTAGTATCCTAATTATTTAAAAAGGTTCAATTTGGTCATCTTCGTTAAGTTGGAGTTAACATCATATCCGTATAGGACATCAAACCGTGAAATTTTTTAATTTTTTTAGTTTTTATTTTATTTTTGTAAAAATTTATAATCTGTCACGTGTTACTGTCGTGTCACATGGTAATCTACAGTCATGGTAAGACTTGTTTTCAATTTAGTCCTCAATTAAAATTTTTTGTTCAATTTAGTATCCCAATTCTTTATAACGATTCAATTTTGTCATTTCAAATTTGAGACCAAATTAGTAAATAAGTTTAATTATAACTTATATATACATATTAAAATTATTCTTTTGAATTTATATATCAAATCATTACACCTAAATATTCAAATTATTTTATTTTTTACAAGTGTATAAAATTTCAAGAGTAAAAAATTATAAAGGTAAAAATGTAAAAAATAAAATAATTTAAGTATTTAAGTGAAGTGATTTGATGTATATATTAAAAAAATTATTGTAACATGTATATACAAGTTGTAATTAAGTTTTATTTACTAATTTGGTCTCAAATTGAAAAAGACAAAATTGGATCATTTTAAAAAATAGAGATACTAAATTGAACAAAAAATTTAAAATAGATGACTAAATTGAAAACAAGTTTTATCACTATCACGTGTCATTATTGTAAACTGCCATGTGGCACGACAATAATATGACACGTGGTAGATTATAAATTTAAAAAACTAAAAAAATTCACAACTTGACACGTGTCCTGTACGGACACGTTGTTAACTCTAACTTAACAAAGAGGAACACATTGAACCTTTTTTAAATAATCGAGGTACTGAATTGAACCAACAAAAAATATGGAGACCAAATTGAAATAAACTAAAAAATTAGGGTACCAAATCAGTAATTATACCTAAACTAAAATAATGAAATACAAGTTCCAACGATAAAAGTTATGTGAAAATGTTCTAACACCATAAAAAAGAAAAGAAGTTCTACTAGCTTTCAAAAAACCTTTGAATCTCACCAACCATTATCAGCATAGATCTTTGATATGTCTTACCCTCTTCACTTTAATGTTGTAGGTGTTATAATGGAGAAAACATGCAATCAAAAGAATCAAAATCTACTTTTCTTTTATTATGAAGTTAGATGACTTTTACAACTTACAAGTTGTTTACCAATTTATTAGCACGAACACATGGACAAATAAATAAAACATTCTTAGTTTCCTTAATAATTTTATTTTTATTTTCTTTCTCTTAATACTCCTTAATAAAATGCTATTTCACATTTGTCGTTAAACAAAATGTACTTATCACTCCTATATTATTTTCCTATTTAATTGATTTCATTCTTTTGTTTGGTAAGGACCCTTTAGTATATATAAAATAGTCATTTATAAAGGTTACAAACTAATTTTTACTACCTCACATTTTTTTTGTTTGCTTGTCATACAAGTTAGCTAATCCTAATTGTTACAATTTCATAACACACCATAAATTAATGTCACAATTCAGCATGTTACACATCACAATAATCAACCATATAAATAGGAGATGTAACGTGTTAACAACTTAAAAATATTAAATACAAACAAACTTTAATCACAATATGCTTTTTCTCAAAGTTATTACTTTTGTCATTACATGTTGACAATTTCCGAATACGTAGGATAATGGAATATGCATGTTAAATCAATTATTTTTATAAATATAGTCCATTTTGTTAATTAATTTTTAGGTTTGTTACATGAATTTTTATATTGTACTCCACAAAATTTACAACAATTTATTATAGCAATTATTCTGTAATGTTATATTAGAGAAATTTCATGTGTGCTATGACTCATTAAATATGTTTTATTCTATATTATACTATACCATAAGAGTTTATTGATAATAATGAGTAGGGATAGCAACGGGGCGGGGCGGGTACGGGTATCATGATCCCATCCCCATCCCCATAATAAAAATTCATTCCCATCTCCATCCCCAAACCCAACGGGTATACAACTTTTGACCCATCCCCATCCCCACCGGGTAACGGGTATTTTCTTATACCCATACCCATACCCATTTTTTTATTGTTCCATATATCAATTAAATATTTTTTATAAAAAAAATTTAAAAATCACACCAACGGAATCATGATACTATCAAAATATTCAATATTAAAATAACATACTCTTTTTGATTTTCATGATGTCAAATATTAAGAAAAATATTATAATAGTATAAATCTCAAATTAAAGTATCAAATAACAACTAAATAAAATTCAAATAATTATATAAAAGCTAAAAAATTACACATTACTAAAATTTTATAATAACCAAAATATTTATTAATTTTACAAATGATCAGTGGTTTCATTTGCATTCGATCCACCTACACATAGAAAAAAAATGAAAAATTAGATATGATATAATAATTGAAATTGAAAATTTTAATTACTAGAATATAATGTACCTTCTTCATCAGATTCATTTTCACTCATGAGAACAGCTTTTCCTTTTAATTTTTTAACACCTACAAACACCAAATGTAGAATATTAGATGAGAATTCACAAAAAATACTAACAAAAAATATTAATAAATTTGAGTAACTTACCTAGATGGTTTGAGTTCCATATCCAACTTCTTGTACACATCAAAGCCTCTATAGTAATATGATGAAGTCGACTACGGTGAGAAGTTAATATCTGACCACCAGTACTAAAAGCAGATTCAGAAGCTACAGTTGTTATTGGAATAGCTAAAACATCCCTTGCAATTGCTTGAAGGGTTGGAAACTTTAACCCATTTGTTTTCCACCATGATAGGATATCAAATTCTTGTGTAACCGGCAAATTATCTTCTTCCAAGTAATAATCCAACTCTGTTTTCATAACTGTAGTTCTAGATTTTTTCTTTTTTGCCATAAACTCTAAAAATTCATTCGCATCATTATCAACATCCTTTCCCAACTCCAATGATGTAACTCTATAAGAAGAATTTTCATTCTTTTTTGATTGATATTCCAAAACCAAATCATAGCACATTTGACGAATCCTACTAAGTTTCAGATCAAAATCATTACCATACAATTTATAAAAATAATATTCTAACATGTCCATCTTGTACCTTGGATCTAAAACTGAAGCAATTGTCAATATATCATGAATAACACTCCAGTAACTTTCAAATTTCTTTAACATTTGTATTGCCATATTTTGAATGGTTATCTCAGGAGATTTAACCCAATCATTTATTGCAATCTTGATCTCACAAATCTTTGGGAAAAAGATGTTGGCAGTTGGGTATTTGGAGCCAGAAATGATTTCTGTGATGTCATTAAATAATTTTAGCCTTCGACAAACATCCTTTGCAAATTCCCACTGCATATCAGTTGGCAAAGAAGTGTATTGAGCTTCATGTTGCTTTAACCTAAAAAACACATCCTTATAACATATGGCAATATCAAGCATCTTGTAAGTAGAATTCCATCTAGTTGGGCAATCCAAACTTAACTTTTTAGTGAAAGAAATTCGCAATTGTCTAGCTGTTTCCTCAAATTTTTCCATTCTTTTAGGAGTTGCTGTCCAATATGCTACACTTTCTCGAATTTTTTCCACCCCTTCTTTTAGGACGGCTAACCCTTCTTTCACAATCAAATTAAGGATATGTGCTGAACAACGCATATGAAGCAAAGACCCTTTCTTAATGAGTGTGTCCAACTTCAACTTATCCTTAATTTTTTCAATCATGCTATCATTTGTGCTGCAGTTGTCTAAAGTGATAGTAGACAATTTTGTATCAATATTCCAATCGAACAAACAATCAACTAATACATTGCAAAGTCGATCAGCTGTGTGAGGTGCGGGAACATAAATGAACCTATAAATTAAGCAATATTTTGTAAGACATATAATCCTTCTAGAGGTGCATAAAAAAAATTACTGGAAAATTTATAAATTAAAAAAGGTGTACCTCAAAATTATATTTTGCAATGTCCAATTGTCATCAATATAGTGAGCTGTGATAGACATATACCCTTTCTTTTGATTGCTTGCAGTCCACATATCCGATGTAATTGCTATTCTTCCTTTATTTGTATCTATCAACTTCATAACAACTTGTTTTTCATGTTCATAGATGCCGAGTATCTCTTTCTTTATCGTATTTCGTGAAGGAAGTTGAAATAATGGTTGAATTGTTGTCACGAATCTAATAAAACCAATATGGTCCACTATTGACAATGGATATTCATGCAATATAATCATTGTTGCAAGTTCCCTCTTGGCATTTTCTTCATTATAAGCTCCACAAGCCAATTCCTTTTTGCCACTTGAAATCTTAGAAAAAAGTGTTTTTTGTCCCCCTTTTCCTTTTGCTAAAGCCTTCTTTTGAATACATATGTTTGTATGATGGTGCAAGTGCTTTGTTCCATTCTTTGTTTCTCCACCAAGCAGTTTCTTGCAATAGTTACATTTAGCTTTGTATTTTCCATCAACTTTTATCTTTTCAAAGTGTTCCCACACAACACTTTTCAATTTCCCTTTCTCAGGCTCTACTTGTGTTGTTGAATGTATTTCATCATGAACTTCTGAAGGTGTTTGCATAGATGGATTCAATGGAGATTGACTGTCATTATTGGAACTTTGAAAGGGAGTTGGTTGTTGTGAACACTGTGGTGGACTTGGTACCTGCAAATCTTGATCTCCTGTGCTCATTTTCTCTAGAAACTAACATACGTAACAAAAAAAAATCAAAGTAAAAAGGTTAATTTCTTTTTTAACAAAATATAAAAGGAAAACCAATAATCAAGTTTAAAAATATTTCAATATTTTTTATACTATTAAAAATTTATATTATACCACTTAAACGAAATAGCACAAATAACAAAATTAAATTAATAATAATTCAAATTTAAACATAGATTCTTCATCTTTTGATCTTGAATTAAATTAAGGATTTATGCAATTGAGCACTTAAAATTGAGAATTAAACATTATCATGAAACAAAAAATAAATAATAAATAAAATTATCATAAAGGAGTAAAGATAATTAAATGTGTGACCCAAATTTGAGAATATCCATTTGAACATAACATAACGAAAAAAAAAATGTATAATTAAGATTATGATAAAAGGAAAAGTACCTTGAAGATCTGCTTAAACCTTAAAGAACAAGCCAAACAATTAAAAGAGAGTAAAAAAGTGTATAACCAAAGTAACAAAAAGAAGAGCTACAAAATAAGAGTCAAACATTTTCATGAAAATAAATAAATAAATAAAGATAATCAAATGTGTAACCTAAAAATTATTTCATAGAATGAAATTGAGGAACACCTATTTGAACATAACCATGTACAGAGAGTAAAAATTATGTAATAAGAAGAAGAAAAATTACCTTCAAAATTAAATCTTGAAAAACAAACCAGATAATTGAGAGAGTAAACAAAGTGTATAACAAAAAACAAAGAGAATGAGAAATATGTTATATATATATATATATATATATATTATATTATATTATATTATATTATATTATATAATATATTATATTGCTATGTATATATATATATTATATGTGTGGATATCTTATGTTTATATATATATATATATATATAATTATTTATATATATTATATTATATTATATATTATATTATTATTACTATGTATATATATTATATGTGTGGATATCTTATGTATATATATATATATATATATATATATATATATATATATATATATATATATATATATATATATATATATATATATATATATATATATATATATATATATATATATATATATATATATATATATATATATATATATATATATATATATATACTGTGTTTAAATAAAATAAAATGGATTTTAAACAAATAAAAGGAGCCGCATTTAAAATAAAATAAAAGAATTACTTCTAAATTTAAATTTCATATGGTAATTTTTTTTTTTTATTTTTAATGCACTAAATTATGCGTCTTTTACCTAATTCTCCAATAACTTCTATTTCTTCTCTATTTCTTTTTCCTTCTCTTCTTTATTCAACAAAGTATCTCCTTTTGGAATTTTCTTTTCAATATTTTTTTTCACAAATTCTTCTTTTACGATGCAATTTATTCTTGTTTTATTTGACGTATTCAAGAACGAAGTTGTGTATGTTTCAAGAAAGTGTATCACTAAATGTCGAGCAAGCTTATATTCTATTGGAGATGTGATTTCGACATTGTTGGAAGTTTCACATTGACTAGAGATAAGACAATTTTATAGTATATAAGTGAAGTGCAAACCTCATCTAACAAGCCGATTTTTTAGGGTTGAGTTAGGCTTAAAGTCAACTTCTAATATGGTATCAGAGTCAAGTTAAAACTAATCCTAGCAATGAGGGTTTGAAACTCAAAAATAAATTCAAACATTCTTGTAAAAGTCACATGGTGGGAAGTTAATCTTTTTTCTGCTTCCACTTTTGAGTTTTACACTATTGTCTTGTGAAAGTCAAATAACATTTTAAATCTAATAGTGCTACAAAAATTAATTTAATTCTATTTGAATATATATATATATATATATATATATATATATATATATATATATATATATATATATATATATATATATATATATCACTACAAGAAAATGCTTTATTAATAATTTAGATATCAATTTACAAAGTATAAATTATTAGTTACAAAAATAGTCATTATTATGAATAAAAAATTATAATTAGTCACTAAATTGGTCTTTAAAATTAGCTATCATGGTTTTGGCTACCAAAAGAAATTGGTTACTAAAAATTAGCTACCTAGATTTTGACTACCAAAATGACTTAGTTTCTAAATTGGTCTCTAATTAATTAATGACCAATTATAATTTTTTATTTATAATAATGACTATTTTAGTAACCAATAATTTTTTTATTTTTTAAACTGGTATCTAAATTGGTTACTAATGAAGTATTTTCTTGTAGTATATATATATATATATATATATATATATATATATATATATATATTAAAATACTTTGGTTCTCGTATTTGTTCAAAAATTGTCTCATATTTTGTTCTGTCTTAATTGGGTTCCTATTTTAGAAAATGTGAGACAATTTGGTCCTTTTCATTAGTAAACTTAATTTATTTGCCACGTATCAGTTTGTGATTTTTTTGTTTTTTTTTTTAATTTTTCTTAAAAATAAATGCCATATGTCAAGTGAGGATTTTGCCATGTGGTAGAGGTAGAGTGATATAACTATGACAGTGTCACATGTCACTGTTGTAACAAGTGTTATGTGAAAATTCTCAATTTAGTCATTGTATTTATTAAGATGAAGGACGTCTTGTCTTTTTTTTATGAGTTTTCCTCTTTTGAGAGATCAACTAATAGTACTTTATGCAAGTTAATATGTAATTTTCCTACTTCCAACAAACTACTTTAATATCTTAAAATTTATGATTCTCACAACATTAACATAAATCTTATTAAAGATACTAATATTGATCCATGAGATCTAAGAATAATAGCGTTCGCTAATCTTCTTATTCTTCGATTATCTTTTTTCGATCTATCTCTTTATCTTTTTTTATTCTCTCACACTTATTTTGATGGATAAATGTGAAATAATTTGTAGAGACAAAACCCTAAAATCTTTTACTAATTTAATCAACATGTCCTTATATTTCATTAAAACACATTTAAATTCATTATATATAATATTTTAAATGAGTTACATAATTTATCAAGTAACATTTTAAGGGTTTTACTATAGTGCTCCTTCTACTTTGAACTTTTACATTAAGAGACTTTTTTTTTAGGAGCTTCGGTCCCTGGATTTTAATGATGTCACAGACAGTCTGTTTTGGTTCTTTGACATATGCAACATTGTTAACTGTGATCTCCAATATATAGGCAAATTAGGAAACATTTTGTTAATATTATCATAGTTTTCATAATGTTTGCTTAATATGTCAGTATGTTTTTGCTGTCTTTCGTATTGAACAACTCGTACCAGTGAATAATTTAATTTTTTTTATGTTTTTATATTAGTAGAACGCTTATATGTTATCATTAGATGACTTCATGTCTCTTTTGCTCCTTTCAATGTCTGCACCTTAAAGTACTATTCTTTAGACAACAAACATATAAAGGCATTTCTCGGTGTATAATTCAATATGTATTTTTTATTTTGTGCATTATTCCATAGCTTTCTTTAAATGAAAGTGTTGTTGTCATTTACTAGAATGTATAGTTGCATGATTTGAAGAAAACCATCATGCATGACTTCAAGTAGTTGAATTTTTCTACTCTAAATATAGGGTGTCTATTATTTTTTGTCCTACATTATCTATCAACTCTTTATTATCTTCCTTTAATCCTAGAAAAAGAACTAAGCCTCAGAGCATAGTTCTCCTACCAGCTAAAATAGTAGGTTAGATATAGAATTGGTAGTTCAATAAAAATTAAAAAAGTTATGCAAATTTTTTCACGAAGAAGATAGGGCTAGACGATCTAAAAAATGTCATCAACTAATTCGAAAAAAATTTCACAATTGTTTTCTCAAAACCTGTTAAATAAATAAAGATAACAACGTAAATATGAAATAGATATTACAATGAACACTTGTTTTTATATTAGTTCAGTCAATGCAAGATACTTCATACTGGTGCAAAATATAGATAGATTCTCGAGTGTATATTAATTGGTTCTGCAATCGATCTAATATATGTCGATGTAATATGTCGAAGAGATATTAGATCGATTCAAGAACAACCAATCTAATATCTTAAATTGAAAAGGTAAAAATACATTTTCGAAACATTGTCCACATTTTCCAAATCTCGTTGTTCTTGTCTTTGATCTTGGATTTGAAATACACCTCCAATTCATCAAATACACCTTCAATATGCAGATTTGACGAGAGAGAAAAACAAAAACTAAAAACTCACATATCGAAAGCGAAAGAGGTCAAACTTGGTTGTGGTTATGCAGAGGGTCACAGTTTAAGTGTCTTGGAGAATGTTGAAGAAGCGGTGAGGAAGAAGTAAGACACGATTGTTAAAATTAATTGACGAATTAATTCTATTAGTGACTCATTTGAAATATTATGATGGGTCCAATTGTGATTTAATAAAAATGTAAAGACTTATTGGTTATTATTATGGGAAGTGATAATAAAATAAAATAAAGATAAAGATAAAATAAAAATCACTTGATGGACGTTGGTTTATAAAAGGAATTGAGGTTCTGTCTCTGGCCATAAGGTTCTTTTCACAGTAACCCATCAAGAACGTGTGAAAAGAGAAAGAAAGGCAAAGAGATAGATTGAGAAACAGTGGTTGAAGAGCACACAAGATTATAAATTGAAGAACGCATATTCACAGGATCTCTCATGGATCAAGGTTAGTGCTCTATTATGATTTATCGTGTGAGAATTATAAATCTTAAAGATCCTTAATTAATTTTACATGTGGTATCAGAGCAAGATTGTAGGATTTGTGATTCTCCTATTATGTAATGTTTCTTTTATGATGTTTTCCCCTAATGTGATAAACCCTAATTTAATTTTATAAACGATGCTGCTGCCATTAAAATATTGCATCACTGCTGCCATGGATCAAGAATTGTATGCCTGCTTTACTGTGATGGTGTTTTTATTTTAATTGGCAATTGAATGAAAATATAATGAAACTGTTGCGTGTAAAAGTGGACTGCAGGACGCACAAACGTGTATTTGGAATCATGTTTTCCGCTGCTACGTGTGTTAGTTAATTTATTTATTAATGAATGCGGTGATGTAAACCGTTAGTGTGTGTATGTGCCAATTCCAATTCCTTCTCTCTCATGCTATTCTATTTGTTAGTTAATTATTTATTAAAATTAAAGTTTAAATGCTTTATTGGTTTACGTTACCAATAAAATTAATATTAATTATTTTATTTATATAAATAATTAATAATTTTATTTTAATTTGAAATAATATTTATGTTTGTTATTGTTAAATTAAAATTAATGAGAATGCTATATAAAGTTTATAGCAATTAAATGTATGTGTATTTATTTATTTGAAATTAAGTATGATAAATTTTGTTAGTCACCAAAGTGGCCAAAATTTTAAAGTTTATATGATTTCAAATTATTAATGTTTTTTATTTTAATTATCCATAATATGGATGCTAAATTATGAATAATTAAATTTATGGGTTAATTGAAATTCATTAATTATAAGACATTTAAGGATCGCCCAAAGGTTGATTAATTGTTCTCATAATTAATGAACATGATTGTAGATAATTTTGTATGCGTCACTAGTTTTATTTATATACCCAAAGGTAGTAGGTGATTCTAGTTGATGCATATTTTAATTATCAATAATGTTATAATATGATTAGCATCATTATGCTTATGTTTGTATATTATTGGATCTCCCAAAGGAGAACATTAGTATGCATAGAATGATTGTTTATATCTGAATCTGTTTTTACGTTTAGTTTTATGACTCAAAGCATTAATGTTAGGCATGTGTTAATTGCAGTCTCTGTTCCGGTATCTTTACACTCGCATGCTTCGTCTGTTCCAGTCTTTAATGGGTTGAATTTCACTGACTAGAGTGAGCAAGTCCAATTTCACTTAGGTGTGTTGGATCTTGATCTAGCTCTTATAGTTGAAAAGCCGGCTGCTATAACGGATGCTAGTAGCAATGAAGAGAAAGCCCATTACAAAGCTTGGGTAAGATCAAACAGACTTAGCTTAATGTTTATGAGAATGAGCATAGCAAACAATATAAAGTCAGCTCTTCCCAAAACTGATGACACAAAAGAATTTATGAAATTTATGGAAGAGCGCTCCCAAACTGCTGATAAGTCTCTCGCTGGGACACTGATGAGTACGTTGACCACTATGAAGTTTGACGGTTCGCGTACTATGCATGAGCATGTGATCGAGATGACAAATATCGCAGCAAGACTTAAGTCTTTAGGAATGGCAGTGGATGAAGGTTTTCTCATGCAGTTCATTCTGAACTCATTACCGTCTGAGTATGGTCCATTCCAGATGAACTATAACACCATGAAAGACAAATGGAATGTGCATGAATTGCACAGTATGCTAGTTCAGGAGGAGACTCGACTGAAGAACTTAGGAAGCCACTCTATTCAGTATGTGAAGAATCAAGGAGCTGTTGGAAAGAAAGTTGCTAAGAAACATGGAAAGGGTAAAGGACCACTGAAGATTGATGAGTCCTCAACCAAAATCCAGAAGAAAAATGACAAATGTCATTTCTGCGAGAAGTCTGGACATTTCCAGAAGGACTGCATAAAGCGTAAGGATTTCTTATGTACGACTCATGTTTCTAATGTGATGCAGGGATTTCTTACAACCCGGACCATAAACCCAAATGAGAAGTTTGTCTTCATGGGCAATGAAGAGAAAGTTTCAGTGGAAGCGGTCAGGACTTATCGTCTAATCCTCGACACTGGATATCACTTAGACCTTATGGATACTTTTTATGTACCTAGTATCACTAGGAATTTAATTTCTTTGTCTAAGCTTGATATTGCTGGATATTCTTTTAAGTTTGGGAATGGTTGTTTCAGTTTGTTTAAGCGTACTTTTATGATTGGATCTGGTACACTTTATGATGGTTTATATAAATTGAATTTGGATAACTTATATGCTGAAACTCTTATGACTTTGCATCACAATGTTGACACTAAACGTAGTTTAGTGGATGAACGATTTGTTTACTTGTGACAT
Source organism: Vigna unguiculata (assembly GCF_037176805.1). NCBI lineage: Eukaryota > Viridiplantae > Streptophyta > Magnoliopsida > Fabales > Fabaceae > Vigna > Vigna unguiculata. The sequence continues at coordinate 14,101,857 of NC_140796.1, forward strand.
AAACGTTTGAGACATATTTCCAAAGAAAGAATGCAAAGATTAGTAAAGAATGAAATCCTTCCGGATTTAGATTTTACTGATCTGAATGTGTGTGTGGATTGTATTAAAGGCAAATAAACTAAACACACAAAGAAAGGAGCCACGAGAAGCACTCAGCTTCTTGAAATCATACACACCGATATATGTGGTCCATTTGATGTAAATTCTTTCAATAAAGAGAAGTACTTCATCACCTTTATTGATGATTTTTCGCGTTATGGACATGTCTATCTACTGAATGAGAAATCTTAGTCAGTAAATGCCTTGGAAGTTTATATAAATGAAGTGGAAAGACAATTAGACAGAAAGGTGAAAATCGTAAGGTCTGATAGAGGTGGTGAGTATTGTGGAAGATATGATGAAAGTGGACAACACCCTGGTCCATTCGCTAAGTTCCTTGAGAAACGTGGTATTTGTGCTCAATACACAATGTCAGGCACACCACAACAAAATGGTGTATCAAAAAGGCGTAATCGAACCTTAATGGATATGGTTAGGAGTATGTTAAGTAATTCATGTTTACCTGTATCATTGTGGATGTATGCTTTAAAGACTGTCATGTATTTGTTGAACACGGTTCCTAGTAAAGATGTTCAAAAGTAAGAATATACAATCCGCAAGAAAAGAAACTGGATGAAAGAACAATCAGTGGATTTTTCATTGGTTATCCAGAAAAATCAAAAAGGGTATATGTTTTACTGTCCTACCCATAATACAAGAATCGTTGAAACTGGAAATGCTCGGTTCATTAAAAATGGTGAAACCAGTGGGAGTGAAGCTTCACGAAATGTGGAGATTAAGGAAGTTAGAGTACAAGTCCCTATAACTAGTCCTTCTTTATCAAGAGTTGTTGTTCCACATGTTGTAGAAACTCACAACAATCAAGAAGAACAACAAATTAATGATTCCGAGGTTAACAATGAACCAATAGTAGAACAACCACAAGAAATAGTATTAAGAAGATCTCACAGAGATAGAAAGTCTGCTATTTCGAATTACTTGTGGTTTATCTACAAGAGTCAGAAAATTACTTAAGTATTGATAATGATCCAATTTCTTTTTCAGAAGCCATTAATGGTGATAATTCTGATAAGTGGTTAGATGCCATGAAAGATGAGCTTAAATCAATGGCACATAATGACGTATGGGACCTTGTGGAATTGCCAGAAGGATGCAAGAGAGTTGGGTGTAAATGGGTCTTTAAGACTAAGCGTGACTCTAAAGGCAATATTGAACGTTACAAAGCTCGTCTTGTTGCCAAAGGTTTTACTCAGAAGGATGACATTGACTATAAGGAAACATTTTCGCCTGTTTCTAAGAAAGATTCTTTTAGAATTATCATGGCATTAGTAGCTCATTATGATCTTGAGTTACATCAAATGGATGTTAAAACTGCTTTTCTGAATGGGGATTTAGAAGAGGATGTCTATATAGACCAACCGGTGGGGTTCGCTGAAGAAGGAAAGGAGCACATGGTGTGTAAACTTAAGAGATCGATATATGGACTTAAACAAGCTTCTCGACAATGGTATCTTAAGTTCAATGATACTATTGTGTCCTTTGGATTTAAGGAAAACACCGTTGATCGGTGTATATATCTGAAGGTCAGTGGGAGTAAGTTTATATTTCTGATTCTGTATGTTGATGATATCTTGCTTGCGACTAATGATCTTGGTCTATTAATTGAGACTAAGAGGTTTCTCTCTAATAACTTTGAAATGAAAGATATGGGTGAGACATACTATGTGATAGGAATAGAAATATTCCGTGACAGATCACAAGGACTGTTAGGTTTGTTTGAGAATGTATATATTAATAAAGTTTTAGAGAGATTCAGAATGAATAAATGTTCAGCATCTCCTGTTCCAATACAGAAAGGAGACAAGTTTAATCTCATGCAATGTCCAAAGAATGATTTGGAACGGAAACAAATGAAAAATATCCCTTATGCATCTGTTGTTGGGAGTTTGATGTATGCTCAAACCTGTACGAGGCCAGATATTAGCTTTGCAGTTGGTATGCTTGGTAGATACCAAAGTAATCCAGGTCTGGAGCATTGGAAAGCTGCAAAGAAAGTTTTAAGATACCTACAAGGAACAAAGAATCACATGCTTACTTATAGAAAATCTGATCACCTTAAGGTGATAGGTTATACAGATTCAGACTTTGCTGGCTGTGTGGATACAAGAAAGTCTACATTTGGTTATGTGTATCTTTTAGCCGGAGGAGCGATTTCATGGAAAAATGTGAAGCAGTCTGTCATTGCTGCATCCACCATGGAAGCTGAATTTGTGGCATGCTTTGAGGCCACAGTTCAGGCTAATTGGTTGCGAAACTTTATTTCAGGACTTGGAGTAGTCGACAGTATTTCCAAGCCGCTGAAAATTTATTGTGATAATTCTGCAACAGTCTTTTTTTCTAAAAACGACAAGTATTCTAAAGGTGCTAAACATATGGAGTTGAAATACTTTGCCGTTAAAGAAGAAGTTCAGAAACGTAAAGTGTCAATAGAACATATTAGCACAGATCTTATGATTGCTGACCCTTTAATAAAAGGGTTACCGCCCAAATTGTATGCTGGTCATGTAAAGAATATGGGCATTATGTCTACTAGTGAATGTTGAATGTTAATGTTTTGAATGTTTATGTGACACTCTGAGCTTCTTATTGTATAAATTTATGAAATCTGTGACAGTGGAAACCTTGGTGCCAACAAATTTGGTGAAGCGTGGTGGTGAGCGGCGATGCTGGTAGCTTTTCTTTGCACAGGGTGGGCGGTGGAAGGCTTGGAGACTACGGAATGGAGCGACGCGACAACGTTAGGGGGCGACAACGACAGACTGCTTCGAGCCTACACCTTTGGTGAACAACGGTGGTGAGCGGCATTGGAAAAAGCTTTTCTAGTGTAGGGAAAAGGCACGAGAGAGAAAGAAATTGTTCACGAAAAGTGAAAAGGATTTTGTAGGTTGAATAAAGAAGCCCTATAAGATCAGTTGCCAATTTAACATATCTAATATGTAGATATTAGATCATTTCTTTCTATAATTGATCGATCTAATAAGTACATATTAGATCGATTCTCATAACAACCGATCTAATATATTTTCAAATATTTACAAAATTTCCACCACGTTTTTATTATATCGGTTTCGCTGCAACTGGTTTAATATGTTGTTCTAGTATGTCTATTTTCTACTAGTGTCAAGTTCTCTTTTGAAAGATTCTATTATGATTGTTTTTTGGTCGACACACATACTTGATATATTCTAACCCTTATACACACATACTTATAACATTTTTCAAATATATAATATGCATATGATACCCTTAAAATTTGTACTTCAAGAAAAAAGTCTATAAAAATTGTACTCATGCATAACAAAACTACCGCAGACTATAATATATAACCAAACAGAACACTATAGTATATTACCAAGAAAAGCATACAACACATTGATGTATTAAGATACTAGAACAGAACACTAATCCCCCACTTATAGGCTCACATCACAAAATTTGTCTCTGTATACATGTTTATAAAGAACTCTTCATCTTATTTAAACACCTACAATAACTTTTCTAATGACTCTGACATGAATAATGTTGTGTCCATGAAAGGTTTTCATAAGTGTGAGTTTTCCTTAGTAAAAGATGAAAACTACACCTACAATAAAAACAAAGCACTTTAGACCACAAATTTTAGGTGATAGAACATAGATCCTTTTACAAATACCAAGTTATTATTCCTAACTCTCCAATGCCCTATTCCTCTGTAATCTTGCTACACCTTCTAATGTAAAAGCTCTCTATAATAATAAACCCCTCAAAACTGAGTAAATTCCTATTTTCTAATATTCCAAGAGTCCTAAGTATGTAATGGGTACCTATCCTATGGTTCCTATTAGGACATATGAAGATTAGATAAGTATTATCACTATAACTCCTAGCTTATACGAGTATAAAAGGGTCAATCTCGAGCGTCCACTATCGATTTTTATCTTCCATTGAAATCACATTAGCACTAAGTGTTTTGACTTTCTCGAATATTATTCAATTGTGGATCTTCGCAACACAAAAATTGATATGTTTGAAATGTAAGAAATAAATCTCAATGAGAACATTTAAAGTCTAACTTTTGTGAGCTAACTTCACAATAATCAAGAATTTGCAAATAATGAATACTTTGAGCTAGGGCCTTACACGATCTAACACTCTGGAAAATAATTCAATCTTATAATCATGAAAAAAAAAAAATGCATGCAAATATATATATCATTCACTCCTTTTTCTTTGCATACTTCTTTATTTTCAGGCCTTTAAAGAGATGCTTCCGTTAGATGTATCAGAACTTTTTATGTTATACTCAAATATTTGTTCATGAAACAAATTTTTGATTATATATATATATATATATATATATATATATATATATATATATATATATATATATATATATATATATATATATATATTATTCTTACCAAATTCAACATACATATGCAAAGTTCTTTTACTGCAGGCATCCTATTGTATTTAAGATTTGTATAAATTCTAGGGTTAAATATGTTTTTGGTCCCTTAACTTTCAGTAAATTTTGAAATTAGTTCATTTCAAAATTTTAGACCAATTTAGTCATTTATCTTTCGAAATACGTGAATTTAGTTCTTTTAATCAAATTTTGTTAACTTTATTTGACATTTCAAGCGCATTTTATAATAGTATTTGACTTAACATTAAAACAAAAATGTGTCAAATATTATAAACAATTCAAGTACAATCTTGAAATGCATACGAAACATCAAATAAACCTAACAAAATTTGATTAAAAGGACTAAATTCACATATTTTGAAAGATGAAGAATTAAATTAGTCCGAAGTTTCGAAATAGACTAATTTCAAAATTCATTAAAAGTTAAGGATAAAAATATATTTAACCTTAAATTCTATATAAACTTTAGACGAATTGATGAATTTAAAGAATTTGCATTGTGGACATCTATATTAAATCTTTTTTTGTATGGGTGTTTATGTCTGAAGGGCTCGCTATAGATAACACAATGTTATTAATAAATAATTAAAATATTAGTCATTGACTATTTAACAACGTTATTTTAGTGGGTTTGAAATTAAATCTTTATGTTTGAAGTACACTTGTCATATGCTTTTTCTCTTTCTTCCTATAAAAATATTAACAAAATTAATAACATATTAAAGTAATCAATAGTCTACACTTTAACTTATTAAAAATATAGTTTAATTTCGACTTATATGAAAAAAGTATTTAATTTATAATTTTTTTGTTGTATGAATTTTCCCATAAATGTGTATTTATTAAAATGTTATAATGAATGATCACAAATTTAACCCCTTCTCTCCCTCTCTATATATGAAAATACACATTAACAATTTAATTATTGTTGTTATGATTTAAAAATATTAATTCACAATACACTTGAAACAGCAAGATTATACGTATATTTGTCTTAGAAAAAATAGAATGAAAATAATATAAAGATAGATAAATGAATCAAACATCCAAGGCAACATGTAACTCCTATCCTAACTTCTGTTTCTTTGATATAGAGGGAGTGGTGATGCTTATAACTTTGCAAAAATATATATACATTTCATATATATAAAACTCTTTAAAACACTTATTAAATATTTCTCTTCATTAAATTTTCCTTTTATTAAATATTAAAACAGTACATCATAGATACCTTTTAGATATTTTGTACTGTTTGAGGAGATCGTAATGCGCCAGGCTCTTCTTATCTCTGATTTCTTCAGTTTCGTATTTAATTTATTTTTAAATGACATTATTTATCACATTGTATAATATATATATATATATATATATATATATATATATATATATATATATATATATATATATATATATATATATATATATATATATTATGTTTGGATGCAATGAAATCACAATTTATGATTAATTGATTATGAAAAACAAGTTTAGAGCATTGTGAGAGAGTTGTGAAAGTTGTGCTGCTATTCTGTGAGACATTAGCATAATAGGTAGGTGCTTCACAGTCTCACACTGTTTACTGATATGGAAACTTGAGAGCAGAGGGAATATGTCGTTTCCCAATCTTCATTTATTGAAAAACTAATGGACACTAAGAAACAGCCATAACGAATTGATTAAAGGTCCTAAAAGATTAATCCATCCCCACCTATGCCCTACTAAATACCACAACATATGTACCATTTGGCACTTACATTTGCTCCCAATTTAGATGCTATATTTGGGTTATGGATTTTCAGCCACAGCTTTTCCATTGCAACAAACCAAATTATACTTAACTGTTGCAGATGGATATGAAGCTGGTTTTCAAGGCTACATAGTTAGGGTTTCCAACTATTACATGGCTGAACCTCAACCTGAACCTCAACCTGAACCTGAAGGTGAAAAATATATATACTTTCAAGAGTAGGGTATGGACGAAATTCAGATTTTCTCACACAGTCAAAAAGAGCTATGCATTATTGTAGACCCTATTCACTTTTGGCAAATTACTACAACACCTATTTTTATTTATAATCTTGTCGGTTACTTTCATTCAAGAGCTCAATTTGGTTTATATATTACATTACATTCCAAGTATTTCTGTACTGGAATCCATATATGTATATATCTATCACATTACATTCCAAGTATTTTCTGTACTGGAATCCTTATACATATATAAACCCAACTTAGTTTTCCAAAAGTTACATGTATTATATATATATATAGTTCCAAGTCCGTGGCGTGATATAATATCTGAGATATTTTTCATTTTGAAAGCTGTATTTTATGGACCAACATATCTTCTAAAATATATCTTTCAGATGAGATTGAATAATATATATTATTAGACACACTTCATGTATTCGGGCATGTATATTACTGATATACTTTCAGTGTGAAATCCATTTACAGTGCTGCATGCATCATCTGAGTATGAATTCAATGCTTAAGGTAATTCACTACTCAGTTTTTTTTTTTTTTGCAAATGGTTTATGATATTGTAGTTGTTTTGAAACTGGGAACACTGTTCGCTTTCTGAGAAAAAGCTGCACAAAAGTATTATGAATCTGTGACCAGTGTCATTTCCCCTGGTTACTATTGAGTCAATATAATGATGACTTATTCAGACTATAGAAGTTGCTGGTCCATGTTCGTATCCTGCTAAATAGTTTCTCAAATAAACCAAATTGTCCTCTTTAGGCTTTTACATTGCATCCAAACTTTGAAAAGAAAAAACGTAAATATAAAAAAAAAAGTTAGAAAAGAAAACAAATACGTGGATAAAAGAAGATTGATTAAGTGAAATAATTTTTATTATCAAAAGAATAAGATACAACATTTATATGTCATACTAATATTTTAAAAGATAATATAAATTAGAAAATTAAAAATATTTCTTTATGAGTTTTGGTGTTGTATCTTCTCGTTATGTGGATATGTTAAGTTTTAGGTAAAAAAAGTAAGTAATAATAAAAAGTAATATTTCATTTAAAATAAAATAATTATAATAACATTAGAAGTATTAGTACATAAACAATATATTTTTGGTTTCTTAAATTGGAATTATTCTCCTTTTAAAATTTTGATCCAATTTAACCTCCTAACTTTAGAAATACATGAATTTAGTAATTTTTACCAAAATTTTTTAAGTTAATTTGACTTTTCAAATTTCATAATTGTATTTAAGTTATTTATACCATTTTATATATATTTTTGGTTCAATGTTAGCTAAGAAACTATCTTAAAACGTCTTTGAAAATCAAATAAACTTAACAAAATTTGGTTAAAATAACTAAATTCATACATTTCTAAAGTTGAGAAACTAAATTGAGCCAAAGTTTCAAAAATAGACTAATTTCAAATTTCACTAAAGTTAAGAATAAAAAACATATGTAACCTTTTTTTTATAAGTATACCAATGTTTTCAACAATCCCCATATAATTAAAAATAAAAATCTTTTAGAATATATTATCATTTAAAACAAAAATATTGTACTCTAACATAAGAAACCTCTCAAGTTTTACTATTATACCTAATCCATATAAACTTTCACTCAAGAAAATATATAGACTTAATTGTCTTAAGTTATATTCCCTTTAATTGGATTTTAGTAAATAACATATAAGTTTTTAGTAAATATACATTATGACTTTGTCCATGCTCACTTAACTACTTATTCATGTCTCAGAATGTGATCCTGCAATCACACCCATTATGTAAACCCTCAAATGGTGGTTCAAGATTCACACCCTTACAATAATTGCATAGATTTATGTATTAAATAAAAAAAGCATAATGCATATAGTGGACCTTGTCATTCGTAGTTTATAATTTACCTTACCTTATGAGTGGTACATAACATTTATTCAAATCAATTAGTCTACTTTAGTCAAGAAAAACATTATTATTACCTATTGAACTTCATTCCGTGGAATTACCATTCATGTGAAAATGAATGTCCATTGTTACAACTAATTTATGAGCTTTAGTCTCATTCCCCTCAACAATCAAATACTTGATGATGCATCAATCTTTTGATAAGTGTGTGACATCAATAATAAATTATATCTATGTAAAAATACAGTTTATCATTACTTATTTATTTCTCTAATTTGTTTTTAGTTAAAAAAATATAACAGGGAATTTATAAGAATATATAAATATTTTTAAAAGAGGAATAAAACTGGAAGTTCGATAGTAAAGACAATAAAAAATGATTTTAATTTAGCATAAATATACATAAATGACAATTAAGAGGAATAATAACAATAAAATTATAATTTTCTAATTTTCTTATGAAGGGGGGAGTTGAACATAGCAAAGGCACATCAGAATCCTTTTAAATAAACCGTTTTAGAAATGTAGAGGAAAGGAGTAGACATTAGTGAAGGAGGAAGTTGCACAAAATTATAGTTCAAATACTGAAAATAAGATAAGGAAATTCTTTTATAGAATTTATTATTTTTGTAATAAATTTTGTTGTTTTGTAGATTATTATTATTATTAGTATTAACTTTAATTGTTTTATGTTATTGTTTTAATTAGGGAGAAAATTTAAGAATTGTTGAGAAAAGAAAAATATTTTGAGAGCATGTGATGTGAGTATTTTAAGATTGATACGAATATAAGAAAATATTGATTTATTATGATTATAGTGTACTCATGGTTGTGAAAAGAAAATATTGTTATTTTTAATGAGAAAGTATATTTTGACAATATGACAACTTATATGGAATATAAGAAATATTTAGTTAATGTATGAGTTTTTTTTTTTGTAGAGATTTTTGTTGTATCTAAAGAAAATATGATTCATTATATTAGAAGATTGAATTATAATGATGCTACTAGATAAACAAATGGTTGTTTTGAGTGAGATTATTATATGACTTGGGAGATAAAAAAATATTAGAGTAAGAAATGGAAAGAAATTTGTAGAAAGGAAATATTTGTAAAATATACAATAAATTTGATTATTATGTATTTTAATTATTATTAATAGACTACTTTTTAAGGAAATTAATTTTATTATAGGTTTGATTCAGTTGTAATGTTTTCAATAAAATAAAATTGTCTTGAAAGAAAAAATTATTTTATTTGAGGAACTAATATTTTAAGTAAGAAAATTGTATTGTTAAAGAGGTTCATAATTTATGTGATAAGAATAGAGTTGTTAAAATGGTTTGGAACCCGCGAGTCAACTCGATTCACCATGAGTTCTTGATTCAGTTGTAATGTTTTCAATAAAATAAAATTGTCTTGAAAGAAAAAATTATTTTATTTGAGGAACTAATATTTTAAGTAAGAAAATTGTATTGTTAAAGAGGTTCATAATTTATGTGATAAGAATGGAGTTGTTAAAATGGTTTGGAACCCGCGAGTCAACTCGATTCACCATGATTTCTTGATTCAGTTGTAATGTTTTCAATAAAATAAAATTGTCTTGAAAGAAAAAATTATTTTATTTGAGGAACTAATATTTTAAGTAAGAAAATTGTATTGTTAAAGAGGTTCATAATTTATGTGATAAGAATAGAGTTGTTAAAATGGTTTGGAACCCGCGAGTCAACTCGATTCACCATGAGTTCTTGATTCAGTTGTAATGTTTTCAATAAAATAAAATTGTCTTGAAAGAAAAAATTATTTTATTTGAGGAACTAATATTTTAAGTAAGAAAATTGTATTGTTAAAGAGGTTCATAATTTATGTGATAAGAATGGAGTTGTTAAAATGGTTTGGAACCCGCGAGTCAACTCGATTCACCATGAGTTCTTGATTCAGTTGTAATGTTTTCAATAAAATAAAATTGTCTTGAAAGAAAAAATTATTTTATTTGAGGAACTAATATTTTAAGTAAGAAAATTGTATTGTTAAAGAGGTTCATAATTTATGTGATAAGAATAGAGTTGTTAAAATGGTTTGGAACCCGCGAGTCAACTCGATTCACCATGAGTTCTTGATTCAGTTGTAATGTTTTCAATAAAATAAAATTGTCTTGAAAGAAAAAATTATTTTATTTGAGGAACTAATATTTTAAGTAAGAAAATTGTATTGTTAAAGAGGTTCATAATTTATGTGATAAGAATAGAGTTGTTAAAATGGTTTGGAACCCGCGAGTCAACTCGATTCACCATGAGTTCAGGTCAGGTTGGGTTGAAACTTTTTTACAAATTTCATATGGGTTGATTTTTGACCTGGTTCACTCAAGTTGAACCCGTGGTGAGCCGGGTTGGCCCACCAACCTGCAAATAAAGGGTCATATAATTGATTTTGTTAAGTTGAGCTTTGCATTTGGATCATTATAGGTTTTTTTTTAACCAACAAATAGATAATTTGTATTTTTGTGATTTTGGTTTGGATTTGCATTGTTTTAAAGTTTATTTAGATTTTAATTAGAATTATAATTTAGTTTTAACTGAAAAAATAAAAAGAATTGTATTTTTTTTAATTAAGTGAATCTGTGAGTCAATTCGTTTAACCCACCAACCCGCAAAGGACTGAGTCGGGTTCGAATTTTTTTGGCTTACTAATAAGTGAGCCGGATTGAATTGACTCACTAAATGATTAACCCGTAGTAGGTCGAGTCGGTTCATATTGAGTTACTCATTTTAACATAAATAATAACATATGTTGTCAGAGTCAGATTTGATAAGTAACGTGAAAACGGATTGTGTGAAAAATCTTTAATCATATAAGAAATAATATGAATGAACTTTAGTACAAAGTTTTACTCAAAATCTTGGTTTTTTGAAAATTGAAGAATGAGTTAAATAAATTTTTAAAATAGTTATTCTGATTGAAAATATTTATGTAAGATGATTTTTTTTATATATATAAATAGTTATGCTTGTTGTGATTGATTTTGGACTTATCCTTATTTTCATGGTGGGTGATGACTAATGATTACATAAATAAATTAAGTGGGGAACATATTATATTGCGTTTTAACAAGAATAAAATTTACAATTTGGATAAGATATTTTTAAGTTTTTGAATAATTTTATACTGTAAAACATGTGTTAATTTATGTAGTGGAGATCAACTCATAGGATTTTCATTTTTGATATATTTGGATTTAAATAATTTGAAATACATATTTTGAATTGTGTTCATATTTGATAATATTTTATTTAGGCTTGTGGTTTTTTTATAAAAGACATTAAGACTTTTGTGTTTGAAGAAGAAAAAAATAATATAATAATTGATTAACAAAAATAGGGGATGTTATATTTGGTAGAGTTGGTTGTATTCATTAAACAAAACTTGAGGAAAAAAGTCCATAATGTTTTGTGTTTTGTGCTCTGTGAAATTTACTCTTATAACATGCTTTAATAATTTGATTTTTTTTTTATTTATTATCATTAGAATATGTTATTTTTGTATATTGAAAATGGACAAGTAGCAAGAGCTACCGAAAGGATGACTAATGTATTTCAACAACAACAAGGAGATGCTATGAAGGACACAAGTTTTATTAATCTTCTTCAAGAACATTTAAGGTTGGAACTTAAAAGATTTTTTACTTGTCATATGATTCTCCTGATTCATTTGTGGGTTATGCAGCATCGGGACAAAAAATTTAGGAGTGTTAAATTAGACATTTTATATCAATTATTTTTTCTAATTAATTTTTTTTTCATTTTTTTTGTCTATTCAAAATACATATATGATATTAAAATTCAAAAAAATATGACTATTTTACACAATCATATCATAAAATAACTACAAAAAGTTATCATTAAATTAAAAAATTACCTAATATGAAATAAATCATATTATAAAATAATCATAAAAATTATTATTAAATGTCAAAATTTACATAATATGAAATAAATTCAAGTAGTTAAAATAATCCTCAAATTAAGTTGTAAATAATATATAAATTTAAATTTAATATAATAATACATAAACATAATTTTAAAATATATATAAAAATTAAAATGAGAAAAGGTTGGGGAGTCGTGGCTCCTATTATGGGTAGAGATGACAACGGAATGAGACGGGGACGGATTTCGGTATCCCATATCCATCCCATTGAAAAAATGCATTCCCATTCTCGTACCAAATCCAACGGATATCAAACTTTTGTCTCATCCCTATCCTCACCATGTAACAGGTAAGATTCTCGTATCCATACCCGTACCCATTTACTTATTGTTTCAGTATTAATTAATTATTTTTTATAAAATAATAAAATATTACAATAAAGGAAGCATAATATTATCAAATAGTGTTGTTTATTCGATATCAAATATTTAGAAAGAAATTATAATTGTATACATTTAAAATTAGAATACCAAATAAAACTTCATAAGAACAAATATTTTTTTTTAAAAAAATTTGCAAACATTAATGGAACCTAGATGATAAAATTTAGAAGTATTTTCAAAAAAAGTATAAAATGAAAACAAATATTCAAACTAAAATATATTTTAGATGTTTGTTTACTTCAATTTTTTAAATTCTAATGAAAAGTTATAAAACACACTAATAAAAGTTATAATACACAACTTGATCAAAATCATGCAAAGAACAAATATTAAATTAATAGTAATAAAACTTTAACATAGATATTGTACCTTTTGAATTTTAATATGTGTTGGATAGTGATAAAAAAATCAATGGAAATTACATTAAATTTATATATTATAGTAAATAAAATTTATTATACAATCACAATGACAAAATCACAGTATGATTAATGATGAGTAATAAATAAATAAAAAGTTATAAAACACGTGGATTTAGAAATTTGTGAATTTAGTCTTTTAACCAATTTTTTTAAAGTTTAATTGACGTTTCAAACACATTTCATGATAGGATTTTAATTATTTACACCATTTGACACATTTTCGATTCAATGTTAGCTGAGAAACGTGTTTCCAATGTCGAATAAACTTAACAAAATTTTGTTAAAAAGAATAAATTGGTCCAAAGTTTCAAAGAGAGACTAAAAACATATTTAACCATACAATTTATAATTTTTCTCGTTTTTTACCTTAACCAAGTTACCTTTAGTGAGCTTCCGTTTAGTATAACAAAAGTGATTGTCATAACCACCATCATCAATCAAATGCACAAAGAACAAATTAAAATGAACAGAACATCTAGAGCATGTTTGACTCCTTTGAGTAATAACTGCACTCCCATGTTGGTTTGCAAATAGACATCACCAACAACAATAACCTTTGAAATACCATCATTGCCCATCTTCAACACTCCAAAATCACCTCCAGATGCTCTCATCAGATACAAGATTGATAGATTGAAAGCCACAAAGAAGAACAAGATCACCACTTTTAAAGTAATACAGTCATCATCATAATGATCATTCTCTTTCTGCTTTCCCTTCTTTTCTTGTTCTCCTTTTTCCTCTTAAAACAATATTTTTGAATGTGCCAAGTTTTATTACAATAATGACACTCCACATTATTTTACCTTGACTTGGACTTGCTCTTGCTCTTCTCCTTACCACCCTTTGATTCCAATTACTGACTTATCCCATTATTTTCTATGACAGACAACTCAGACTGAGATGAAGAACCATGTGAGTTCCTTCTCATCTCTTTACTTAAAGCATCACTCTTTTCCATCTAGAAAGAAACAATGTTATTAGGGGCTGAGTTTATGAGTGAAACCTAAAATACTCTAGTGGAGTATTCAATAGTCATTGTCACAAAACTTTATCATCAAAGTTGATACTTTTTCTTGACAACTAATTTAGGATCCCTTAAAATTCATTTAAATGATTTGAAATTGAAGATCTCTCCTTGTATCTTAAGTTCTAGAATGTGATTAAAAACATTATCTTCTACATATTATCGAATAAAACCACACAATTGTTGGTGCTCAAAGTCTCATTCTTCATCAAAGATAAAATTCAACTTTTTTGTTGCAAAGACAGGAAGATGCAATTTCTTCACAAACAATAAATATTTCATCTTGCCATTTCACAAATGATAATATGCATCATTTAAAGCAATCATCTTTATATTCGCCTCTATCATTCAAGAAGGTAAATATAGTCTTAAACCAAAAAGTTTTGATGTCGCTTTGACGACCCTGATGGAAAAACAATAATAATAACCAAAAATATCAAAGTATGTAGTGGAAATAATTTCTCCAAAATAAATTAGGGTCAACAAAAAAGGCAAAATAAAATGGCAATAATAATCACAAAAGAGAGTACCAATATTTTTAAAATGAAAAAATCCTCTCAATATGAAAAATAAAATAAAAGAATGTCACAATGCTCTTATATATAAAGCCACGGACATTGATCTCTAACGATTAAAATGAGGAACTCTATGCCAACAAATTTTCTCTTTATTTCCTATCTTCCAAGGATTATCAAAATAAACCTCTTTCTTATCTCTCTTGTAAGACTCATCTCCACTTAAATTAAATAGTGAAACAAAATGAATTTCACTAAGTTAAAGTTTCTAAAAACAAGTGTCACGATCTCTTGTTGGTTTCTGATAAACATTTCCAGTATTTCATTTATTGAAGGCAAGTGGACAGAAGAAAACAGACTGAAACAGATTGGTCGAAGATCATGGATTAACATCATGTCTGGAAAAATAGCTACAACGATCCACGTGAGACATAATACCATATCCTCCTACACAGTACACACTAAACCCTATTTGGGGGAAAGTTTTGGTCCAAGTATAAATGTTTGGATTGTAGCATTATAGCATGACGTGTTACAGTAGAATGCTACATTTATAAACGTGTATTGTTAGTGGTGCCAACCTAGTGTGACTTATGGAAGGTCTACAAATTACGTTTTTCGTTACCCATACTTGACAAGTTTGGGTGAGTGATCAAGGTAAGATATTCCCACTCATAAACAGTTAATAAAACTTTGTCCTTCAATTATTTTCACTTGTACACTCTCCATTCATTAAATTCCATGTGATTCCTGCAATCACAATCTTCTCTGATTGATCTTTTCTTTGCTGTTAAATAGCGAACTTGAAGTTGGCTACTAGAAACTCGTAGTTACCCAATGGGAAAAAACAACAATACCTAATCACAAGACTGGCCCAGAACCGAATAAT
Organism: Vigna unguiculata; assembly: GCF_037176805.1. NCBI lineage: Eukaryota > Viridiplantae > Streptophyta > Magnoliopsida > Fabales > Fabaceae > Vigna > Vigna unguiculata. Next base: position 14,117,491 of record NC_140796.1, read on the forward strand.
TGCTCGTGATTTATGGCATCCAGAATTTGCCTGTAACAGATGAAATGAACTTGGTATCTTTTCGTCACAATGTTTTCCAGAAGCTTCTCATTCGAATGCACCGAATCACATGGAGTGACGAAGAACAAGTCAATTACGATAACAATATATATATATAGAAACCACATTTAAAAATAAAAAGAAAAAATATTGAATTATTGTAAGCTTTTTGTTTAGATATTGATTAAGGCAATAAAACAGACAGCAATCTAGAACTGTCTAATCTTATTTCTGGTTTTGTACGATGTCTCAATTATTTAAGATCCTTCTGCATTGTTCAGAGTAGTAAAACACACAAACAACCTTTCTTACATAGATTCTGGAAAGAAATAAAAGTTACATAATTGAAAGAGGAGGACCATAGTAACAGTAAGCATCAAACTTAACCCGTAATAAGAAAGGTTTTGAAGAGGTTGAAATAGCATTATTACGAGAAGAACCATATTTTGCTAAAAAATGAGCACAAGCATTTCCTTCTTGTAGAGTATATAGTTGATGACTATAAAGGTTTGAAATAGAAAAAAACATGAGTCTTAATTTCCACATGGCGAATATAACATGTGGGCAACCCCTATATTCTAAGCCAGCTGAAGACCACACATGTCATAATCTTTCCATTGTTTGAAATGCTAATGTATTCTACAAAACCAACTACTTATGACACAGTAATTTACTAGTAATAGTAACATTTTCTGTGCCAATATCCACTATAACAAAACAACGGCGTAAAATTGTTATGTAAATTATAAAAACTTTGGTCTAAATATTAGATTATAATTTTTTAGGCATGGTAAGTGAATGTAGTTATAGATAATAGACATGATTTATAATACAATAATACTTTTAAAATCGTGGTTTAAAATCCTTATAATAGACAATAATTTTTAAATTGATTTTAGAACTCACATATACTTTTAGATTATATTTTTACTGGTTTTGTCCACGTAGTTTAAAGTAATATAATAATGGATTTTCATAATATTTATACAACATTTATAAAAAATATTGTTTATTATATGTTTATGTCATATTTATTTAGCCGTTGTCTAATTTAATATAGTCTACACTACAAAATTTTGTAATGATCCCAATCACCTGTAAACTTAATTCCAAATCAAAATTAAAATATGAATATGTAATCATTTTGGTTATAAACACTTTCTTATGCTCCCAAACTGTATCTAAACATTTATCTTTCTCCAGTATTTTAATTTGGTTATGTTTACTTAAACTTTAAATTGCTTACCATACAAAGTTCTAATATTTTTCAACCCATGATTGCAGAGACAAACATCCTCTTAAGCATTGGAGGTTTAAATTCTTTTGTGATTACAGGGGTGGCTATTTATAATTAAAGATCTTTAAAAATATGAGATGAAACAAATTGATGTTGAATTACATGAAAAAATTAAATTAGTAAAATAAAAACCGGACTGAGATGTTTTATTAGTTTAGCTTGTATGAATTATTCTTAAGTATGATTTAATAGAGGGTTAAACATGTTTGTAGACTAAACTTAAACACGAAATTAGAATTCGGCTCTCTCTCATATTTGATATATTTTGGTTTTCAAATTTTAAAAATAAATAGTTATAATTTTTTTTAACTAAACGAATATAATATTTTTTATTACTTAAACGGTGTTTCAAACTTACATTTAAACTCGAACATATCAAAAGGTGTAAATAGTTCAAATGTTAAACTGGAACATTATTTGACATGTAAAAAATTTTAACTCAATTTAGTTAGAAGAAATACATTTATTCATTTTTAAATTTTGGAAATCAAACAATATCAAAATTTGGGATAGAAAAGAATTGAAAAATTTAGAAACTAAAAATACATTTAGTCCTTTAATAAAATATACTTCAAGATGTTATATAGCTATAATTTAGATAATTCAAATAATTTAATTTAGTTCAAATAAAGTATATCATAGTTCATTTAAACCATTATATAATTCAATTCCGTTACCTCGCATCACTTTTATAGTTTAATTCAATTTTAAAATAGTTGAATTCAATTTATGTATTTTCTTCACTTCTAAATGTCCGTATTGCTTTAGATTATATCACTGTTAATAATTATTAGAAGAAGGGGTCACCACAATAAAAGGGTCATGCACTCTACAGCTAGAAGTAAATATTCTCAAATGAAATAACAATAACCTTATTCAAGATTTTTTTTTTAATTAAGTTGGGGTAACTAATCTATTTGCACATCAAATACTTAAATAGTTAACCGTAAAATTTCACGTAAAATTTCACATCAGAAACTAAATTAAAACTTTTTAATATTTTGAGCACTTAATAAACTACAAAAATTTAACAGAATTTGAATTAAAAAATTTTAAATTTATTAACGACTCAAAATATAATTAAGTCTAGATAATAGAATAAAATATATACACTTTCATGAATTTCAAGTTTACTTAGTTTGATCCAAATGTTAATTTATGACTAGTAGATAATAGAATAAAATGTGCACACAGCACTTGTAATCTTTTGAAAATCCTAAATATGACATTTTATCTACAATTCCATGAATTTCAAGTTTACTTAGTTTGATCAAGTGTTTCATGCTAAATTGTTAGACACAAATACCGAAACATAGTGGTATAATTAAATGAGAATAATCAATATCTAATTAATTATAAAAAAAATAAAAAGAGAGTGAATAACTTAAAAATTAAAGAAAAATTTATTTTGTTAATGTAAACTAACTGATAATATAAAAAATTTAAGATTTTCAAAGTACTAGTTATGCAATCATTTATTTCTCTGTTATATAAATAAATCTTCACCATTAGTTAGACAATTTTTTTAAAAAGAATACTAATAAAGATTATTTTTTTTTAAGTTTATCTTGAAAAAAATAATTTTAGAAGTTATTCGTGAATAGTAATAATTTTTTAAGCTATTTGTATTTTAATTGAGTAAGCTGTCTTAACTTAATTCAAAAGAGGATTTAATTTAATCTTTGAATATTTTTTTCATTGTATTTCGTAATATGATTATAAATTTGACTGAATAAACTAATGAAAAAAATTCTTGATATATTACTTTTTTTTTCGTGACCCATTATTATCTTCTATAATTAAGTCAGTTTTATTTTAATGTTAAATTGAATATTAATAACATTCAGAAAGTATTAATTTAGTGTCGATCAAAAGTTCATGTAAAATAGAAGCCAACAATAAATAATTATTTGCGTCGTACTCGTACGTATATACAACTCTAAAATTATGATGCTAACTTTTAATGCGATAATATTTTATATTAACTTTTTTGTTAAAGTTAATTTAGCGTAAATCAAGTTAACACTAATATATTTTTATTTTACAATTTATTTAATTTAATGAGTTTGGTTGATGCTAATTTTAGTAAATTAAACATAAAAACTCTTATATATTACCTTCATATTTAACAAAAATATGATGGATGAAAAAGATGAATGTTTATAAGGGAGATAAATGTAGATGGAAGAAATGAGTATGAAGTAAGGAAATGAGAAGAAGAATGAAGACAAAGAAGAAGTAGAGAATAATATGAACGAAGAAGATGAGGAAAATATGCACATGAATGTGTGTAGATGAAAAAAATTAGTATGGATAAAGAGATGAATATGGGTGAAGGTGATGATTGTGGGTGAAAGATACGAGCGTAAGAAGATGTAAGAAGATTTATGAATGTAAATAAAGAATATGAGTGTCATGTCATGAAATTTATATAGAAAGTAAAGGAAGACAAATATTATGAATGAGGAAATTTTTCATCTTTAAATTTAGGTCATTTGATTAAAATTGATTATGGTTCATATGCAATATGTAGTACATACAAAGATTCTGAATATATAACTTAACATCAACGCCGACACTAAATAAATGTAAATATTAAAAATATGATGGTAGTGTATTTTGAGCCTAAAACCTTATTTATTTTAGTTTTTTATAGTTAGTGTATGTTTATTCAATGCTAACTTAATTAAATATAAATATTGAAAACAAATAAGAATAACATCTGCTGAGCCGACGCTAACTTTATGTATTTTTAATATTTATTTTATTTAGTATTTGCTAAATCGACACTAATGCAAAATATTAATTTAATAAATTTTTATTTATTTGAAAATAATTTCTAAATGGATGCTTGATGAAAGGAAAGACTCTAATATCGAAGAGAATGATGAGTCGATTCAAATCACAATAAAACTTAATAAGAGTAGGTCAAAAAAAGTTATACTAAATCGTTCAAAACAAAAACCTCTAAAAGTTAAAGGCGCTTTAAGAATGTGAGATGATTGAGTGATAAATTGTTTAATATGATGAGGAATTTGTCTTCCTAACATATGGAATTTAAAGTATGAAATAATTTTTTGTGAAGAAAATTATGATTTTTTTTCATAATATGTATTTTTTGGACTATGTGCATGATGTAATTTTATTATGGATTTAATGTATTCCTCTCATTTTTTTCTTTTTTTAAATAAATTCTCCATGTAATGGTAGCGATGCCTACCATAAACTTATTTTGAAATATTTATTTAATAAAAAAATTAAAAATAAATTTACATATTTTACTATTTTTAAATTAGTTGTTTGCATCGTACTAAAGTTGGCTAATCCGATTCTAATAACGTCACAGTACAAACACTAATGTTTAGAAGCTAAATTTATGTTTTGTAGTAATTTTAAAGAATTTACTAATAATTAAAAATATCATAGTACCATAGTATAAGTTTTCTACCATAAGTCTAAAATACCATTAATATTTCAAAATCCCTTTTTGCTACAAATTTATTTATTCATTATATCAAAATACATGTATTTATCAAGTAATTAACTATCAAATTTCTTTTTATTAGCAATATATAAATAAAAGAATAAGACATTAAGGATGTCTCAATCTATGTACAATACCAATAAAAATAAAAGGAGATAAGAAAATGAAATCTATGAATACTAGATCTCCTTCTCAACATATGAAACCCACAAACAACACCCAAACCCCCTACAACACAAGACATAGATGAGATGTATCTTATGATCTATATAGACACAAAATATTACAAAAAAAAATCAATATATACAATTGAATCGTAGGGTCATCTCCGACCAGGATAGATCTAACATTCTATATTTAACATACAATAGATTTGCAAAAGAAATTGAGGTCCAACAAACTCCTATAAATCATCCTTCCCACTAGACTCAACAAGAGATAGCTTTTTTCAAAGTATCTTGTTTCTGATAATTCCAAGACATAGTTATCTCCTTTGCAATAAGTATGCCTAAACATCTTAACAACAAAACAAAAACATAACATAGGTGATGGAAATAATGGGTTAGAATGAAAGATAATAACATTATAACATGAGACCCTTGTTTTTATCTCACTTTTGAATTAATTTAGGATAGATTGAATACATGATTTGGACATAGAGACCAATCAGAGTATGAAAATTTGTAAGTTATTTTTTGTAGTTTTCTTCTTAATATTTTGGGTCTATAGAGATCATAAAATGTAAACTTGCATGAGACTAAACTTGGACATGCGTTCCACATCATTCTTTGGACATTGCATGAGACTATTGTCTCCTTTCTGTATTGGAACGAGAGAGACTGAACATTTATTCATTCTGAATCTCTTTAAAATTTTCTTAATATATGTTTTTTGAGACAAACCTAATAGTCCTTGTGATTTATCACAAAATATTTCAATTCATATCACATACTATGTCTCACCCATATCTTTCCGTTCAAAGTTATTAGAGATAAATATCTTAGTCTCACTTAATAGACCAAAATCATCCGTCGCAAGCAAAATATCATCAACATACAAAATTAAAAATATAAATTTGCTCTCATTGACCTTCTGATATATAGAGTATCATTGAACTTAAGATATTGCTTAAGTCCATATATTGATTTCTTAAGTTTATACACAATGTGTTCCTTTCCTTCTTTAGTATTGTTTCCCAAGAAACTTGTGAAACACTTGACAACTCTTGTAATTCATAACTCAATTAGACAACAAATTTCACAAAAACAAAAATAAAACTTTTTTTTTTTGTATTTTTATCAAACATATGGTGTGCAACAATATAGGATAAAGGCTTCACTGGGATTGGGTTTCATGATCCAATTCAAAGCAAAAACACCAAACAATATTATTCTAATTCCTATTCTAACATTCAAACATTATGTAACAAGCACTAATGTCTTAGCGACAAGTCTAAACTTGAATAATAAAAAATATAATGTGTTAGCAATTTTTATTATAAGTTCACATTAATGATAAAAAATTCTAATTAATGTTATGAATGACCAATTATGTACTTTATGTCTAAATGCACAATCAATTAGTTGTCCATTCTAGCCTAGGTTCTAATATCGTGTCCAATAATTAGAGATCCACAAATATGCAATCAATAATTATCATGCAGTTAAAATAAGAATAGAATTCAAGAGTGGTGGAAAAAATTATATTGAATAGTGAAATTCACAAAGAGTTAAAAATGCATCACACTCAACCCCCATTAATAAGGGAATTAGCTACTCCTTGACATTTTGAATACTAGAATAATGATGAAGATGAATGCCTCTAACTTTCAAAATGCGCCTCTACTTTCTTTCCGTTCATTTATAGATTTTTTGAAGTGGACTAGGCTTGCAACTTTGTACTTGATTTTGTAATTGAATATCCTAGTATATATCTTTTAATCTTTAGAGATTCCAAACCTTTGATATTTTCTTCAAATATTTTTTATTTGTAATTGAAATAACCAACTTGATGGATAATTGATTTTTTTTATATTCTTTTAATATTCAGTAATCTCCACTAATTCTGTTGATAATCTTCTTAGATCTCTGAGATTTTCACTTTTCAATAATATAAACTAAATATTTATCTTTTCAATTTATTAAATAAAACTTGAAATATTGAAAAAGATAATAATAAAATAACAATAAAAAGATAAAAATAAATAATAAATAAAACATGATAATGTTAATTATAAGTCTCAAACATAATTTTGTACCATTGATTTAAGCTCATAATTCATAGCATCTAACCATTTAGCAGAATTATTACCATTAATGGCTTCTGAAAATGAATTTTTTTCATTGATATAGATACACCACATAATCATTCAAAATAGCAAACTTTCTTTCTCTTTAAGATCCTCTTAATACTATTTCTTGTGCTTGTTCTATTACCAGCTCATTGTTAACCTCAAGAACTTTAATTTGTTGTTCTTCTTGATTGTTGTGTGGTTGTACAACATGGGGAACAATAATTTTTGAAGATGAGGTACTAGTTACAGGAATTTGCACTCTAACTTCCTTAATTTCCACTTTTCTTGAATCCTCACTCCCATTGGTTTCACCACTCTCAATGAACCGAGCATTTCATGTTTCAACAATCCTTGTATTCTAAGTAGGACATTAAAACATATACCCTTTTTATTTTGCTAGATAACCAAAGAAATATCCACTGATTATTATTTCATCCAGCTTCTTTTCTTTCAAATTGTATATTCTTACTTCTGTCTACCAATCCCAAACATGCAAGTGTCTCAAACTCAAAAGGATTATTTTGAACAACTTTACTAAGAACATTGTTCAACAAATACATTAAGGTTTGGTTATGCCTCTTTGAATAACCATTTTGTTGTGGTGTGACTAACATTGTACATTGAGCACAAATACCATGTTTCTTAAGGAACTAAGCAAATGGACCAAGGTGTTGTCCACTCACCACCTCTATCTGACCTTATGATTTTTACATTTCTATCCAATTGTTTTTCCACTTCATTTAAATAAACTTCCAAGATATTTACTGACTAAGATTTCTCATGCAGTAGATAGACATGCCCATAATGCGAAAAATCATCAATAAAGGTGATAAATATTTACCTCAAATAGACCACATATATAAGTGTGTATAATTTTAAGAAGTTGAATGCTTCTTGTGGCTCCTTTCTTTGTGTGTTTTCTTTGTTTGCTTTTAATACAATCCACACTCAAATTCATATCAGTAAAATCTAAATTTGAAAAGATTTCATTCTTTACTAATTTTTGCATCATTTATTTGGAATGTGTCTCAAACGTTTATGCCACAAGTATGCAGATCGTTCATCCACTAAATTACATTTAGTGTCAACATTGTGATGCAAGGTCATAAGAGTTTAACATATAAATTATCCAAATTCAATTTATATAAATCATCCTAAAGTGTACCAAATCCAATCAAACAAGTAAGCTTAAACAAGCTAAAACAACCATTCTCAATCTTAAAAGCATATCCAGTAACATCAAAAGCTTAGACAAAGAAATTAAATTTCTAGTGATACTAGGTACATAAAAAGTATCCATCAGGTCTAAGTAATATTTAGTGTCAAGGATTAAATGATAATTCTCGATGACTTCCACTGGAAATTTCTCTTTATTTCCCATGAAGACGAACTTCTCATTCGGGTTTATGGTTCGTGTTAAAAGGAATCCCTACATCACATTAGAAATAATCCACCAAGTATTATGGGAAATTTCAGTTAAATTTGATTCAAAACATACGCAAGCATTATGCTCATCTTTCTTTTCATACCAAGCTCTATGTATTATGAAGTCCTTTTGGAAATGTCCATATTTCCCAAAGAAATGACATTTGCCACTTTTCTTCTGGATTTTTGTGGAAGACTCATTAATATTTAATTGTCTTTTACCCTTTCTATGTTTCTTTACAACTTTCTTTCCAGCTCTTTGACTCCTCACACAATTAATGGAGTGGTTTCTTAAGTTCTTCAATATGGTCTCCTCTTGAACCAACATATTGTGCAATACATGCACAATCCATTTGTGTTTCATGTTGTAGTTCATCTGAAACGGACCATGCTCAGACGATAATGAGTTCAAAATGAACTGCATGAGAAAACTTCCATCCACTGTCATTCCTAGAGACTCAAGTCTTGTTGCGATATTTGTCATCTCGATCACGTGCCCATGCATAGTATGTGAATCATCAAACTTCATGTTGGTCAAGGTATTCATCAATGTCCTAGCGAGGAACTTATTAGCACTTTGGGAACACTCTTCCATAAATTTCATAAATTATTTTGCATTCTCAATTTTGGGAAGAGTAGACTTAATGTTGTTTGCTATGCTCATTTGCATAAACTCTAGTCAAGGAACTTCAACCCGTTAAAGACTGGAACAAACATAATGAGCAAGTAAACATATCGAATCGAAACAGATACTTCAACTACTATAGGATCTTAAGATTCAAGATTTCACACAATAACACACATAATCATAATAGGGTACTAATATTCATGAGAATGTGTTTTTCAACCTTTGTTCTTCAACCTCCTTTTCTCAATCTATCTCTTTACTTTTCTTTCCCCTCTCACACTTTTGTGATGGTTTATTGTGAAAGAAACTTATGACTAAAGATAAAATCCCAATTCCTTTTATAAACTAATTTCCATCAAGTTGAGTTTTATTTTATCTTTATTTTATTTTATTATAACTTTCCATCATAATATTTCAAATGAGTCATATAGTAGAATTAATTCGTCAATTCATTCTAACAAAATTTGCCTTTGATATTTTATTTCTCAACCATGTCCAAGCTTTTAATTGTACTATCCCAAAAATTATCTCACCATCCCTTTGCTCGTTTCTAAATACAATTGAATTCCTATAGTGCCATATACTTCTAATCGTAGCCACCCACATCATCTTCCGTAACTTGTTTCCTTTTATATTCAAATTGGGCATATAATTAACTATCAAGTTACACAACTCTCCTGAAACACACTTTATGCTAATTGGTTGCAATTTATCATAAACTATAAAGTAACATAGTGTCATTAAGGTAGTGTTTGGATTAGGGAGTGGATGTAAGGGAGAGCGAATGGATGAATTTGAGAGGATGGAGAGTGGATTGTAGTGTTGTTTGAATTAAAGGATTTGAAGGGATGAATGAAAGGATTTGAAGGAAAAGTTTGTAAGAGTTTGTGAATGATGTGATAGGTGTGATAGATTAAAAAGTGTTTTAATTGATAAAAATAGATGATTACCAATTTTCCCTTGTGTAGAATTTTGATATAAATTTAAATTTAAGTAGTGAAAATTATATTAAAATGAAATTGAAATTGTTATTGATAAAGAATGCATTAAAATTATAGTGTCATGTTATTTTGTAGTCCCCATAATCGATTCCTTGTGACCATAATTGAACCTAAATCTTCCCTAACATCAAACCTATAACGTACAAATGACCAAATACTTGGTAGAGGCAACGTTTCACACCTAAGAAGCTTGTGTGTGGACTAGAAATCACTCTGGACAATGTAATTTCAAATAAAACCAAAGTTATTTTCGTCTTTCACTACATTATGTACGGTACATATATGCAAATCTATGCCTATATGCACAAATAGATAAAAGCATTCTCCTGCAAATCAGGTCTCCTAAATCGACACAAATAATTGGAAACAAATGTGATCGTAAATCGCACATCCATTGATAACACTGACCCTATAAGCCTTGGCCCAAATACTGATGTGGTGGAAGAGCCAAATGATGCCAACGAAGGAAATATGAGAAATAGGCCCAGAAAGGAGCACAAGATGCCAAAGTATCTTTGTGACTATGTCACTGAGTAGAAATATTTATAAGTCATTTGATATTTCATATTTTGTTAGTATTTCTTATAATTATTGAGTTGTGCATTTTGTTATAGATTCCTTTCAATATGTCATATTTTCTGTTTTCGCAAATCAGAAAGTTAATCATTGACAACGGGATTTTGTTAAACACCAAACGCATGAAATGAATGAAGGGAGTAGAATTTTCATCCTCTTTCTCTGTTATTTCTAGGAAGTTCCTTGATCCTCGAAATCAAGGCAGCTTTTTACGTATCATTGGGTGCTTTCTTTGCTCTCGTATGGTCGAACATAACACGCGTTCCAAAACCATCGATGATGCAATCCTCTGCTTCACCCAGAATTAGTGCCTCCTTACCACTGCCCAAAACGAGCTTCACTCAAAGCTTGATTCTATTCTATCCTAACTTTCTCAAGTCGCCCTCCCCGACTTGCAATCTACCCCCCCCCCCCTTACAACCTTCCACCTTCTTTAAACCCTACATGAAACTCGATGTCCCCCGCTTCAATGGTTATGATGCAACTGGTTGGATCTTCAAGATCAACCAATTCTTCGAGTATCATTCTACGCCTGAAGCGGATCGAATCAAGGTGGCTTCCTTTTACATGGACGGTGCAGCTCTCAACTCGTATCAATGGGTCCACCAAAACGACATGATTCATTCTTGGCCCAGCTTCCTCCAGGTCCTTAAAACTCATTTTGCTCCATTCTACTATGAAGACCCTCGTGGACTCCTTTTCAAGCTCACTCAACGAGGTACGATTAATGACTACCTTATTGAATTTGAAAGATTGGTTAGTCGAGTTGTGGGTCTTCCCCCTTAGTCTCTCTTAGGCTGTTTAATTTCTGGTCTTTCTCTTGAGATCATATGAGAGGTTTTGGCTTTGCAACCACTAACCTTTACGCAGACTGCTGCGTTAGATAAGCTGTAAGAGGATAAGTTTCATGATCTACGAAAAAACTCCAGGAATCGCTTTCTGTAACCGCCATCACCACTCTTCGCCACCCCATCATCGAATTATAGGCGCCCTTTTTCTCCTATGCTACCTACACCTTCCAAGACCAACTACAAGAAGCTCTCACATGAGAAAATGCTAGCTCGTCGTAAGAAGGGATTGTGTTACAACTGTGACGAAAAGTTTCACCCTAGCCACAAGTGCAAGGCTTGTTTCTCCTTTTGGTTGTAGAGGAACCAGAGGATGACGACAATACTCCTTCAAATTCGTTGACAGATCCCGAACTCATTCTCGTAAACGATGAACACAATGATCTCTCTTCAGTCCAAATTAATTTCAATGCACTCTCAAACTTATTGACACCAAAAGCTCTTTGTCTTTTGGACATCATTTTCAAGAAGTCAGTTATCGTCCTTGTAGATGGTGGTAGCACACACAATTTCATCCAGGGTCGTGTGGTTAAATTCGTTAACTTACTAATGCAACCCACTCCTACACTAAAAGTGATGGTTGGCAATGGTAGTGTTATCGAATGCCACCAGTTTTGTCCAACTGTTCCAATTCCATACAGGGCCACATTTTTCCTATTGATCTTAATGTTTTACCCATTAGTGGGGCGGATGTGGTGTTGGGCATCCAATGGCTTAAACCCTTGGGCCCAATTGTGACTGACTATTCTACAATGACCATGTGTATCTTGAAAGAAGGCATATGGTTGAATTAAGTGCCAATACACCCTCTAGACCTCAGGACATTTCAGTCCACCAACTAAAACGTATTTTCCAGACCAATTCAGTCATTGCTTATTTTCACATACAGATTTTACCATACTCTTCCCCATCTTAACCACATACAACTACACCCTACTCACTCATATACCCAACTCTCCTCTCTACTCCACAAACACCAATCACTTTTCCTTCGTCTTACATCTTTACCACCACATTGTCTAACTGACCATCATATACACCTTTTACTCAACTCTTTCCTTGTCAATGTACGCCTCTATCGTTACCCTCATTTCTATAAATGTGAGATTGAGAAACAAATTGATGAACTTCTCCACACGGGGCTAATACAGCCGAGCCACAACCCATTTTCCTCTCCGGTCCTACTTGTCAAAAAAAAAGATGGCACTGAAGGTTTTGTGTGAATTTTCGGGTCCTAAATTCTATTTCTGTAAAATATCCACTATTGACAAACTTTTAGATGAATTAGGTGGTGCAAAGTGGTTTTCCAAGTTGGATCTTTGTCAGGGATTTCATCAAATTCGAATGAATGATGTCGATATCTACAAAATTGCATTCCGTACCCACATGGGCCATTACGAGTTTCGGGTCATGCCCTTTCGCCTTTGCAACGCCCCATCAACATTTCAAGCAACAATGAATGAATTATTGAAGCTCTTCCTTTGCAAATTCATCATCATTTTCTTCGATGATATCCTAGTTTGTAGCACTACCTTAGTTGCTCACTTGAGTCATCTGAAGAGCACGTTCCAAACCTTGCTTCAGAGTCAATTTTTTCTCTAAAGTTCTAAATGCCTTTTTGCTCAACAACAACTTGAATATTTGGGTCACATTGTATCTGCTCAAGGGATGGCACCAGATCCTTTTAAAACTTAGACAATGGTGCAATGGCCATCTCCAACTTCCTTAAAAGCTTTAAGTAGCTTTCTTTGTTTGGCTGGATTTTATCGTCGTTTCATAAAGGGCTACGCTTGTATCGTTGCTCCATTGACGGCCCTATTAAAAAAAGATGACTTTGATTGGAGTCCAACATCTCAATCTGCTTTTGATAAGCTCACACAAATAATGACAGAATCCCTTGTTTTGGCTCTTCCGAATTTTATGGTTTCATTTCAACTTGAGACTGATGCATCGGGTTCTGCTATGGGTGTTATTCTAATGCAGCATGACCATCTTATTGCCTTCTTTAGCAAACCCTTCTGCCCTAGACTACTTTGTTCTTCAACTTATGTCCGCGACTTACATGCCTTCACCTCTGTTGTGAAGAAATGGCATAGGGCCATCCATTTGTTATTATTACGGACCATCGTAGTCTTAAGGAGCTAATGTCCCAAGTGATTCAAACTCAAGAACAACAAGTTTACCTTTCCAAGTTGTTGGGGTATGACTATACTATACAATATAAAGCAGGGAAACATAATGTGGTTGTGGATGCCCTTTCTCGTCCCACTAATACTAGCTCCGATCATTTTTTTCATTTTTTGTATGCCTCGCTTCCTTTTCTTGGACAAATTATGCCAATATCTTCAAGATAGCCTTGAATTTGTTTCATTATTGGCTAATGTGCGAAGCAATCCTATCAGTTTCCCAATTCACAGCATCCATAATGATCTTTTGTTGTATGATGGCAAGATATGGTTGAATCAGGACAACCCTTTTATTCCTTTTCTTTTGGAGGAATACCACACTACACCCTTGGGAGGTCATATGGGACTTTCCAAAACTTTGGCACATATTCAAGGCAACTTCTTTAGAAAAGGCATGCATTCAATTGTTCATACTTTCATTTCCTAGTGTTCAACCTGTCAACAAACTATGTAAGAAACTCAGAAACCAACTGGTTTATTAAAGCCCCTGCCACTTCCTCATGACACCTAGGAAGATCTCTCTCTTGATTTCATAACAGGATTACCTCCTTCCCTGGGTCATTCTGTAATTCTTGTAGTTGTTGATCGTTTCTCTAAAGGTGCTCATTTTGGCACTCTTCCCACTCATTTCACTACATTTAAGGTTGCCCAGCTTTTCATGGACATGGTTTGCAAGCACCATGGCATCCCGCATAACTTGGTTTCTGACTGTGATCCGATTTTTATAAGCAAATTTTGGCGTGAATTGTTTTGTTTGTGTGGTACAAAGTTGCGCATGAGCACATCGTACCATCCCGAAACAGACGGGCAGACCGAAGTTCTTAATTGCACACTGAAACAATATCTTCGTTCTTTTGTACACTCCCACCCTTCCCATTGGGGAAGATACATTTCCCTTGTTGAATGGTCTTATAACACATCGATCCACTCTACCATTGGAACCTCTCCTTTCCATATTACATTTGGAAAATCGCCCCCATCTATCCCTTTTTATTTAACGGGTTCGTCTTCTGTCAAGGCAGTGGATTCATTGCTTACAACTCGCCAGGATCTCTTAGCTTAGTTGTGTGCGAAATTGGTGAAAGCACAACTGACCATGAAGGAGACTGCCGATCGTCATTGTAGAGACGTCTTCTTCAATGTGGATGATTGAGTCTATGTTCGTCTACGACCATACCGACAACGTTCTCTCCATTCTCCTACTACACCCAAGTTGGCCAAGCGTTACTATAGTCCCTACCGCATCACAAAATGAATTGGGCATGTTGCCTATCAACTTAACCTTCCACAGAATTCAAAAGTTCACTCTGTATTTCACTGTTCTCTTCTGAAGTTGCACAAGGGCCCCATTCCTACTACACTTGTTGATTTCCCTCTTCAGATAAAGGATAATAACCTATTATTTAACCACTTGCAATTCTGGACACAAAAATGGACTCTTCTATTTCTCCACCTACAAAGTTTGTTTTAGTCCAATGGAAGGGACTGGCACTGGAAGACCCAACTTGGGAGCGTTGGGCTGACCTTGTTTTTGACTATCACCTTAAGGACAAGGTGTCTTCCATAGCGGTGGGTATTGATAGCAGTGACCCTATAAGCCTTGACCTAAATATTGATGTGGTGGAAGAGCCAAATGATGTCAACGAAGGAAATATGAGAAATAGGACCAGAAGGGAGCACAATATACCAAAGTATCTCTGTGACTATGTCACTAAGTAGAAATATTTATAACTCATTTGATATTTCGTATTTTGTTAGTATTTCTTATAATTGTTGAGTTGTACATTCTGTTATAAATTCCTTTCAATATATCATATTTTCTGTTTCCGCAAATCACGGATAGTCAATTATTGACAACGTGATCTTGTTAAACACCGAAGGCATGAAATAAATGAAGGAAACAAAATTTCCATCCTCTTTCTCTGTTATTTTTGGGAGGTTCCTTATCATCGAAATCAAGGCAGCTTTTATCCTCGCACTCATGTATAAACAGTGGATCTCATACACAAATGCTAAATAAGATGTGAAATTTGCAGTATATTAGTAACAGTTTTTTCATCATCTATCACATACTTATTTATAAACTGGTGTTGGTTTTGTGATGAGAGGGTAATATAGGTTTGAATTCCACAGACAAGAGTTGAATAGTTGGTATAGCGCAAAGTTAGGGCCAAATGAGAAGTTTGGTAAATGATGCCAAAACTCCAATTATTGGTTTTGTCTTTCCCATTTTCCATTCTCACACTCACTCTCACTCTCTTCAACTGCCTCTTCCAGGTTGTCACCCTCATACACAGTTCTCTTCTGTATAGTTTAGTCATTCATCTTGTTGTACATGCTTCGTCACATCAACACCCCTATCCTCACACACCAACACCAACCCCAACGCCAACAACAAAAACAAAATACAAAACAAAGAGGGGACATCATGGAACAACTTAGCACCACCATTACAGTTTCTCCTTTGTCTCTTGAAATTTTTCATCACACAACACAGCAAAATGTGTCTCCATGGGACACAACAACTTTCGACTCTTCCAATTACTGCACTCTCTCCAGAGTGAAAATTGGACCAAATGTTTTCAATATTCCATTAACCAAAGGAGTGGGTTAAGATGAACCCTAATAAGGTGATCACCACACAAAAACAAAATTCAGCAGATAATTTTCTCTCTCTCTCTCTCTCTCTCTCTCTGTGTCTAGCTATCTGTTGACAATTCTATTTGTTTTTATTTCATTTTATTCTCACTAATTCTAGAAATTAAGATTTCATCAAAAGTGGCTACCTGGTGACTTATATAGATGAATAAGGACAAAATTAGTCAAGTATTAAAAATAAGTTTATTAATGAGAGAGAGAGTTTCTCTGTTGTACCACTATTAATTAACACGCCGAACGTGGCCCATGTACTTTATTTAACATCATTTTTTAATGCAAACCTTTGCTCTAAAATTCTTATACCCTTTAGATTATATCAGATTTTGGTGGGATTACAAGCAAATCCAAAGGGGAAATTATACATTAGGGAGACTGAAGGTGAACCAACTGACAACAAAAATTGTTTTTAACGAACAATCGGCTAGGGAAACAACACACGTACGCACCAAACCTTAATTTTATCACAAAACAAAGAATATGATAGGGTTTAGTTAGAGAACAGGAAATTATATTTGCACTGTTTAAATGTTCTCATTGTTACTAAAATTAAAAGGAAAGAGCATAAAAAATTAAAGGGCTAAGCCAAAATCTTTCCTTTTCACATCAATATTAGTACATTTGATTATAGAAAGAAGAAAAATAATTAATAGGGTAACATTTTTCCTTCCTTGTCATTTCCTGTATCAATGTTTATGATAAGAATGTATTATTTTTATTTGGCTTCCTCCTCCTTATACCCTTTCTCTCCAAATCAACAACATTGGTATGCAAAATTTTTAGCATTTTAATAATCACAATGCAACAACAACCGAGTCAGAACCTTGGTTCTCTCCCTATAACTAAACTCTTTTGAAGTTTAGTTCACACCAAAATACTATTAACATGAAATAGGTTACAATCAGTTGGCATCAAATTATAAGGGTTTGTTAGGGTCTACGGCAGTAATTAAGTTGCACAGTAACTGTGGGCCATGCATGTACTGCTGAAATGTGTGATAAAGAAGGCTTGATTCAAACAACTCAAACATCAAGAAAGCAAAAATAGAATAATATGTTTGTACTTTTTTATAATATTTAGGTCTTTATAAATTTATTTTACCTCCACTGATAACACCTCAATCACATAGACTTCATGTTTCTAAAAGAATAAAGGTTAAAACAGATATTTTGTTAGTGTGGGGGAGACTGATACTTATACAAAATGTTAAACTTTCATTAGACCTAAACACTGCATTAAGCATTTTTTTGTATCTGACATGTTTCAGAAAAAAAATTACTGATGACATTTTTGTCTTTTGCTTTGTGTTGGTTATGTTTGACTAGGTGTATACATGCATCTATGTGGTGTGTGTCAATCATATTCCTGATTAATGTTTGTGGAGACTGGTCTTATTCCAATTAATCAGTGCATTGAAGAAGTTTGATGGGAATTGGAACAGTACCTCTCGCACACACCCTCTATTTAAAGAGCCTCCATGGTGCCAGATTTCCAACACACACACACGTCAAACCACGAGAAAGCAATAAAACATCAAGAGCTGTAGCTACAACATAGTCATGTCGGGAAGAAGGTCAAGGGCATCAAAGTTTTCTCAGAATGAGATTAATGACCTCGTGTCGAGGTTGCAACTACTTCTTCCTCAAATCAACCAAAGAGACAACTCAAGGGTATGTCCTTCTCCAACCTCCATTTTCTTTTTCTTACAACTCATGTCTCATACATGTTATTCAAATTCTGCCACTTGCTGCACCAGTTCTAGTGGGTTACACGTAGTTGCAACAGTAAAACCAGGTTATTGTGCTGATTTATTCTACTGTAAAGTGATATTCTGGTTGAAGGGTTTTCTCTATAACGTGTTTCAATGTCATTAGGGTAGCAATTTGTCCCTTCTTCTTGCATCATTTTGGTTGGTTTGGATGGAAATAGGTTTCTGACTTCAACGCCTGAGATTTTTCTCTGTTCAGCATCTCAGATTTTAAATTTTACTTGGGAAGCTACACTTATTTAAAAATTAATTTAGTTTATTTGTGTTAAAAATCATTTTTTTTAAAGAATGTTAGTTAGATTTTTTTTATAGATGAACGTATATATATTCTTAAGAAAAAATATATATTTTTGTGAGAAAAGTTTACACAGGAGAGGTTATGTGTAGGAGCACTGATTTAATTTTGGGTTTTGTTTTAATTTCAATGCCCATATTTTGAAGGGTGACTGTAGGGTTTCTGTTTATTTCATTATGTAATTAAATGCAACTAACTCTTTTTATGCTTAGTCGCAGTCTGAAAGCTGTCACTTAGTCTTTAAAAAATAATTTACTTAAACTAAAAATCTTTTTTTATTTTATTTCATATGAATTTAGTATGCAATGAGAGTGTAAATCTAATAACAAATAACTGTTCATGTGACTTTAAACTATTTATTGTAAACAGTAACAAAGTTACCATGTTAGTTAATTTATTTTACACTATCAAATAAAACTCTCTTTTATAATAATAGAGTAGTTTTCGTTTGTAATTTCTAAATAAAAAAAGAAAATTTTCTAGTTTACTCATAAAAATGTGTTATAAAATTTCATAAACAAGTAACTAGGATATTTTATTGAACATTAAATATGATGCAATGTTGTTTTTTTGTACAAAAACCATAACTTATTTGGCTATCGTTATCTCTCTCTCTTCTTTTTCTTTTCTTACATTATATAATAAAATAAAATAAAACCAAAAAAAAATAAACTCAGAAAAAGTTACTTACTTTCACGCAATTTAAATTCAATTTCTACCCTGGTTTCTTTTATATTATATTAATATAATTACTCATTCAATATTTCTAGGTTATACGCTTAAAAACTATATATTTAATTGTCTGAAGAACTTATTAAATATGACTCTTGTTAGTGAGTCATTAATTCTCAAGATGTGAAGCACTAGAAGATTTAAACCCACATGCACTTTAAAGATGCATACATACATAATTATATCATATATATTTACGCATACAAATATCTACTTAATATTTTCATGATTGAAAATAATTCGTAATTACTATATTTCATAAAATCTTTGTATAATTATTTTTCTATTTCTAGAAACGAATTGTGTTCACATATATTTAAAACTATACTTAACATAAAGGTTTCTATTTGAAAATTAAAATTAAAACTGTGATTATCAAAAGTTTTTTCTTATTAAAATAATATATGTAGAAACTAAAATGGACGATTTTTTAAGTACAGAGATTAAAAAGGAAATCTATACAAATATAAAAACTAAATATAAGTGATAAAAATTAATTTAATAAGTTGATATAATGGTTAAATACATGCATTTACATTTTCTAAATCAATGCATATCATAAAATATTCGATTTTGACTTTCACCGTGCACAAATTATTTGACTCAAACATAAATTTAAGGAGTTTAATATCATTATCTAATTAAAATTATTATATGCTTAACAAATTATAAATGATTATATATTTAAAGTTGTTGGATTTTACAGCATTCATTTTTTAAATTATTTGTAAAATAGTTTTACTCCATTAACGATACACATTTTTAACTGTAAAGTAATCGTACTGAGGCTCCGTCAAATTACAAGTATTTAGTCAATTACTATGGTGGGATAATTATGCTAATTTTTAAAGTCGATAATATTATTTATATTTATATTTATATTATATTATATTATATTATATTATATTGTACTGGCAGATTTATTTATATATATATATATATATATATATATATATATATATATATATATATATATATATATATATATTTACATGTTAATAGTTTTATTTTACAAAAAAATTTAAAATTTTCCATATAAAAACCATACACCTAATTAACATATAAGAAAGTCTTAAAAAGGTACTATAGTTTAAAAAATGTATCCGTGTACTAAAATCATTTCAAGAGAGATTAGTATAATTATACTTTATGTAAATTAAATGCTGATAAACTTACGTAAATTAAGTTTCATTATATTGAATAGCTACATAAAATAATATTGAAGTAATAAACTTGTAAAGTCCTAAGTTATACAATTTTGTTATCTATAACTGTTAAATAAAACCTTGATATATAAAGTCCTAAGTGAAATCCATGTTATACAAGTATTATAAAAACTGGTTAAATAAAGTCACAATATACTACCTTCTAGACTAAAGTTAAAAGAGTTCAATATTTTAAAATAAAATTTAAATAGAATGTGTCGAAATCACGATCTTTTCCTCTTTTTATCTAACCTGTAAACCACCTTGATTTTTATAGACAAGAAGATTACGTTTTACTAAAGAGGCTTAGAAACTAAAGCTAAAATCATTTTTATTTCCTTTAACAAATTTAAACTAAAGTACAGCATAGTGGTATAATTATATAATTATTGATTTGTGTAATAATTAATAAAAGCCAGACCTCTAAAATATTTGTACCACCTTTTTACATTAATAAGATATCAAAACTAAACTATAAAATAATCTTAAAAAAAAATTCAGACACCTTCTAATTAATTAATTAAAAAATATTTATAATTTTATTTTATAAATTGAACTTATATGCCTGAGACATATTTTTCATATTAAAACATTATCCGATTAGATAATCAAATTTTATTGAGATAAACTTTAACATCATATTAGAGAATAAATTAATAAATTTATTTTTACAATATTAATTTATAAAATAAAAAATATCTTATATAGTGTAATTTAATATAATTTAATCTTATTTTTAATCGAAATTTTTTTAATAAAAATGTTTTATTTTGAACTGATACTTCAATTTAGTGACAGAAAAAACTGATAAATATATGTGTTTTGATGGGCAGCAATCAGCCACGAAGATCTTGAAAGAAACATGTTGTCACATTAGGAGATTGCAGGAAGAAGTGGAAGAACTGAGTGAGAAACTTTCAGAGCTGATGGGTTCTGTGGATATGAATGACATTGATAGACAAATTTTACAAAACATTTTGCAACAATGTTAACAAACAATGTTTCCTTTTCTACAGTTACTACCTTGTCTTATGTTTATTCCCACTGTTGTGATGGAGCCATCTTAAGCTTCAAATAACAACTTATCATCTTTCAATAAATTGCTTTCTTTTTCTCCATGCATGGAATCAACCACTTGTAACCTTTCATGGACAATCACTGTCTTTTCTTTGGATTATATCTCTATTCACAAATATATTTGAATTAATGCCAACAAAATACAAAATCAACCTAGTCTTGAATAAAATAATTGTGCAGTCAATACAAGAAAATGTCTCGTTAATAACTAATTGTAGTGACAAAAATTATTAGTTATTATAAGGACTAATTTAAATATCAATTTACAAAATAAAAATTATTGGTTATCAATTTCTTATTCATAATAATAACTATTCAAGTAACCAATCATTTTTAATTTTATAAATTGATATCTATATGTTAGGATCGAGCGCTTTCTATTAGGTCAAAAACGCTAATAGTCAGGACACAACTCTTTTTACTTAAGAGTGTAACTTGCCTAAGTGCCACAATTCGATTGTGACTCAGTCCACTTGACCTCCCCACGATTCGATTGTGACTCGGCCCACTTGACCTCCCCCACGATTCGATTGTGACTCGGCCCACTTGGCCTCCGTCACGGGACAATTGATATCATATGCAACACTATAGTGACTAACAATTTTTGGTCACTAAAATTAGTTATTAATGAGACATTTTTTTATAGTGATTAATCGTAACCAAGTTAAAATCTATAACTTTGTTACTATCTTAACCACTATTACTAGGTCATTGTGATATCTTAATTTGTATATTCATAAATATTTTTATTCTTCTATCTACTCCTTTGTTCTCTATTGAAGTTTTGTTCTTTTGTACAAGCTTTTTCTATTGTAGATACATAGCCTAACTCTTTTTCAACAAAGATAGGGATAATAATAAAGTGTGTTAATTAGTAGGTAGTTCTACCAATCAAAAACTTATTAAAATTGACAAAAGTTTGGTGGTTGAACCCACCAACTTGATTCAACTTATTAAGATTACAAGCTATTAGTAGTAGGTTGGGCCAACATTTGTTTTTGTGTGCAATAAATATGATTGTCCACAAACAAGAAAGATATTTCAGTGTTGAATAAAAATTGAAATCATCTTAATTATTTTTTTTTTTTGTGACAAGTGAGTTTAATCTAGGACCTTGTGCAAACTATCTCAATCACATGTCAACTCTAGTGCAACTTAATTCATATCTCCATCAATCATTTTTCTCTTATATATATATATATATATATATATATATATATATATATATATATATATATATATATATATATATATATATATATATATATATATATAAACCTAAATCATTTTAAAATAAAGAAAGTTTTAAAGCTTGGGATAATCTTAGAATAACAAAAGGAATTTATTTTTATTTTTTAGTATTATAAAGTACAAACTTATTATTATTGTTAGTTTATTTTATGAAATAAGAAAAATTATATTCAAATCTAGATTATGGGTGTGTGGTAAAATAAGAAGCTTAAACATTCTTTATTAGCTTTTGTATTTAGGCAATGATTCGTCTGTCAATTCATATCTAAGATTATTGCTAAAATGAGGTTCTATTACCAACAAATGATTAGTTAATCTTAACATTTTTTTTTTGTTTCTATTATGAATCGGTGAACTATTGTAATAAATCAGCTATATAAAACATAACATAAGCTATAACGTTTAGAACATGTTTATGTATTATATTATAACATTAAAACTCAGCATGGATGATTTAATGGACTATATTTTAAATTATCACTCGTTTTATCTAGAGTGTGTAATGTCGACAAGACTTTAGAAAAATCAAAGATTTTAGTTAAAGTTTAATTAATTTTAATCGGACAAATTCTGATTTATTTAGGGTATTGAACATGTTCTCGAAAGGCCGATGTCAAAAAAATTCGTACTCGCGGATATCTACGGATAAAACCCGCAACTGATAGAAAATGGATATTAGCGGGTACGAGTATTTTTGATACCCGCATATTAACAGGACAGGTACGGGTAACATAGTATCCGTACCCGTGGATACCCATACCCGTTAAACTTTAATTCACAAAAGTACCCACAAAAGTACTTTAATTCTGGCCTATTTTTTTTTTAAGTTGCACATCTTGTCTTCATTCTTCAAACTTCAAGTATTGGTACGTTGTCTTCTTCCAAGTACACCCCTTGACATTCTTCTCTTTCCTTTATTTGAAATTGGGCATATACATCAAATCCTATATAGACAATGACGTTTATGGTATGTTTGTCGTCAAATGATGGAATCAAAATAAGAATATTTGGCACGTGACAATTGTGGTTTATTATTTGTTTACTTTGTTTATTTTTTAGGAATCAATTGGAGAAAGTTGACTTTTTTATCAAAACACTAATTAAAAAAATTATTGTGTTGAACGTCATTCTATAATTACTTTTATAATTATTTGGACTTGTATGAACTTGAGTTTATTTAAACGTTATTTAAAATTTCTGACATTGATGGATTTTATTTTATTTTATTTGAATTTATGATCAAATATTTATTTTTTAAATAATTTTGTAAATATCCACAGGTACCCGTGGATACCCGCAGATAAGAAAAAAATAGGTGGATACCCTCATAACGGATACTCAACGGATATGATTACAGATACGAGACGGATATTTATCCAGCAGGTAGGGTACGGGGGAGCTCCTACCCATACCCTACCCGCTCCCTTGAAATCCTTACTAACACTTTACTCAAAGATTTAAACATATCCTCTTGCATAATCCTTTACAAGTAGTCAAGGTATTTCCTTTTTAAGTATCCAATGACTTCTCACAACTCAAATCTTAAGTGACTTCTAATTTATTGATACCTAAATATATCCTTTCATTAATTATTAAAATACTCAAATATATATTATACGCGAACTAGGTCAATTACTATAGTTAGGTAATTGTCACTCACATCAATTCTGCATATTTTATAAACAACTAAATTCTCACTAATTATCTCATTTCAAGAATTAAGGAAAAACATGCACATAAATTTATTAAATTAAATTAAATTCATAAATGTCAAAGTCATTTAAATAATATAAAAAGTAATAATAAAATTTATGCTTTTTTAGAAATTCGTTTGGTGAAATTTTAAAAAAATAATAATACTAGTTACTTCCCTCATCGAGAGATATAAGTGTCTGCTAAGCCCATGCGCTTAGTAAGAAAGAAAAAAAAAAACAATTATAAATCCAATACTCAAAAAAACATATTATATATATATATATATATATATATATATATATATATATATATATATTTGTAATTCATAGTCGACTAGCTGACAAAAATATTAAAAATAAATAAATAAATTTTTAATATATTTCATATGAACCATTACATAATCTATAATAATGTATAAAATCGATTTTTTCTTTTATGTCCACTTCTCAAAATACTAATTTTATCCTTTAAAATATAATTATTTATTAAATTTTTAAAAATTGATCATTATTTTTACAAATTAATTATAAAATTGTTTATCTATGTTTCTTGTCTTCTTTTTTTATTTATTCACGATTATTCTTTTATCTTTTCTGATATATTTTACTTTATTTTTAATAAATATAATTTTATTTTATATATTACTTTAATAATATTATAATATCATTGTTTACTATAATATTATATATATTTAAATAATCATTCACAAACGTTTTCGCGGTATATTTATGTTAGTAAATTTATAATTTAAATTAAAAATTTGTAGTGGGATAAAAAATTAATAAAAAATAAAAAAGCACGTGCATAAGGGATTGAGTGTCGACTTTAAGCCCACGTATGAATAAAAATAATTTTAGGGGCTTTTAAGTAAAGGTAAAGTAAAAATCTACATTTTCCCTTCTCTGCAAAAACTTTTTATCCCTATGCCATTTCCCTTTATGATACCGTCCTCTATCACTTTTTCTCTTCCAGCGCCATTTCCCCGTTACTGTTACAATCAATTCTCCATTTCCTAATAAAGCAAATAAAATATTCGTTTTAGACTTTCAACAATTTCAAATATTTTTTATTTATTATTAATATTTTTTATTAAATTAATTATAAAATTATATTTAAGGAAAAAAGTTAAAAAATATAGTATTAATATAGTTATATTAAATTAATTATAAAATTATATTTAATAAAAAAACCTCAAAAAAGATTATTACTAATATAATTCTATTAATTAATTATAAGTTTATGTTCGAAAATAAAATTAAGTTAAGTTATTCTTATTGTCTGTGAATTTTTATTGATATTAAAATTAATAATTAATGAGTTAAAATATTTTTTTAGTAAATTATTATTTGTTTAGAAAATATCTTTATTCTCTTATAATTAATTTAGATTTTATTTTTTTATTTTATCTCTTCTTACTTTCTTCTCTCCTAAGAGTCATTTTTGTAGGGTTTTTACATATTAAATTCCTTGAATCTTACCTTGAATTTTGTTATCTGTGTGTACCAATTTTTTCATCCTCATTTCTAGTTATTATGTTTTTCCTTTCTATTCGTGTTACTGTTATTTTTTTTTTATTTGTATTAGAATTAAAAATTTGTTTCCTTTGCCTAGTTTTATTTCTTTGATATTTTTAATTTGAGGATTTTGAGTTTTTTTTTTCATATATCTTGTCCATTTACTATCGAGTTGAGATGAACAATAATTTTTTTGAATTATTTTTATTAATGATTAATCTTAAAATAAACTATACATGTTTGTGAAAAAGTTGAAAATTGAGAAGAAGAAAGAGACTTGAGACTTCAAGATGCTACAACTCTACTATCAAGTTTATTTTCTTAACAACCAAAACCAGGTTTTATTATTTTAATTCATTCGTTTTATATAGTTATCTTTAGTAGTGTTTTATATATTATAATTTTTTTTCATATAAAGGTATATACATATGTCAACTAGAAAATTTAAATCAAACTATTCAAAAATCTAAAAGAAAAGAAGAATTGAGACTTTAATTGCATACAAATATGAGCTATGAATAAATTTATAAAAATAGATAAGAAAAATGAATTAGAAAAATGCTTAAACCTTGAAAAATCTTTAAAACGTGATCATTTGTTGTATATTGATGAATTTGATTTATTTTCAAAATTAAATATCTTAAGGGAAATTATAGGTTTGGAAAATGATAAACCAATTGACATTCTTAATTATATAAAAATAATAGATTCTTTTCTAAATGTATATATAGCTTATAGAATAATGTTAACAATTTCATTGTCAGTTGTTTCAACCGAAAGAAGTTTCTCAAAGCTAAAGATAATAAAAACTTATTTAAGATCAACAATGTCTCAAGAAAGATTAAACAAATTAATCATATTAAGTTTGTCTTAAGCTTCCCAAACTCTTCTTGAGCCGCCCTTGCCTAAGATGGATTGGGATTTTTTGAAGATTGATGAACATGTTCATGAGAGGCAAATCTATTCAAGGGTTCATTGAGGGTGAGGTGAATATGCCTAGTGCTCGATTTCAGCTATTCCAATGGGAGTTACGAGGTAAGGATTGAAACCCCTTTTGTGATTAATTTGCATTGACAAACCCTAATGCTTAAGTGTTAGTATGTTAATAGTGTTCCCAATGTTGAAGTTGAAGGTGATTGAGTTGTTTATGAGGAGGAATAAATGGGTGGAGTTAAAGGTTCTTAATATAGCTTAGTTTTGAAGGTATGCTTTCTGATTTTGTAAAATTGAACTTGTTATTTGATTTTGAAGTGGATTTGTTATTGAAAACAATTGATCTCTCAAGGTATAGTAGAGGGTTTTGGTCTGAAGGTGAATTGTGCGACACAAGATTGGAAGGTCAGTTTTGGATATTTTTTGCACTTTTAGGCTTCAGTTCTTTATAGAACCAAAGCCTATAGTCCCACAATAATTTCAAAAATGTCACTACATCTTTAAAGGCTTTGTGTTTCGCGAAACTGAAGCCTATAAGGCTTTGTGGTCCTGTCTCTACGAACCTCCTCGCTCGTAGTCCAACTCTACGGACATCCTCGCCCGTAGTCCAACACACGTGATCCACCAACTACGAACCTCTCCGCTCGTAGCAGCTCTCAAGTGTGAGCACGGAACATACGAACCTCCCCGCTCGTATCCCCACACGAGAGCATCAGGATATGAACCTCCCTGCTCATATCATCACGTGTTCACCACCAGCCATGAACCTACCCGCTCATGACACAATCAGCATCTCCTGGTCCAAGTCTCACATCACAAAATCAAGACGAAAATTAAGAAAAGCACACTGCAATATAAGAGGTACATACTCAAGCTGGTCTTAGGGATTCCAATGTTTCCACGAACCTACCCACTCGTGGCCCAACTCTACGGACCTCCCCGACCATAGTCCAACTCTACGAACCTACCTGCTCGTAGTCCAACATGCGTGAACACCTACTATGAACCTCTCCGCTCATAGCAACCTCAAGTGTGAGCATGGAACATACGAACCTCCCCACTCGTATCCCCACACAAGAGTACAACAGATACGGACCTTCCCGTCCGCATCAATCACGCATTTCCAACCTTTGTTACGAACCTACCCGCTCGTAACTAGTCCAGCATATCCCTGACCAAACTCTCACAAAGAGCCATGCAAAACACACAACAAAGCAAACTACCATAGCACTATTGCCTGGCGCAGCCCCTACGCCGTTAGGCGAAGTTACAACGCAGACTACCTGACAGTTCTCATACACCGTCGGGCGCCACATGCTTTAAAATCCCCTGTTAGTAACCATCGCCTGGCAGCCCAACCCGTACAACCAGGCGCCACACCAATAACGTGAGTTTACTGAGTAAATCATCATAGAACCCATTTTTGCTATCCCAATTAATAAAAAGTATATTATTATTATTATTATTATATACATCTTCTAAACATATTGATCTTTTATCACACCTTCATTAAATAATTCAAAGACTTTAATTTAATTTTATACATCTAAAGTACGTATTAATATATAATATATATTATTCTTACGAACACCCGTATGGTATAAATTATTAAATCCTTATGAGATATAATATCCTAACCATTTAATAAATATTATAATCTACGTTATGTATAATAAATTAATTATATAGGAATTTCCCAAATTGCATCGCACATAATTACCTCTATACCATATGTGTTTTTCTTTTCAAATATGATAATGATTTTCACTCTATTTATAATGTTACTCAAACAATTTAAGCTATATAATACGTAACATATAAAATAGAAGTATTTTATACTTTCCACAAGCAATAACTAATAATTATATAATAACACCTTTCCTTTTATATACATAATTAATTTAATATAAATCAATATCGTACTTACTAGATTTATAGTACAAAATATATACATATATATATATATATATATATAAATATTATATTTTTGTATAACTTATATGCTACACCTAATAGAATTATCCTACAGCAAGGCCCCTTTAAAAATTAATTACAACCTAAAAATTTCATAACTAGAAAACTTGAAAATTCAGAAATCATCTCCTTACCATTATACATAATTTTAAATAAATCAAATTAGTAAAAGTGTCACTCTTTAATGTTGCCAACCCTTAAACCACAAAACTTCCTTTTCATGCCAAAAAAGTTATAAAAATCATTTTAGCACCCCTAGTTATAGTTGCTACTGGCGGTTATATGAAGAAATCCTAATAATAATTATCAATCATTCTTTTAGCATAAAAAAATCTATGATTACCTTTCATTTATAAAACAAATTTGCACCTTTCCAAATTATTATACATGATAGAGGGAATATTAACACCCCCACGTAGTCAATTTAATAACATTTTTTTTTTCTATATAAAAAAAATCATATACATTTTCTTTTCTTTTATCTACTTCGATTCATTAATTTAAATATCTCTGATTAATAATATTCATATACTATATATATATATATATATATATATATATATATATATATATATATATATATATATATATATATATATATATATATATATATATATAAACTTGTTAGAAAACTAGTCCTACCTAATCTCCAAGTTCACTTACCATCTAAATAGAATTGTTTCCAACAATTTAGATTCATACTCTACACGCACATATATATATATATATATATATATATATATATATATATATATATATATATATATATATATATATATATATATATATATATATATATATATATATATATATATATATATATATATATATATATATATATATATATATATATATATATATATATATATATATACATTTCCGCCACATATATATTATTATAATACTAATATCTATACCAAAAACTATATTCAAAACTTTCACGTATAAATCAATTATTAGTACTCTAAAAAAACCATCACACCACATATTTCTTTTTACCAAAATTCTACATCACTTTATAAATCAAAACTATCATTGTTTAAATAAAGAACAAACACTAGTAATACCAAATTGTGATAATATCTTTTCTTTCTGTTAATTGCTCGACATTTTGGTTTGTAAAGTACTATTTACATCTAACAAATCGCATAGAATATCTAGGACAAGATAAAATCACTCACTATGCATTCAATCCACAAAATTATACATGTTCTACAAAACACTTCACCAGTAAAGCAAATAAACATTGTCTTCTAAAGAAAAACAATGCAATTTGTTCAAAACTATGGTTGCACCATAATGGCCAATTTGGTTTCGAAAACTTCATCAATAGTAAAACATAAGGTTAATATATTCACTCTAGCCAAGATTCAAACCCACGTTCGCATTCATAATATATTGGTAAAATAAAACCCAATTAAAATATCACACTAATGGCACATACAATACTCGAACTCAAGTCCTTTCAACATAACTAAGTACTCTTAACCACTTGAGCTAGTACTATTTCTTATCTATGACTTGTCAAAAAATTCTCTTAGGTTATTCTCAACCCACCATTACTTGTACTTTATTAATTATTATTTATATGAATTTCCTGGATCTTACACAAAGCACTTGGGGGACATTTATTCTTCCCTCAGACAAACTGCTCAAAAGGTTCCACTAATCAAAACAAATATTACAATCCAAGTACACAAACTACTATTCATTATACGAGTGCACAAATGACTCTTGATTCTCACGAGTACGCAAATCACTCTTGGTTTAATCTTTTTAATATTTCCTTGAGACTAAGAACTCTCGGTAGAAAGAAAAATACTCTCATAGAGAGCTTAATTTAACCTCACAAAGAATAACTCCACAAAGTGAATGATTTATAAAGTATTTTACACCCACAACAAAGAACACTTTATATGATCATTGAATGATTGAAATAATTTTTTATAGTAGACGTGTTATTCGTCTTACTTGAACTCTTTAAATAGCTTATTGGAGATGTCTGTTGCAATTTGAATAGCTAATTTAGGATTATGCAAGATATTCACTTAAGCTTCAAAGAGAATCTTTGTTTTTAATGGTCTTTGACGCTTGAGAAGAAGAGATGTAATTTTATTCATCTGAGCATTCTTTCTATGTTTATGCTTAAGGAAGCAATTCAAGTAATATTTGCATATGTCACAATTAATTGCAGTTAAACATAATCATATAAGTTCATTTGTTTCCCGAAAGAGAAAGTCATAAGATTGTTGCTTCACAAAACCAATTTAAGTGTAGATAATATATTCGTTGACAAAAAAATTTTCAAATGCTTAGTGTAAGATCCGAGAAAATTAAATAGTTAATTAAATAATTATTTAATAAATCCAAGTAATAGGAGCCTTTAAGGAATTTAATGCGATGTGCTATGACGTGGAAAAGTACTAGCTTAAGTGGTTGAGAGTACTTTGATTGTGTGAGAGGACTTGGGTTTGAGTCTTATGAATGCCAATTGTGTGTTATTTTAATCTGTGCATTATTTTATTGATATATTTGAATGTGAGACGTGATAATGTAATCCTAAAATTATAGAAATTATTATAAATATGAATTGGTTGAATTGGTTGTGCATTTGACTTGGTAATTGATGTGTTGTGGGTTCAAACCTTGCTAAGA
The DNA here is from genome assembly GCF_037176805.1 of Vigna unguiculata. Taxonomy (NCBI): domain Eukaryota; kingdom Viridiplantae; phylum Streptophyta; class Magnoliopsida; order Fabales; family Fabaceae; genus Vigna; species Vigna unguiculata. The sequence continues at coordinate 14,149,022 of NC_140796.1, forward strand.
ATAAGAACTAAACTTTACTTTTGCCTAATTTTATTTTTTGCATGGAGACAAAAAGATAGAAAACCCAGTGGTAAATATTGTTAGAGTATAAGAGAAGGCTAAGAGAGCTTTTAGGTTAGAGACACATCAAGAATTTGAATTTGGAGCAAGGAATCCTGGTAAGGGGAGCTACTTTCGCATGTTTTAAATCCTTTATGATGTATTGTTTCATTGAATGAACCTTATTGCATGAACCCATTCCCTCACTGTGTTGTTTTCGCGATTCTGGGTTTCTGCCCAGAAACCGCTTGGCGGTAAGGCCCGAGCCGCCAAGCGGCTCATCAATATGTGCATTGTTTTTGTTTCTGTCGGCATGAACCGCCTGGCAGTGCTCGCGTCATTTTGGCTTGTTTTGATGTTGTTTGAACGGAAATCAAGGTGGTTTCTGTAATTGATGTGTTTAGATCCTATTTGGGGCATTGTTGATAGGAAATTAATTAGAATTGTGGGTATGGTACAGTTTTGGGACATACTCATGTATGAGAATCTGTGATCATATGCTCTAATGTGAGAAGGCAATGAATTGGGGTGGATTCCAGAGAGCAAGGGTTGAGTAAAATTTAAGAATTACATTGAGAGGAGAAGTCCAACCTATTTTAGGTAAATTGCTATAGTTTGGTTTGATTGACAACAAGGTCGTATATTAAAGGAGGCTGAAATCACTCGCAGGGATGGAGAAGCCTAGGTTTAGGTTGAATACTAGTGTACCACCTAGCGGCACTATGCTTGCCGCCAGGCGATGGCGAGGTGCAGTCACTGGGTTGCGAGTTTGAGCAATGGAAAATGGAGAGAGGAACCTAGGTGAGTGAGTGGTACTAGAAATTTATTGATGAAATTGTAAGGAACAATATAATTATAGTACTGAATTGTGTGAATTGGAAGAGGTTGGGAAGTATGAGTATATTATGGTGTAATTGTAGGAAATTTAATTAAAGAAAGGGAGAATGATGATTCTAATTCAAAGTTCCAGGTTTGGGAAGTATAGGTTTGCTTGGGGTGTACAATTGGGACACGAGATAGTGTGTCTTAGTGAGTTAAGGTATTAGCTATGAATTGTGTAATATGGATTGAAAGTTAAATGAGTAGAAGGTGTATTACTGTTGTAATGCAATTAAGGTATGTAATGTGCTATAAGGAACTGTACTGTGTGATCTCATTTGGAGTTAGGTTGAGTCATTGGATAATGATGGAAGAAATTGGAAAATCCTAGGTCTTGTTATGAGATTAGGAATGGGAATTATAGGTAATGGGATCGTTTGTGGGGTGCCAGGGAATCAAGAATGAGAGTTGGATGAATGAGAGTTCCTTACTACCTTTGAGGAGTTAAGAGAGTGTGAGATAATCTGGTTGCGGTGCGAAAACAGAAATTGGTACGTTGCTGATACAACATCTGGCGGCTGGAGCGTGCACGCCAGGCGATAGGAACTCCAGGGAGGGTTCTGCAACGATTAGCGCCTGGCGGTAGAGTAGGATCCGCCAGGTGGTAGCGGAGAAGTAGGTGTTATGTTCATGGACCTGGTGCCTGGCGGCGTAGCTTGAACCGCTAGGCGGTCAGCACTGGTTTCGCCTGGCAGCGCTTGGGGTTGCGCCAGACGATAGTGTTGCAGACTATGACTTGTGTGCGTTGCTTTTAAGCGGTAATCCTATACTTGGATTAGGGGATGTTGTGCCATGAGCGGGTACGTTCATGAATGGTGGTGAACATGTGATGATATGAGCGGGGAGGTTCATATCCAGTTACTCTCGTGTGGGAATACGAGCGAGGTAGTTTCATATGTTTCGTGCTCACACTTGAGAGATGTTGCGTGCGGGGAGGTACGTGGCTGGTGGATCACATGTGTTGGACTACGGGCGGGTAGGTTCGTAGAGCAGGGCTACAAGCGGGGAGCTTCGTAGAGGCATGACCACGAGTGGGCAGGTTCGTGTGAGCATCATATTCCTGAGTCCAAGGCTAACTATTTGTGTGATTAAAGGTTGAAAAGCCTTGGGGTTTAAGGTCTTGGCCAAGAACTAATTAGGTTAAATAAGATGGGTGTGTTATTATATTCTGTGATTATATATGTCATTTCTATTTTTATCAGCTCACCTTTTTCTGTTTGTGTATGGCGATGATCGTGTGATTCGTTGCACGAGAGCAAATGATCATACAGGTGATGCTGAGGATGCTCAGGCGACAGAGTGAGGGCTAGCTGGGATTAGAGCTAGGGATTTTTATTATGTTTTCTTTTATGATTACGGATTTTGGAAATTGTAATGCTTTTAATACTGTTATTTTATAAATTTTGGCGCGTGTTTAAATATTTTAAATTCTTCTTGTGTTTGGGAATAATAATATATCGTCTATTAAATTCCATTTCGTATTTTTATTTATTTAATTAAGTAATATTCCCTAAGGATGTTACACTTAGTTTTTGTCCAAAAAATCATGACATCATATTTATAACTTAGGTTTATATTGATCATATGTACCAACTATTATACAAGCTTCATTACACATTTATTGATCTATTAGAAGGTCTATTTTAGCTACCATAATGTTCACATAATATTAAACACATAACACTTAAAATGTTTGTTATGATCAAAACTAATTAATGGCTTACTTGTTTAAGACCACCTGATAAGGTACTAAAGATTATATGCCCTAGGGTCTCAACATGAGGCATGTGATGACCCTAGAAAATAGAAAATAATTGTGTTTTTTAGATTTGTAAATAATAGAGGTTATATGAAGAATTTTTTTTCTTTTTATATTGTGCCAATTAAGGATACAATAACTCCGATTTTTAAATGGGAATTATGTGTTCTCTTAGCAGAATCTTGATGTTTTCAATATTTGTACTTAATGGCATGATGGTGCTAGTAATATGAAAGAAGAATCATTTGCATGCATTATTCCTTAATAATAATCATTGTGTTTGGTATGTTTATTGTTTGGCTAAAGAGAAGTTATTACATTTCATCAATTTCATTTTTAAATTTAGATTTCATTATAAATGTGTTTCTCTAATAAACATGATGAGTTACAACATGTTGATCCAGGTAAAATAACTCAATTATTGGAGATTGGTGAACTTGAAGCTAGTTGGGAACTAGTTGGAGCCTACATTTTCATTTTATTTTTACTACAATAGTGGATCTCGTTTGGTTCTCAAAAAGGTAGGATTAATGGATCAAATTATCATTAAAGGGGTAATAGTGATGCTATTATAATATTTTGTCTTGAGTTCACTTACTTTTCACACAAAAAACTAGATTATGAAAATTATTGAGTATTTGTCGAGCTTAACAACAATATTCTTGTAATTTATTTAATATTATATAGTTAGTTTGTTCCACTACTAAAACAACTCATATTTCCTGTCAATTTTGTTTTGAATTTTTTTTAGGAAATACTTATAAATTTTGTTATGAAAAAAAATTTGCTAGAAATTGATGCCAATTTTTTGCAAAATATTTTGTATAAAACACTTTTCGTAACAAATTTTTTGTAAGAATTACTTGTGAATTTTATAATTTTGTAGGAAATAATTACCCACGAAGGAATTACCTGTCAATTATTTCTTAGAAAAAATAACAGGAAAAAGTCTTTTCTTGCAATTTTTTTTAACAAAATTTACAAGAAAATTCCCATGTAATATGAGAAATTTTAGTAGTGTTCTACTAAATTTTGAAATTTGATTTAAAATTAAAGAAAAAGATTTGTTAACATTAATGTATAAGAAACAAGACGTTGATATATTTTTTTAATTCTATTTAAATGTCACATCATAAGCTTTCTACATAAAAAAAAGATTAAAATATCTTTTTGGTCCCAATTTTCGTCAAGTTTTTTCAAATAAGTCCTAATTTTGGTTGTGTTCAAATAGGTCCCAATTTTCGTCAATTATGTTCAATTGGGTCATTTTTTGCTAACACCGTTTAAATCATTAACGACCATGAATAGTGACTGCCACATGTCATTTCGTGGTTTTTTTGAATTTTTTATTTTATTTTTATTTTTAATTTTTAATTTTTTTTAAATTTTTTTTAAATGTACACGTGTCAACCCAGGAGTGTGCCACGTGTCACTTTGTGGTTTTTTTGAATTTTTTATTTTATTTTTTTGAATTTTTTTGAATTATTTTTTAAATGTCCACGTGTCAATCTAGTAGTGTGCCACGTGTCAAAGTCAATATTCTATATTCAATTTGGTCCCTATATTTGTTATTTTTGTTCAATTAGGTCCTAATTTTTGTTAAGATTAACCAATTTGGTCCCTATAGAAGATGTGACCAAATTTAATTTTTATATCAAAGTTATAATGATGTGAATTTTAATATATTATATAAAGATATTTAATAAAAAATATGAATTTTAATATAAAAATTAAATTTGGTTTTAATTTGGAGAGGGACCAAATTGGTTAATGTTAACAAAAATTGGGACCTAATTGAACAAAAATAACAAATATAGGGACCAAATTGAATTTAGAATATTGACTTTGACACGTGACACGCTACTGGGTTGACACGTGGACATTTAAAAAAAATTTTAAAAAATTTTAAAATTTTTTTAAAAAAATTCAAAAAAACCACGAAGTGACACGTGACACACTCCTAGGTTGACACGTGTACATTTAAAAAAATTAACAAAATTTAAAAAAAAATTCAAAAAAAATTCAAAAAATTCAAAAAAAATAAAAAAAATTCAAAAAAACCACGAAATGACACGTGGCAGTCACTGTTCATGGCCGTTAATAATTTAAACGGTGTTAGCATAAAAGGAACCAATTGAACAAAATTGACGAAAATTAGGACCTATTTGAACACAAAACCAAAATTAGGACTTATTTGAAAAAACTTGACGAAAATTGGGACCAAAAAGGTATTTTAACCTAAAAAAAATCATATCAGTATTTTAAAGTGCACATATGTTTCATTACATGTGATGAGTTTTGCAAAATAAATGACAAATTTAGTAAACAAATAATGAAATAGTTAACTTTGAGTAATATTTTAGTTACTAGGACACTGCACATATGTTTCATTACATGTGATGAGTTTTGCAAAATAAATGACAAATTTAGTAAACAAATAATGAAATAGTTAACTTTGAGTAATATTTAGTTACTAGAACACAAAGGGTTGACTCAAAGATAAAGCGAGTAAAACATTCGCTTTAGATCTCTAACAAAAAAAGTCTCAATTTTCTTTTATTACTAATATTTTTCAATTAAATTAATAATATAATTATGTTTAAGAAAAAAAGGTCTCAAAATTTTTTTTAGTACTACCATACACCTCTATTAAATTAATTATAAAATTATGTTTAAGAAAAAAAAGTCCCAAAAAACTATTTTATTACTAATATAGTTCTATTAAATTAATTATAAGGTTATGTTTGAAATAAAATTTAATTAAATTATTATTGTCTGATAATTTTTATTAGTATTAAAAATGATAATTAATAAGTTAAATTTTTTTTTAGTAAATTATAATTTTGTTTATGAAAAAGAGAATGAGTAGATATTTTTATTCTCTTACAATCATTTTGTATTTTATTTTCTTCTTTTATATCGTTGTGACTTCTCTTGCCTTTCCTTACTCTCTTCCCTTCTAAGAGTCACTTTTTTAGGGGTTTTACCATATTAAATTTCTTGAATCTCATATTGTTTGTGTGTATTAATTTTTTCATCCTCATCTTTGGTTAGTATGTTTTTGCTTTCTATTTGTGTTATTGTTATTTTTATTTTGTTTTGGATTTGTATTAGAATTATAGATGTGTTTCTTTTGCTCAATTTTGTTTTTCAGTACTTTTCGATTTATAGGTTTCGAGAGTTTTTTATATATCTTGCTCACTTACTATCGAGTTGAGAAGAACAATATTTTTTGAATTATTTTTATTAATGATTAATCTTAAAATAAACTTACAAGTTTGTGATAAAAGTTGAGACTTCAGAAGGAGAAAAAGACTTGAGACTTCAAAGATACTACAAGTCTACTATCAAGTTTACTTTCTTAACAACCAAAACTAGGTTTTATTGTTTTAATTCATTTGTTTTATATACTTGTCTGTAGTAGTGTTTTATATCTTATAATTTTTTTTATTTCATATAAAAATATATAAATATGTCAACTAGAAAATTTGAATCAGGTTATTCAAAAATCTAAAAGAAGAGAAGAATTGAGGCACTAATTACATCACAAAAAGGAGTTATGAATAAATTTATAAAAATAGAAAAGAAAAAATAAATTAGAAAATACAGGTGGGTGCACTCTGAATGAACAAGATAATAATAATATAGATATAGGTGAAAGCAATTATAGAGTAAGAGAAGTAGTTAGTGATGGGGATAATTCTGATTCTCAAACCCATGACAACGAGGATGAGATTAAGAGACTAGATAATGATTCTACTTTGGACAAAAATAATATGATCCAAGCCAATGGAAGAATATTGATACAAATTTGAGAGATTTATTGGTAGAAAAAGGTCCTATTAAAATCATTGATATAGATTTTCCTAAAGATATACATTCTAGGCACTTTTCTTCATCAAATTATATTCAAACTTTTCCTAATGGAGAGAAATACGAAAAAAGATGGCTAATTTATTCTAGAGATTTAGATAGAGTCTTTTATTTTTGTTGTGAATTGTTTAATGTTGTTTCACGTACAAGTAAACTAGCTAACGAAGGTAGTAATGATTGGAGAAATCTTAGTAATAAGTTGAAGAGACATGAAATATCAAATGAGCATATTACTAAAATGAATGAATGAATTGATTTGTAAATGAGATTGGAAAAAAAATAAAAGAATAGACAAATATGTTCAAAAACAAATAAATAGAGATAGAGAACATTGGAGAAATGTGTTGTTAAAAATTATTGCAGTTGTTAAAACTCTTGGTAAAATAAGTTAGTCTTCCGTGAAAACAATGAAAAGATTTATCAAGAACCTAATGAAATTTTTTTAAGTCTAATTGAAATGATTGCAGAATTTGACCCAATTATGCAAGAACATATTCGTCGAATTAAAGATGATGAAATTCACAACCATTACCTTAGGCATAATATACAAAATGAGTTGATAAATTTGTTAGCAAGTGAAATCAAAACAAAAATTATAAAAAAAAATTAGGGATGCAAAATATTATTCAATCATACTTGATTGCACTCCAGATATAAGTCATCAAGAGCAAATGTCTTGTGTATTACAGTGCGTAGATATTTCATCAAATCCTATACACATTAATGAGTACTTTTTAGAAATTTTAAAAGTAGATGGATGATACAAGTGGAAAAAGTCTTTTTGATGTTATTGTTGATGAATTAAAAAATCTTCAACTTGATATTAACGATCTTAGAGGACAAGAATATGATAATGGATCTAATATGAAAAGAAAACATCAGGGTGTGCAAAAAAAATTTCTTGATATTAATCCTAGATCATTTTATACTTTGTGTGGCTGTCATGATTTAAACTTAGTACTTTGTGATATGGCTAACTCTTGTCCAAAAGCTACATCTTTTTTTGTGTGTTACAATGTATATATACTTTATTTTCTTCTTCTACAAAAAGGTGGAAAATTTTACAATACCATATATATAACTTAACTCTTAAATCATTGTCATATACATGTTGGAAAAGTCATATTGAAAGTGTGAAAGTTGTAAGATTTCAAACTTCATAAATAGGAGATGCTTAATTTGAATTAGTTGAAGTTAGTGATGATCCTAAAATAAAAAGTGAAGCTAATTGTTTAGCAACTTATGAACTAGAAAACTATGAGTTTTTGTTAGGCATGAATATTTGGTATGACATTTTATTTGCAGTTAAGTCTGTTAGTAAGAATTTACAATCAAAAGATATGTGCATTGATGAAGCTATTGAACATTAAAATGTCTTCTTTCATTTTTTGAAAAGTATAGAGAAATGGATTTGAAAATGCATTGATTTTTTCCAAAGAAATTGTTTTTGAAATGAATATAGAACCTAAGTTTTGTGAAAAACGTATGAGATGCAAAAAGAAACAATTTGATGAAAATGTTGATAATGAAATTGTAAAATCTCTTCAAGATTCATTTAGAATTGATTACTTTTTGTATATTATAGATAAAGTAATTACCGTATCTCAAAGTAGATTTGAACAATTTAAAATATTGAAGATATTTTTGGTTTTTTATTTAGTGTTAAAAAATTAAAATCACTAGATTATACATTTTTTAAAGAAAAATGCTTAAACCTTGAAAATTATTTAAAACATGATAATTTGTTGGATATTGATGGATTTGATTTATTTTCAGAATTAAATATCTTAAGGGAAATTATACATGTGGAAAATGATAAACCAATTGATATTCTTAATTATATAAAAAGAATATATTCTTCTCCAAATGCATATGTAGCTTATAGAATAATGTTAACAATTTCAATGTTAGTTGCTTCACGCGAGAGGAGTTTCTCGAAACTAAAAATAATAAAAACTTATTTAAGATAAAAAATATCCCAAGAAAGATTAAACGAATTATCCTTATTATCTATTGAAAAAGAGATGTTAAATGAAATTAATTATGACAATTTAATAAATAATTTTACATAAAAAAAAATTCAAAAAATATATTTTAAATAAAAGACCTCATTTTTTAAGTTTGATTTAGGACTCTCAATCTCTTGAGACGTCCTGAAGACACATAGAGAGCTTTTAATAATGTGAATAAATTTTATCATTTAGATTTTATTGAATAAAAAAAGTTAAATTAAAATTTCAAATTCAATTATTTGTAATGTTCTAACCTTCATATTTTAATTTAAATAAGTTATCTACCATGCTTGAATTGTATAAATTTATTTTTCAATAATCAAAAAACTTATAGACAATTTTCTTTTGATCTAATTTTAATACTTCATGTTTCTACACTTATAATACAATAACTATCTTTTGCTGTGAATATTATCGAATAACATTGTGAAATAAAATAACATAAATTTCTTTACAAATAATATAATTATTTACATTAAAGAAGGTGAAAACTTTACTTTTTTTTTATTATGAATTCAAAACGTTAGCTTTTATTTAAAAGAACTATAAGGCCAATATCTTCAGTTGATGTTATTTTATATAGTTATAATTAAATTACATTACGTGTTATTTTATCAATCATAATGATATATAACTACAAATTTTGAGTGTATGTGTATTATATATTATTTTGTTATTGGTCAAGACTCACCATGGGATGCCATATATTTTGAAATGGAAAAGATTTTCCGATTCAAAATATCAAAGTTCATTTTTGGAATGCACTAAACATATTTGGAAAAAATAAAATAAAAAGAGAAAGAAAATATCACGAGAAAGATGAACAAATAAAAGTTCCCTTCTCAGAATTTCAAATTGGGCCACTTGAGCCCAAAGATAATCCAACAAGAGTTTAAATTCAATTTGAATGTTAAAGATTTTTAATTTGTTTAGTAAAAGATAAAGTAAAAGAAGAGAAATTTGTTTTCTATCCTTTTCTGTTTTTTATTATGTAGAATAGAACAAATATAGAGAATGACATAAATATATATAATTAAATAAAATAAAGTACATAAATTAATACTAATTTAACATTTTTTATTCTTTTCTCTTTCTTCCAAAATAGACAAATTAAACATTGTGGGCTCACTATTATTTTATCATTTTTTTTTGTATTACTATACCATTAAAGGAATTTATATATTAAGGAAACTTTTAAAATGTTAAAATGATTGTATTTTAAAAACATAACAAAAACAAAAGAATAGCACCAAAAGCCAAACAATGAATCTAAATTTGAATTCAACACGTCAAATTTCGACAACTCACATACAATCACAAGTTCCAAATATATAAGGCTAAAAGTTCTTAGCATATGTGAAACTTATGAAAAACTTTAATGCCCTACTTATTTATTTCACTTTCCTATTATAATAAAAGCAATAGAAAAACACTCTAAGCCTTCAAATAACTTACTTATTGTCCTCCTAATGTAGTAAATGTAGTAAGCTATAAGGAAAAAACATAGAGATCTACATTCATTAGAGTAAAGTTAATTGCTGATTATGGGTTAAAGCTAGTGGAATCAAATTCCATAAGGAAAATTATCTGTGGATATTGTAGATTTATAAGCATTGTTTTCTAGAAAATAAATATTTTTATGAGTTAAAACTGACTTGCTTATAGAATAATTTGTAATGTTTTCTTATATTAAGGTTTTAAAAGTTGATTTTTAATCTATGTATGAAAAACTGTTTGTAATTTATGAAACGTATATTTGATTTTTCTTCTTTTTTCTTAATTTTTTTTATGAAAAATGTTTATTCAAACTGCTGGGGAAAACATATTTAAAAAATTGTAAATGTTAATATCTCGAGTATAACAACGTGTACATTAATTAAGTGATGTAAACTTCACATCCATTATTGATATAATTACATCAATGTTATTTTAAACAATCTTCATTTTAAAATTTATTTTATGGTATGAAATTAAATTCAAAGTATGCCAGTAAAACGAATATGAAATCTTGAAGAAAGAGCACATTTGAAATTAGAAAGAAAAAGGAAAGTTGCAAGGGAAGGAAAACCACTACTGACCTGAAATATATATATATATATATATATATATATATATATATATATATATATATATACATATATATGTATATATATATATACATATATATGTATATATATATATATATATAAATAATTAAATATTTCAAAAATATGTATTTAATTAAAATAATACGGTGAAATGAATAATCATTTGTTACCTTTTTTTTTATTATTATTAACATTTAATAATTTTGATCATCATAAGAGATTAGCTTTCGTTGGTAGTATAGAATATAAATCGGTTTTACATGAAAACGCATAGCTAAGTTTGTAAAGAAGAAATGAGAGACTCTGAATAATTATTATTATTTGAAGAGGAAAAGTGCATAATAAGCATGAACATATGAATTTTCCTCTTGAGAGAAAAGAGAGAGAAAATAGAGCTAGCGCCTGCACCTGGTAATGGCGCTGCAGCCTCGCTGGTAAGGGTTGGCCGGCGCGCCAGGCTGGCAATTGTAATAAGAGTTTCCTTTGCGAGAACACGGCACAGTGTCTCTCCGCATCGCTCCGTAGCTTATGTACCTTTTGCTCGCTAAAATGCGCCGGTTGATCTCGCTGTCCATCTCCAATTCCGACTCCTCTTCCACCAACGGCATCCACGCCATCTCCATTCCCACCACTCCTGCCTCCGCCGTTGGCGCCGACGAAACGACCATCCAGACGGTGGCGCAAATTCCAAGGAAGAGCAAGGAATACGCGTAGTGATGCATTGGTGTTAGAATTGAATGGGCTTGGGAGTGAGTGAGTTTTGAGCTTCGCAATTTGTTTTAGTTTTCCAGATTAACGCTCTTATATTTGTCTCATTCTTCAAAAATTCAATGTAGTTGTAAAATGTTAAGGTGATTAACGCGTGAAGATGAATTAATTAATTAAAATAAACTTTATTATTATTGAAAACTTTACTATTGAAATTAATTATTTTTCGAAATCTCAGCGTATATTATTTTAAATGTATTTTTTTTTATTATTACTGAAAACTTTACTGTAAAGTATTTATTATTATTATTAGTATTAATATTAATATTAAAGATCAGTTTTGTTTTTTATTTTCTATTTTTAGTAAATTTTAACTTATAACAAGACTCATATAAGAAAGAATATGCATTAAATGATTATTAAAATTTATATATTTAATGTTGAGTCAGTTTTTCGACTTTAATGTATAAGCAGTGAAATGTAAATGTCTTATATCATTTAAAGTATATTAAGGTTTTCCAGTTAGAAAGACAACTTTGTTTTAACTATTATATAGTCCATAAAAATTAAAAGAAAATGAAATTTTAATGATGAGAGATAGAAAAATAATTATAAATAGTAATTATGTTTATAAATAAATTAAAATTTATTTGTTATCATTAAGAAGAACAAAATAGTTTAAGATAATATTAATGTTATATATTAACAAAGTTAATTATATTTTTCATCATAATTAATAAACAAATCAAAATAATTCTTGTGATAAGAGTGTGAATAAATGTTATCTAAAGCTACCGGGATAAATTTATAGTCTTTTAAATGTTAGAATGAAAATAATGGAAGAGTGTATTGTTAAACTTTTGAAAAGAAATTTTATCTATTAATGCTCTTATATTTGTTTCCTCTTTGTCCATTCTTTCACTTCATCTACACACATGCACGAACGCGCACACACATACACGCACAAACACACACCCTTGCACACACACCCTCGCGCATACACACACGTACACATCTACCTGCACTATATAGAGATATAGAGATGTCAAAATGAATTTCAACCTGTGAGCCAATGCGGGTCACCATGGGTTTGAATTGAGTTGAGAAAAATTCAGTTTTCTCAAAAGTGGGTCGGACTGAACCTGACTCACTTAACTCACAGGTTAAATGGGTTCAAACCGAGTTGAAGATGGGTTGACCCACTTAATACACTAACATTTTTTTACATTTTTTTTAATTTTTTGTTATAATTATTTACTACTTTTAATTATATACGTTCACAATTTCATTTTTTTAAATGCTAGAATGTTGTTCAATAATATTTGAATACTTTGAATCTTCAATTAATTTGTTTGTTAAGTTATATACATTAATACACTAATCTTTATAACTATTATCTTTATAATAATATTTCTAATATTTCGAGAATTGAATTAGGTGAATACTTTGATTCCACCATTATAAAAAATAAATTAAGTCAATTCACTCTATTGTAATACAATAAATATATAAATAAATTACAAAAAAAAAATATTCGTAAGTAAGCTAACCCACTAACTCACCAACTTGTGGTGGGTTGGGTCAGGATGCAAAATTTTTTGCCCACCAAAAAGTGAGCCGGTGTTGAGCTTGCCCTTGTTTAGCTCAACTCGTTGTAAGCCAACTTGTATGAGCCGGATTAACTCACTTTGACACTCCTACACACACCCATCTACCCACACACACACACACGTGCATGCACGAGCACGCGCATGCGCGCGCACACACACATACTCCCACTCCTCCTTCCTCCTCCATTAGCGGCGACAAAACGACCATCCAGACGGTGACATAAATCCCAAGGAAGCAATGGCAGATGTTTTGAGGGGCAGGGAGGGGCCATGGCACCCCCTCCCTTTTTTTTTTTAATTTTTTTATATTATATGTAATTTAGAAAATTTTAATGTTTTTTAAAAAATTTAAATTATATATAGTTTATATTAAAAAAATATTATTAAATTAGGTATTTTTTTAATTTTTTATAAAGTATAAAATTTAATAATAATAAATGATAAAACATAAATCAAATATAATAAAAATTAAATATATTTATTAAGATACATCTTTTTTATTATCTTTTTGAGTTTTTTTACATATTAGATTTATCTCTTATTCTCGCATTTTTTTTTCGCTTTTGAAAAAAAGTTAGATACAAATTTATTGTTTTTTTTCTTTTAATTTTATTTTTTCTCTTTTACAATTGAAGAAAAAAAGGAAATTCTCATATCTTACTTCATTCTGAAATATTTGTTTAATAGTTAGCATTATCTTCTATCTCATGAGTCTTATATTTATTTTTTATGAATATAGAAGTAAAAGTAATGTATGATGTGTTTTTTCATAACCGATTTTGAATGGTGACTTTATTATCATAGATTTTTTTAGGAATTCTCATTTTTTTATTAGATTGTAATAACTTATTTTTTGATTTTAATCATTTTTAGGAACTCTCAATCTTTTATTAGGTTGTGATAAATATTAATGAAGAATAAGATAATAGATTCATTGTTTTAAAGTGATAAAAAAAAAGTTACATGTGAAGATGAAAACAAGACTAATTCAATTTTTTACATATTCTGAAACATAATACTAATGATCATATTATTCAATTAGAAGATCCTTTTCTTAAAGTTCAACGAGTTACATGAGAAATTTCCTATTAATTATTTAGAAAGGTTTTCATATTTATATTAAAAGAAATAGCTAAAAATTTTAGTTTTTATTTAATTATTGATGAATTCAAGAATCTGAAAAAACAATATTTTAGATATGTGTGATTTATTTTGTAATTACGGTTATATTAAATTATGTATTAAGTTTTATTGTATAGTAACAATAATTAAAAATATAAATTTTGAGTACATTTTTTGGCTCCCCCAATATTATCGGGCAAGATCCGCTACTGCAAGGAAGAGCAAGGAGTACGCTTAATGACACATTGGTGTTAGAACTGAATGGACCTTAGGAGTGAGTGAGTGACTTTTAGGCTTCGTAATTTGCTTTCGTTTTGCAGAGTAACACTCGTTTTATATTTGTGCCATTCTTCTTGAGAAACTCAGTATAATTATAAACTTTTAAGGTGATTAAAGTGTGAAGATGAGTTAGTTATAAAAATAAACTTTTCTATGGAAGGAAATATCAGCGTATACAATTTTAAATATAACTTTTATTACTATTATTGAAAATTTTATTATAAATTATTATTATTAGTATTAGTATTAAGATGTGTTTTGTATTTATTTTATTTCTATTTATAGTAATTTTAACTTATAACAAAATACGTATAAGAAAGAATATGCATTAAATGATTATTAAAAATTTATATATTTAATGTTGAGTTATTTTTTCTACTTCAATATATCATCAATGAAACGTAAATGTCTTATATTATTTGAAGTATAGTTAGGTTGAAATCCTTATTTTAACTATTTCATAGTCGATAAAAATTAAAATAATTATATTCTAATGGTGAGAGATAGTAAAAGAATTATAAATAATAATTATATTTGTAAAAAAATTAAAATGTATATGTTATCATTAAGAAGTAAAAAATAGTTTATGATATATTTAATGTTATAGACTAACAAAGTTAAATATATTTTTCTATCATAATAAACAAATCAAATGATGTTTGTGATAAGAGATAATGTAGCTCATCTGTCACGAAGTGTTAGAACCAATGAACTTTGTTTTTTAAAAATACAGTATTATTCTAGATAAGAATGACTTATATTATGACATAAAGCTCTACAACTATTAGAGTATAGTCTCTGACTTTCTGTTATGGGTTGTTAAAACCGTTTCTTTTCTGTTTCGTTTTCTTCAGAACTTAGTTTTATATTAACTAAGTTTCTGCTTTTGTAAGAGTGAGTTGATTAATGAAAGCTATACGTCCTTTCCATGCTCATTACCCTCTGTTATCTTCAATAAACTAACATGGTATCAGTTTGGTAATATCCTTCTTCGTTTCCGCTTTCTTTCTTTCTGCTTCTTGATCGACCATGGCTCAACCCAGCCAAAATCCTCCGGATCATCTTCTAAATCCGGCAAACCCTTTATATCTCCACCCGGGTGAAAACCCAGCCCTTGTTCTTGTTTCATCTCCCCTCATAGAAAACACCTTCCATCAATGGCAAAGAGAAATGATGGTGGCTCTCGAAACCAAGAACAAAGAATGATTTGTCAATGACAGTCTTCCATGCCCTCCTATTAGTGATCCTCTCCACGATGCCTGGTGTCGCTGCAATCGCATGGTCATGGCTTGGCTCACACGCTCTATGAGTGCTTCAGTCAAACAGTTTGTCATGTGGATGGATACTGCTCTCGATATATGGATCGATCTTAAGGAGCGCTTTTCTCATCTAGACAAATTCCGGGTGGTTGATCTTTAAGATCAAATCTTGAACTGCAAACAAGGTGATTTTAGCGTTTCTGAATATTACACACGTTTAAAAATTTTATGGAAAGAACTTGAATTGCATCGGTGTGTTCTTCTCTGCACTTGCTCCGTTTCTTGTTCGTGTGGTTTGATTTCCAAATTGAATAAAGAAATGGAGGATGATTGTGTAATTCGGTTTCTCAGAGGATTGAATGATGATTATTCCCAAGTACGTTCTCAGGTTATGATCATGGACCCCATGCCCTCTATTGTTCGGGTTTTTTCCATGATTCTCCAACATGAACGAGAATTTCTCCCCACCCCTGCCACTTCCTCATCTCAAGATCTGGTTGCGTTTTCTTTTCAATCCAATGACACTTCTAAACCTAATTCTTCCAACAAATATCCACTGCAAATTCCAAACCCCAGAATTCGAATAAACCTAGAAACGCTAAATTCTGTGAAAATGCAAGAAAACCAATCACACCATCAAAACTTGTTTTTGGCGGATTGGATTTCTTGCTGGTTGGATTGGATTTCTTGCTGGTTATAAAAAGACTGGACGTGCTACCTCTTCCGGATCTAATTCCTCTGTTAGTTTGGCAGAAGTTGACCCTGATCATGCCCCACAACAATCTCAAGTGGTTGAAGCACAGTCGCCTGATCAATTTACTTTCTCCAAGGATCAATATCATGCTCTTTTAGCTCTTCTTCAACAATCAAACCTTGGTTTCGCTTCTGTCAACACTGCCCAAACCTTTGTTACTTCTTCCTCAAGTAGCATTTCCAATTCTTCCCCCTGGATTCTGGACAGTGGTGCCACTAACCACATCTGTCCATCCAAGAATCTTTTCCATTCTTTAACACCTATTACACCAATACATATTAAATTGCCTAATAATACTACTGTTATTGCTTCCTTTTCTGACACCATTTCTATTGGCAATTTAACCCTTAAAAACGTCTTGTATGTACCAGACTTTGTTGCTTCTCTTATTTCCATTCCTAAACTTCTTTCCTATACTGACTACATTGTTGTTTTTTGTGATAAAACTTGTGCCATTATACAAAAATCAACATTTCAGATGATTGGTGCAGCTAAGCAACGTTGTGGCTTATTTTACCTTCAACATCCAAGTGCTTTAGATTCATGTGATTCACATTCTAATACTGATTGTATTGTACCCAAGTCTGCTACTGCTGTCTCTCAAAATAAGCCCATGTTATGGCATCTTAGACTAGGGCATACATCCAACAGAATCCTGAAACATTTATCGAGCATACATAATGACATTCTTTTTTATTGTACTCAACCTTATGATACCTGTCACTTTGCAAAACAAAAGAAATTACCTTTTTCTCATAGTACAAGCACAAGTGTTAGATTCTTTGAATTAATTCATGTGGACATATGGGGCCCTGTTGCCATCTCTTCTATTGATGGTTTCAAATATTTTTTGATAGTGGTAGATGATTTCACCCGTTTTACGTGGATACACCTTTTAAAATTGAAATCTGATGTAAAAACCATTTTGCCCTCATTCATTCTCCAAATAGAAAATCAATTCAATACCCAATTACAACGTCTTCATTCTAACAATGGCAAGGAATTCCTTTTACATGATTTTTTTTTTTCAAATAAAGGTATTTTCCATGAAACAACATGTGTTGAAACTCCCCAACAAAATAACATTGTTAAAAGAAAACATCAATACTTGTTAAATGTTAGTCGAGCATTGTTATTTCAAGCCCATCTACCAACCTATTTTTGGTCCTTTGTTGTCAAACATGCTACACACATCATCAATAGGCTCCCCACTCCCTTTTTAAAACTAAAATCTCCATATGAATTACTTCATGGCAATCCTCCAGATTTCACAAACTTACGTATTTTTGGTTGTTTAGCTTTTGCTTCTACTATACTTAGTGGCAGTACCAAGTTTGACAAACGTGCTATCAAAAGCATTTTTCTTGGCTTTAAACCTGGCACCAAAGGTTATATTCTTTATGATATCACACACAAATCTATCTTTATATCACGCAATGTCATTTTTTATGAATCACATTTTCCATATCACAAACCACAACATACCAGTAGCATAACTAATGAACAGTCCGATTGCTTTAGTTCCTTAGAAAATCTTTTTTCTCTGCATAACAATTCTAATTTCTCATTACAGCAATCTGCCATTGTTAATGATATTGTCAGTCTAGAATCTGCATCACATGAGTCACAAACCACTGAATGTATATCACGAGTTTCTACTCGTCCAAAGAAGCCCCTAAATTACTTAGCTGACTATCATTGTCCCACTCTTGCCTCATCTCATCTCACATATAGAACTCCTTATCCTTTACATTCTTATCTTTCCTATTCTAATTGTTCACCATCTCACACTGCTTTTTGTTTGTCCATTTCTGGTACATATGAGCCCACCTCTTTCAAGGAGGCAAATCAAGTTGATTGTTGGAAAAGAGCTATGAAAGCTGAATTGGAAGCCCTTGATCGAAACAAAACTTGGTCTCTCGTTGTTCTTCCTCTAGGAAAAAAAGTTGTGGGGTGTCGATGGGTTTACCGCACCAAATTCAGGGCCGATGGTTCCATCGAACGGTATAAAGCACGTTTGGTCGCTAAAGGTTTCACACAAACAGAGGGGGTAGATTTCTTTGAAACCTTTTCTCCTGTTGTCAAACTCACAACAGTTTGGTTCCTTCTCTCCATTGCCATTTCCTCTGGCTGGTTTTTGCATCAACTAGATGTTGATAATGCATTTCTCAATGGTGACCTTGATGAAGAAGTATATATGAAACCCCCTCCTGGCATGCTTTTGCCTTCTCCACAACTAGTCTGCAAGCTTAATAAATCTTTGTATGGTTTAAAACAGGCCAGTCGTCAGTGGAATGCCAAACTCACTTCTGCCTTAATCCAATTTGGCTTCACTCAAAGCACAGCTAATTACTCCTTATTTGTTCAGAAAACCCCCACTGCCTTTACTGTTCTTTTGATTTATGTGGATGACATAGTCATAGCTAGGAACAATATTCAAACTATTCATCACATTAAGTCTTATCTCAATGATCAGTTCCATATCAAAGATCTTGGTCATTTAAAATACTTCTTAGGGCTTGAGGTTGCTCGCTCTCATAGGGCTTAATTCTCAATCAACGAAAGTATTGTCTTGACATTCTTTCTGAATTTGGCTTAACAGGCTGTAAACCTGTTTCTTCTCCTGCCAACCCCTCTGTCAAGTTGAATAATACTGATGGAGATCTTATTTCTGATCCTACCAACTTCCGCAAGCTCATTGGCAAATTATTGTATCTCACTCACACACGACCTGACATCAGTTACGCTGTGCAGCAAGTCAGCCAATTCATGACAGCACCCAGAACCTCTCATCTTCAAGCTGCCATTCATATTCTCAAGTACCTCAAGAATGCTCCTGACCTGGGTCTTTTTTATCCTATTCACAACTCTCACAGACTCCAAGCTTTCTCTGATTCTGATTGGGCCTCCTGCAACACTACACGAAAATCTGTTACAGGATACTGCATATTCTATGGTAGCTGCTTAATATCCTAGAAGTCCAAAAAGCAATCCACAGTTTCCCGTAGTTCAACAGAAGCTGAATATAGGGCTCTTGCTACTGTTGCCTGTGAACTTCAATGGTTAAAATACATCTTTGATGCCTTATTTCTAGGCATACCTCTGCCTTTTTCCACCTACTGTGATAATCAATCCACTATACAGCTTGCAAAGAATCCATCCTTTCATGAGCAGACCAAATACATTGAAGTGGATTGCCATTTCATTCGTGCTAAAATTGTTGACGGGCTGATTGTTCTTTCTCACGTCTCTTCCAAACATCAACTTGCTGATGTTTTTACAAAATCTTTGTATCCTGCACCTTTTTCTTCCTTTATTTCCAAGTTAGGGTTGTTCAATATTCACCACCCAACTTGAGAGGGGGTATTAGAGTATAGTCTCTGACTTTCTGTTATGGGTTGTTAAAACCGTTTCTTTTCTGTTTCATTTTCTTCAGAACTTAGTTCTATATTAACTAAGTTTCTGCTTTTGTAAGAGTGAGTTGATCAATGAAAGCTATTATCCTCTATTATCTTCAATAAACTAACAACAACATATATTTATATATATATATATATATATATATTCAAATTCCCGTTCATAAATTATATGTTTTTAAGAAGTTTAAGTTATTTTTATCGTTACTAGTCGTCAGTGTAAATTTCATTTATTGACATCAACAAAAATATGAAAGTTTCAAATTTTACTTATTTAAAACCTGTGAATGACTTTTTCTTTTTGTAAGAAAATATTTTCAGGTAATAGTTTTGATGGGGTGGATTGACTTGACCCAATTTAATTTGGGTTTGATCTGATCCAACTTAGACATGGATTTTATACTTTAAAAGTAATAGTTTTGAGAATTAATAAAAAGAAACATATTATAAAATTACGAAATACAAATAGCAGGTGTCTTCTCACTTTAAAATGTCTTTTAACTATTAATTAACGAACAAATTATATATTATATTGAATACTTAATCATCTAAGAAATTATTTGTAGAATTTTTTTTTCTTCTTAACGGAGTAAATGTTATAAAATTACCAAACATGTATTACTTTTAATAATTTGTTTACTTGGTGACGTTAATTAACAGTTGAATCACAATATTTTGGCTTACTTTAGGTGACGTATGCATTTTAACATTTTTTCTTAATTTATTTCAATAAATGAAATGAAGTAAACTATTTTAAATACACTGTAACATGAAAATTGCTTGGCAGGTGAATGTGTTAAATTTTAGGGAAAGAAACATTTAAGCCAGCATAAAACAAAAATAAAAGGTAATCTGAAAAGGAAATGCATTAAGAAGATAAGAAAGGCATAAGTAGAAGATGATAATATTCTGATTTAAACAAATACACAACCAACTATTTGAGTAATACATTCATTTTTATCCCCCTTCCTTTTTGGCCATTTAATTATGGACAAATGAAGCGTTTTAGTAAATGAAGGACACAGACATAATGAAGATGTAGTAAGTAGTGGACAGAGTTTGAAGACCATACAATAGAGGATACAGAAAGAAACTAAGGGGAAGAGAGATAGACTTAGTTTCCCTTGGAAAATTATAGGGAAATCTCTCTGGCACTTCTCAACAATGCCTTTCAAGCAATCACTGTTATCAATTTGATAACAGTTCACATAAAATGTACAGTGTCCCCCCCCGGATATCTAACTAGTCAGAAGACAAACATCGGGTGTGATCACAGTTGCTGCATGTGCAAACTCAATCAATACATCTATAACAACGCAATAATAAGAGGAAAAAGAATGAAAACTTTTCTTTCTTCCTTTTTACTTTATGCTTTTCTATGCCTCACTTTTTTTTTTTTAAGTATTCTTCGGGTGTTTGAATTGGGTTTTCCTTTGGTTGTAGTGTGTTTGATATTAACACATGTTACCCCTGCGACAGTTAAGAACACCAGATCCAGAGGTAAGGGTACCAACCAAAGAAGATGATTTGGCCCCCAAACTTGAGGCTCTAGCGTAGCTTGCTGCAGCTCCTGCTCCCGAAGAAGTGAAAAAGGCTCCATTCAGCAAAAGGTCTCCTTCAGACCTCCAATTCCAACTTTTCCATACGGATGAACCAGTGTCTACTCTCTTTGTTACCTGTTCACATTGAATTTCCCATTTTTAATCAAAAACTTCATTCAACAACATTTTGCCACAGGTACCAACATTACATGTGTAAGCATTTTACCTCTTTGGCAAAAGGGTTCACGGGGGCAAGGTATCTGTTTCCTTGGCTGTTAATTGTGGGATTAGCACTGCCACCAATTGCATACATTTCCCAGTGGGTATAGTCATTGTTAACCACGTGGAAATACCCGTGTCTGCACCTGCGTTATCCATAAACAATTCCTTGTTAAATTGTTAGTATATGTGCGACGTCATGGCATGGAAATGGAAATTCTAGGAGAGCAAGGGTCCAATGTTGATTGGTCTATTTGTAAAAATAAATGGACTTTTAATTTGGACAATTTGATGAGCCTAGTATTAGAACTTGTTAAATTTAAATGGGCTTCTGAGAGCCCAACACAAAACATCAGGCAAGCGGGCCCAAGAATGCAAACACCCGACCCCACATCTCTCAAAAGGAAAAGTAAAAATATAATTTAGTTGTGATCCTTGATACTTGATAAGGTAAAAAGTTATCCAATCATTCAATTATAGATTGGCAAATATCAAAAAGTGATCTGTAAGGCAAAATTTAAAAGTAAAAGTCAAACAAAATTGACCTCTTGCCTGCTTAAAGTAAGAGTTACCTGGGCATTCTTTGGATAAGTCCCTCCCCAAAATGGTTGTAAGCAATGGTGACCTGCATCTGCTTGTCGCGGACATAAGAGTCGCTATGACCCAGGAGCATCACCTGTACAATTTTAAAGTCAATTAAAAGAAATTAACATGACGAACATTTTAAGGCAAATGCTTGGTTTATTAGGAGATTTTTTACTAGGATACAAACTCTAGAGTTCTTGTTTTTAAATATTTTAGCTCATATCTTTCAACACTGGTTAGCAAGATCTGTGTTTGAACTAAAAGGAAACATGAAAAAGACAAGCATTAAGATTGATTAAAATTTATTAAAAATGAAAAAAAAAAAAAGAAAAAAGAGAGAGAATGTGGTGTTATTAGTGTTTGTCTTAACTAGGGGTATACCTCGTTGTGGTGGGTGAAGTAGTTGTTGGAGATGGTAATGGCAGTGGAGCCCATAATGGCGTCGATGAGTCCGTCAGAGCAACTGGAGAGGGAGTTATGGTCGATCCATATGTGGCTTGAACCAAAGATGGAGATGCCATCCCCGTCAGCGAGCGTTCTCCACCCGTAGTGGGAGGGGGAGCTGCGAACCATGGCGTTGCCAGTTTGCTTGCAGTCGTGAATGTGGAGGCCGTGGATGATGACGTTGGTGATGAACTGGACGGTGATGCACGCGCCGTAGGCGATGTGGACGTTGGCGCCGCGCCCGTCGATGGTCTTGAAGCTGTTCATTATCAGCTCCTGCTTCAGCGTGATGACCATGTCCCTCTTGAACACGATCCACAGGGGACGGTCCTGGATCACGGCGTGTCGGAGCGTTCCCGGTTTCGGGTTCACTGGGTCGTCGTCGTTCGGGTCCGTCACCACGTAGTAGCGGCCGTCGCGCCCGCCGATTGCGTTGCGGCCGAAGCCGATGCCGCAGTTGGCGAGCTGCTTTCGCCGGAGGTACCACCGCTTGTCGCACCGCCAGCAGTCATCGATTGGGTTCCCCGTCCCACATGAGAAGAAATTCAGATTTCTTCGAGCCGTCGAATTGCGGATGCTCCTGTTTTTGAGTCATACATAAATTAATTAAAAAAACACGTACGTTATCATTAGTTCCGTTTTTTTTTGTCAGTTCTAGCTGGGAGTTTGCACTATTCGTTTCAGAAAGAAAAAAAGAATTATCTTTCTTCGTAGATTCGAAATTATTAGAGAAGCCTTGATCAGTTCTTGTTTGTTCTGTTAGCTACTATGAAAATAATTAATGTTACTTAAGTATGTATTATGCAAAAAGATAAATAATAATTTGTTCTAAACTTAGAATATAAAGGTTGATGAAAGGAGATGGATAAAGAAGAAATAAGAAGAGAAAGAAACTGACAAAATGACATGATAAAAATTAAAAAAAAATAAAGAAAAGAAAATAGAAGTATGATGAAATAGAAAAAGGTTATGAATATGACAGCCTGTTCTTTTGTTATTCACATCAGAGAATTTGATACCGATGAATATGGATATTTTGAATTATGTACATCATATGCTCTTAAATTACACAACACTTGTATAAGATTTGTAGCATGTTACGATAAGAAGAATTTGGAGGAAAAAACTAAAATATTAGTTAGAGTTGATAAATAATTTTAGTGTGACCACGTGATGAGATGAAAGAATGAATTGAAAATTAAAATGAGTTAATGATGAAGAGTTTAGTATGCAAGTGGGAGCGAATTTAACATTGATGTTTATGCATAGGTGGGAGGAGTGGTGGGTCGGTCATGTGGGTCTACATGGATAGAATGATACGGAGCATACGGAAAATCGGGGGTTGGAATCGAGCATAAATGATCTGGTAGAAATAAATGCGAAGGTGGGGGGAGATCTAGTTTCTGCTTGGTACTTTAGGGTGTCGGTGGCGAAAAGCGTTATTATTAAGTTCCTGAATGATAGTCATTTAATAAGCTCATGGAGGTCTCATTGAATAGCATAATGTGTCAGACAGACAGCAGGTGCAGGATCGGCCAAAATACAACTATGACTAGAAAGTATTACGATGGAACTAGATCTGATCTGATTTTTGGAGCTATTTCTTGCAGACAGGCTGGAGTGAGGAACATCATTCATGTGCATTACCCCACCCTGTTGGAAGATGTGTGGGAATGGGAGCTACAGAAGTTCCCAACACTCTGAATTCAACTTTGTATATTTTGTTCTACTACCAGAGATGTAAAGAGGGCAAATGCAATCAATGATGCACAAAACACTCCTTTATCTACTTATATGTAGGACCAAATCATCATGTGGAAGGGATGATGCAATTTGTTTATTCACATCGATTGAAGAATGCAGAGTGACTCTAATCATTTTTATTTTCATTTTCATCATGTTTAAAACTATATATCCATGCAGTATGTATGAATTTAATTGAAGCGAATAAATGTGAGTAAAAATAACATCCTAACCAGCATTATGTATTAGATATTAAGAAAGGAATTTATGCTATAGTAGTTATACATTTAAAATAGTTTTGTTTACCGAATCAAGAAGAAAATAACTCTCACCTACTGTCTACCGGTGAATGTGATTAGGGAAGCAATTAAGGGGACCATAAGCCTAAAAATGTGAAGAGGAAGTGAAATGACAGGTATACCCAAGACTCAAGGACTTATTGAAGTCATTAGTCACGAAACTTGGACTTCAGGTACAAAAAGGTGTTTGTACTTGGAAAAGAAATTTTAGGATAAGGAAAATAAAAAAGACAAAAAAATTATCATGAATGAAATGGTCGGATCTCGAGACACTGGCATGTGGTTAAGCTGGCAAATAGAATATAAACGCTTCAATTTTTAAGAGATCTCATCTGCATAGAACATGGTGGTTTGATTCCTTAGAACCGTGTAAGGGAACTTCACAACGTGGAGACGTAACTAAGGCATGGACTACATTTATTAATGGCGTAAAAAAGGAAGAATTTTGAAAACTAATGGCAATGTGACCAAAGGGAATAACAACCCTGCTAAATACGTCAGAGTGTGATAGGCATCAAAGAATAAGGTCACAAATCGTGGAATCAAATACCATTATTTTTCTCGTTCTTTTTACACATGATTCTAAACTATTGTGTGATAAAACTATACACTTAAACTTTTCCTACAGATGACTATTTCGAGCATTAAAGATTTATCTTCTGATACAGTTCACGTAACATTAGTACTCTAATATAATCTTTCAAAAAAAAAAGTAGGGCCTTCCCAATCAATTATTAGTTTAGAACTTTTCAGGAGATTTTGTTTTGCAGAAGTGATATTTGTTCCCACAAGGAAATTTGCTCTAAAATCCCTTTGCATTTGTTGTGATGTAGATATTTATCGGTTCTATCTTAATCCTGTACCAAAAAGGCGTAGATTTTGGGGTAAGCTCAATAACGGAAAGTCGTTGGGATACCCTCTTAATTATCAAAAGAAGAACACGTATATATAGTTTGTAGCTTTCATATAAAACATAGCTAAATTAACCACTTTGACAGAGTTTTCTTAAAGGCAAAATTCGCCAAAAGAGAATGAAAAGGGTATTGTCCAAAATTATTATTCCAGCAGTAGGATTCACGAGAAGTAATCAAGTGTATGTATTTTCCTTCTTTGGTCCTGCATCTCAATAATTATTACTACATTAATAATACTAAAGCCAAGTGGGTTTGCTATGTTGATTCTCTGTTAACCTTATATTCTGTTATAAATGATCATGTGAGCCCTCTTCTCCAAGCAAATAAAAAATTTATAAACAGTTAAAGTAATCTACGAAGCACATGACCTATAATGAGATGAACATAAAGCAACCAATAGAAAACAAAGCAAAATTTTATATAATAAAAATGACTTAACGCACAGAAACAGAGGGAAAAGAGAAAGAGAAATAGATAGAAATATTACTCATCAACCATAGAAGCAATCTCCTCTGGATTATCAATTGCGTGTTTATTCAAAGCATCCTCCAACCTGAAAACAAACTAAAAAAATCACCAACACTCCACAAATAGCAGAACACCAAAACGACACCGTTTAAACGATAACCAAGTAAACTCCTTAACAGAATTAATCAACGGCTCAGATTGGTTCTCTACCGAGCTGAAAACACAGCTCGCCCAAATCCATCGGCTCTCATGTTCCCGATTCCACGTGGACGGCCAGATTGTTAGAACCACACCGTGAGTAAATCGTAGAAGCAGTAAACAAAACACTAACCTTTCTGCTGCCGCCGACGAATTCTTCAAGCTCTGAACACGCAACTTCTTTTCCTCAACCACATCCCTGTTCAATCCGCGAGGAAAAGCATTTCTGAAATCAGACTCTAGAAAACAAATAATCTAAAACAAAAAAGTAAAATTCATAGAAGTTGAAGCAGGGAAGAAGGCAGAAGCTTGAAGCATTTGTTTGGCCGAGATACCTTGATTCTGTGGCTTTGTGTTTGGTGATCTCATTTTCATTGGCTGCGGTGGAGGCAGCAGAAAACAACACCGCAAGCAGAACGGTGAGAGTGAAGAAGAGTCTGAGAGACAATGGCTCCATTGCTCTGCTGCGTGGGTTTGGAAGTTTCTCCCAACACAAAGTACTGTACCTTGTTGTTGTTGTTGCTGGTGTTGGTTGTTAACGTTGTGAGAGGGAGGAAGAGAGAAAAAGGGTGGAGCCAGAGAAGGAAGTGAGGGAGAGGGGTTTAAATAGCAATGCACGTACATGGGAAGAGAAAGAGAAGGTAGAGGGAGCGACTCTAACCATGGTTAAGTTAATCAGGGGAAGGAGTAACTAGGGGTAACCAACTTACCACCGCTCTAACTGCCATTAACTACTTTGTTTCTCTCTCTCTTTCTTCCTTACCCACGTGGCATGCTCTCCTCTCTTTCTCTTTACGCAATCAATACACTAGACTGCACCAATGCACAAAACCAGACTAGGTATATTTTTCGTCTTTGTTTTCTAATTTATGAATGACTTTGATTTCATGTTTTTTAACTTTTCATATTACAAAAATTAAGGCTTTGCATTTTTAAATAATAGATAACATGATATTGATTTTTCAGTAATTCATTCTTGGTAATTATGCTCTATTTATTTTATGCATTTATATATAACTGAAAAAAAATTATGTATTACTTGTGAAGAATATTTTTCATTTATATGTTTTTTTAAAAAAAAAAACTATAAGAAAGGCAAAAATATAACCTCTTCAAATTAAAAAAACACTACTAAAAATGTGTTATTAATATTTTGATAAAAAAAAAACATGTATTTTTTTTTTATTTTTATGACTCATGTATGTTCTCGTGATGTTTATGAACCATTAATTAAATATATGTTAAATTTTATTATAAATCATAAATTAAAGCACTTGTAATTCTAAAATAAGAAAATTACATGAAACCATTGATCTTCCATTAGTATAAGAAAATATAATGCAAGCGAGATTAAACATGGAAACACAGTACTTGTTATGATATAAAAATATAATTAAAAAGTAGACATTTTAACAATTTAAAAAAAATATTTTTAAAATTAAAAAAAAATATTTACTTTTATAGTATTATAATAAATAGTTTTTTTACAATTAATAAAATTAATATAATATATATTGCTCTCCGACAACTGATAACAAACCATTTCTTTGTTGCATTTTTATCATTATTAGATCAAATTTAGAATAAATTTTAGGATTTGAAAATGTATGAAAGCTAAATATGAATTTTAGAGCTACATGGATTAAAATTGAACAAATACGTGTTACTTGTTAAAGTATGAGATTAAAATAAATCCTAACATGTATAAAGAGAAGAGAGAAGCATGAATGAGTTTTTTAAAGGTAAAAATTCCTTTTGTCAAAATGGGAAAGGATGATAAAAGAAGGAAAAGAAAACTGCGTGTGAAAATTATTTTCTGGCAAGAGTTAATATTTTTATTTATAAAATAGAAAACAGATATTAAAATAATTACAGTTATTCATACATTATTTAAACAAGATATTAGATTTTTTTTTAATAAAAGAAAGCCAATTTTAAATAGATGTTTTTTTTTGTTAATATTAGCGTCTAGTTTCATTTGGAGAGTACTTGAGTTGGTTCAACAAATGAAAAACGTTAAAAATATAAAAATAAAAGAAAAATCAATTAAAGTTCGGTTTATGAATGATGTTTGATTCAAGAATTTCTTTCTTATAACAGAATTGGCTAGTCAAATTCTTTCATAGGAGTGTCTCATTTTGGGTCTTACTTGAATGAAATGGTAATGGTTGAAATATATTTTGGTATTGTATTCATAAAAATATATGAAATATTTAAAGTGTTGTTTATTATAAATAAAATTGAAATTCATAATTAAAATTAAGAGGAAGTTTTGGCATGTGAGTGGCTAAAGAGAAGAACGGGCGTCCTGAAAGTTTAGGTAAGTGTACGAATTGTCTCATTATTAAGCAACGTGCCATGTTCCTTTTTCTATTTCAGAAAAACAATGAAGTCAAATATAACACCCTGTCCACTGACACGTGTCCTTTTCTGGATACATTTTCTTTCTCAAATCTCAAACTCCAATGCGTTTTCGGACTTGGATCTCCGTTTTTTCCGGTTCATGTCCAAAATCTAAATTAACGAGAGTTTGCATTTGCATAGTTGGATTGATTTAGTTTAGGGTTAAGCCACTATGATTGGGTTACTGATGGTATTTTTAAATATCTTGAATTATGCTATGCATTTAAATATTATTTTTTCATCATTGTGGAAAAAGGTATCTTTCAGAATTTGTTATTATGGTTTCTTGTAGAGTCATTTATATCATCACAGTTTCAATTAATGATTTGGGTCTTCTTTCATTTATATTAAAGAGACATTTTTTTGGTTATCAAATGTATTACTTCCCCATTTAATCAACTTTTGTAAAGCATCAGGAAGATTTGACCCTAAGCACAATTTGTTTAAAAGAACCTATAAGAGATAAGCACATAATTTTTAGGTTGTGTTTTTCTTTTATCTTTAAATTTATTAGTCAACTTTAAACCTAATTCAATATCTTAAAATTGATTTATAAAGTCAAATATATACTCATTTAAACATTGGAAATTGACCTTAACTTTAATTAATATAAAATATTAATGGTAGTTCGATAACAATTCGATAGTAAGTGAAATATTAGATTCAATACATAAAAAATATTGTTAGGATGAATTCTAACTCATAATTTTAATACTATGTTAAAATGTGATTTTTAAACCTAATTCAACTTCACAAAACTAACTTTTAAGATAAGATATATATTTATTTATATATTGTAAATTCTTCTTATTTTTAATTGATCTTGAACTTTAAACACCAATTTAAAATAAATAAAAATGTAAAAAATATGGGAATAGCAAAAATCATGCAAAGTACGTTACAATGCTCTTAATTTTCTTCTATGAACTTGTAGCCAGAGGTAGCTATGTAAAAGAAGCAGAGACGCATGTTTTTCTTTGGAGCTTGAAACTGAACTTTATTGCGAGAGAAGGCATGCTCTATAGGCCGACACGAGGCACTCCTTTTTGTCCATGAATGATCAGAGACAATTAGCTATAGATGCATGAACAAAACACATGCAAGTGTAAATACCACACACTTTAGGTAAATTCTAAATACACAAAATTATGTTGTAAATTTTATAACTAGTGAAAATACTGATAAATACGGTCAACAACAAAAGAGTAATCCAAAACTTATACAAAAAATAAATAAATATATATATATATATATATATATATATATATATGAAGATGTGATTGTTTATTCAGTGATGCATCTAAGCAGAAAGCATAATGTTAAAAGAGTACAAACGCTTTTACAAAGTTTCTAGGTCCTAAAGCTTACATCATAACAACTTGGTAAAAGCTTGCAACAAGTATATTATTGACTTTGAAATTTGATTCAACCTGATTAAAAGTGTTAAATTTTATTATTATTATTATTATTAATCATAATGTAATTATTATTCAATTCATTTTATTATTTTATTGAACACGTATTTTTAATTTTTAATTTATTATTAAATGGACCAGTAATATGCTAACTTGGTGGTAACACAACAAGGTTAGATTAGACATTAAAATTTTATTCATAAACATGAATCTATCTAATTTGTTTTTGGTTTTCAACCTTTTAGGTCATCTATTTTTGACAACTTTAATCCCAATGTTGTGTTGATTGTGCACTGTACTTATGATTACGGATAGGCAAACATTTGTGATGTTAATGTCACCGGTTCGTCGAGGAAGAGAGAGAAAAATCCTAAAATATCAAAGAGGTCTATTGGATCAACGAGACCAGATCTAGAAAGAGTAGGACGAGATTCTGACGTAGGTGATCGCTACTAGAGACGGTGGACGATGCGTTGCCACGTACGACGACAAAACAGGAGGAGGTGCGACTTTGAATGGCTCGTGAGGGAGCGTTGCTGCTTTGATAGAGACGATTCTGATGGTATTGAGGTCGCCTGGCCAGGGCGACCAAAACCGTGTAGTTCGAAAATGACACTTTGGCGTCAGCGACAACGGCAGTGGCAGCGATTGCAACAACAGGGGCGACGAAAAAAAAAATTCCAAAACAAATTTAAGCTCTAGATACATGTTGAGAATAAAGAAAATAGGATTTGAGATTAATCTCCCTTGTGTATAAACCACACATAGAGTAGTCTATTTATAATAGACAGAGGTACAATTAAAAAGAGTAACTGGAAATAAATAGAGTAAATAAAATATATTGTTTGATAGTGTGATTAACAATATCTTAATAATATCAAACAATATCTAACATTAACCTTGGAAGAGGGAATTTAGAAGAATAATTCATTTATTTGAAAAAATTAAAATATTTTATGTTAGAATAACTTGTTTGTATAAAGTAATTAGAAAGAAATTTAAATTTAAATTTTTTAAGGTATTTCAAATGAATAAAATAGAAGAATTTCAAATACCATAAAAATATAAGAAATTTTAAAATTTCACTCCTTTTCATTTCATTTCACTCCACTCACGAAGGTCGAGGCAAGACAACTCAAGCGAAGCTCGATCAAGTTGGCTCGACATGAAGGTTTAGTCGAGTTTGACTGGACTAAAAATCGAGTTGCTTTAGTCTAAGCAAAAGGTCTAGATAGGTCGGAACAAGTCAGAGGTCAAGACGAATTGATTCGTGTCAAACATTGAGACAAGTCAGTTAGACCGAAGGTCAAGACAAGTTGGAAAGGCGAAAAATCAAGCCAATTTAATGCAAGTTGA
Organism: Vigna unguiculata; assembly: GCF_037176805.1. NCBI lineage: Eukaryota > Viridiplantae > Streptophyta > Magnoliopsida > Fabales > Fabaceae > Vigna > Vigna unguiculata. The sequence continues at coordinate 14,180,404 of NC_140796.1, forward strand.
AGTCGAGTTCATTTGGCATAGGTCAAACGTTAACCGATTTGGCACAAGTAAAATGTTGAGCCGATTTTATTCAAGTCGAAAGTCAAGGTAATTCAACCCAGGACAAAGGACGAGCAGAGTCAATCGTGGTCAAAGGTTGAGATGAGTCAGTCAGGCTAAAGATCAACATGGCAAGGCTTGTGCCATAGGTCGAGCAAAAGGTCAAGATGATCGACATGGGTAGAAGGATGAGGTAAGTCAGCGCATGCTAAAAGTCAATATGAGTTGATCGAGCTGAAGGTCAAGAAAGGTCAATCAAAACCTAACATCAAGGGGAATTAGTTGGGCATATGGTCAAAATGAGTTAACCCTGGTCGAAGGTCAAGATGAGTCGACCCAAGTTGAAGGACAAATTGACTTGAGTCGAAGTTCGAGTCGAGTGAGTTGAATATCGAGTTGAGTCATCTTGGGCCAAAGGTTGAGCCCATTTTGTCCAGGCTAAAGGTTGGGTTGATTCTGTCTAAACCAAAGGTCGAGTTGAGTCGAGTCGACATGGGCCAAAGATCGATACAAGTTAGCTCGAGTTGAAAGTTGAGGCTGAAGATCAAGATGAGTCGGCCTGAGCCAAAGGTTGAGATTAGACTACCCAAGTTGAAGGACAAGACAAGTTCATTGAGCTGAAGGTTGGGTTAGTTGGTTAAGTCCTAAGCTAAAGGTCAAGACGAGTCAGTTTGGACCAAAAGTCAAGACGAGTCTACCTGAGTCAAAGGTTGAGAGTAGTCGACCCAGACTGAAGGGTGAGACGAGTCGACCTAGTCAGAAGGTTGAGAGGAGTTTATCCAAGCCGAATGTCGGGACGATTCAATCCAAGTCGAAGATTAAGACAAGTTGTCTTTTACAAATGTTGAGCTAAATTAACGCGGAATGAATGATAGAACCAAATTATCCACATATTTTTAAAATATAATTTTGTCATAAAATAAAAATTAAATTGTTTTATCTAACAATAAAATTAAAATTTAAGATATTTCAATTAGTCTATCTAAATAAAATATTTAATAAATAAAGAAAAATTATTTTTAAGTAATTCAAATCTCATATATTTTAATTTCTTGAAATTGCTAAAAATCTCTTATCCAAGGTAAATCTTTCGATTGTTATTATAAAGTGAATACTTTATAAACCTCACACTAAAATCTCATAGTTCAAATTTAACACTTAACTCATAAAATATTTATTAGTTAAAAAGATTAAGAAAAACAAATCACAAGAAATTGTAGGTGAAACTACTTAATTTTACTCACGAAGCAAATTTTTTCGCTACAAAGAAATAAATCGAAAATAAAATTATAGAGAAATTATGAAATTAAAAATTGTTATATTTATATATAGGATATATAGTACTGTGAAAGAAAATTGATAATAAATATCCTTTTAGCCTGCCAAAACTTAAGAAATATATGGTTTACTACAAATTAAAAGTATACATTAAAGATCACATTATGAAAGAAATAAAATTAAAAAACAATATGTTTACATAAATAAAAATATATTCGAGCCATGTAACCTTATAACGGTTATCATTGATCATTTCCCCAGATAAAAAGGATTAGTAATCTCCGTAAGTAAGTTTTTCCACTCTTCATCTCTATAATTATACTACTGATGACATGTAGATAATATTCAATCGAAACACAACTTTTCAAAAGTCAATTTACGTCCATGATTTATAACAAACAATCGGAACTTTAAAGCTTTATTTTATGTAAAATAAAAAGAATTTTATCAAGTTATTGTATAATTAATCGTGTGAGAAAATATAATTTTTTTCATTGACCTCAACCGACTAAAATATTTATTTCATTTCATTTATTATCTCCAACAACCCTATATATGTGATAACTCATGCAATGCATTTGTTCCCAAAACCTTCATTCAGATATACGTAGTTGCTTCCCATTTTCTCTAGTTTAAAATACAAACAAAACACGCGTGGTTCAATTCATTCTATAACGACTAAGAATCTTCATATTTATTCATTGTTCTAGAATGATTTTTCTCAAATCTCGGGCTGTAATGGACACATAAATGGTCCAAACAAAAACAATAATTTTCAACTCGTGTATGAAGAATGGACTAAAGCCATGATTTAATTTCTATATTAAAGTCAAGGAACATAATTAAGAACATAACTAGCATATATTTTTTGAATTTCTAACACAAATTATTTGACTCCCTGCATTCACTAATTTAGCATATGTTTTCTCCTATACTTTCCTGTTAATTGTTTAAATTATTATTTTGTGAACTACAAGTAATTAATAACTTAATTCGGGATCAAGAATGAGAATTAGAAGGAGAAAAAAAGTGGAGTTGTTTGTCTTTTATGAGCACTTTTTTCTTTATGTTATACAAGTTATATGTCTATTACATAGGAGTACCACTGTTTCAAATTCTAAAGATGACCCCAATAAATGGTTACTTTGAAATAGGGAACAGGTAGTTTCGGCCTCAACACTGTTATAGATTCACAACTTCCGACATTTTAAGATAAAGTTTAATATATATATCTCCATACTTCAATTTCAGTTACATATATATTTTTTTATTTGATTCACACAATAATAATCATATATTTATTATATTTTTAAAAATTATTATATATTTTTCGATATAAATATATTATGTACCATATCCTATCACGTGTCCTATCCGATATATGTATCATATTTATACTTTATAAATTAATATTGTTGATGATTAAGAAGAATACAATTTTTTTCACATCCTTTATTCATAAATTTTCCAAAAATATGAGGAATTTGGATTCTCTTCTCTCTCTCTTTTTGTTGTTTCTCTACTGTGTCTCTATAATACATTGATTACCATTAATTTTAACATTTTAAAATATATTAAAAAAATATTTAAAATACTAATACAATGTATTTTTAATACTCAGTAGAGGACAACACCAAAAAAAACCAATAAATAATCTGAACTCAAATATTAGTCTGACTGATGTCTCTAATCGATCTACCTGTCTTAGTTAACTTGTTTGTGGATTTAATGTGACAAGTAATTCACATTACGTCCGAAAAGAAACCATCACCACCACCACATATGGAACTTGTCATTTGGAAAATAAATTAGAATTAAATGAACACAATTTATTCATTTAAGGTTGACTTTTAAATTGAACCTAAATAAAAATAAAATCTCATTGTTTAGGTTAGTATGAAGAACATTCACATGGTGGTGCTCACCGCTAATCATGGAAATGAAGAACAGGTTCATTCTCATACTTTATATGTGGTTATATATACCTTACACCATTCATGCCTGTATTTATGAACTTTAGGTATAAATCTCAATCATTTTTGTTTTCTGTCAAGCTAACATATATATACTTGGACGCACATGCCTTATCAAGAATCAACGATTGAACTTTTTAACATTACGTGTCACAATAGTGCAGTTTATTTATGCGACGTGGACTTGATGAAGATTGTGTGTAAGGTGATTTTATGGTGTAGTAGTTGAAGTGGATGGGTGGCGCATTTTGTGGTAAATGGTTAATGCATTTCCCAAAGTTGGCCACTTTTGGCTTACCAAAAGAGAGATGAACTATTATCAAGTTTGTTTTTTTTTTTATTTCAGATTTGAATTTTTAGTAAACTATATCTTGTAAGATCGACTTAGTGATTAATGATTATCTTTACTTTTAGGTTTAATTATGACTTAGTGATTAATGATTATCAAGTCCCCATTTTGAATTTTTTTATTATTATTTTTTTAATTTTTTAAAAAAATCAAAAATTGTCACGTGTCAAGCTGTCATCGTGCCACGTGGTAGTGACAGAGTGACGTGGTAGTGACAGTGACATGTGTCAGTATTATGCTAGGTGTCATTTCCTTAGTCTCAATTTGGTCCATTTATTTTAATTTGTCTCAATTTAGTCCCATTTTTTGTAAAAATTAGCAATTTTGTCCCTCTCCAAATTGAAATCAAATTTAATTTCTATATAAATGTACACAAATATTTTCATCAAAATTGATATTTCAAGTAAATATTTTTAACCAAATTAAGTTCATTTAATTAATATTTTACATTGAACTTTATTTAAAATGGTTTAAAAGTTGTTAATAGAAAAAAAATGTTAATAGAAAAAAATTCATAAATTAACTAGTTCAT